>NC_143036.1:35048392-35365357 GCF_057628025.1 Oncorhynchus mykiss
GTATCTCTACCTGCACATTCATCTTCTGCCGATCTACCATTCCAGTGTTTAATTGCTATATTGTAATTACATCGCCACCATGGCCTATTTATTTCCTTAACTTACCTAATTTGCACTCACTGTATATAGACTTTTTGTTTTCTTTTGTTCTACTGTATTATTGACTATGTTTTGTTTATTCCATGTGTAACTCTGTGTTGTATGTGTCGAATTGCTACGCTTTATCTTGGCCAGGTTGCAGTTGCAAATGAGAACTTGTTCTCAACTAGCCTACCTGGTTAAATAAAGGTGAAATAAAATAAATAAAATAAAGGGAACCTGCGTGAACAAATAAAACAACAATTACATAGTTACTTCCTTTATTTCAAAGTTATGCAACAAACATTGCCCCTGTGTGAAAAAGTAATTGCCACCTTACACTCAATAACTGGTTGTGCCACATTTAGCTGAAATATACTCCAACCAAACGCTACCTGTAGTTTCTGTGGGGGAATTTTGGCTCACTCTTCCATGCAGAACTACTTTAGCCTCTATGGGATCAGTGTCAATAAACAGGGACAGTTGTTGCTCAATATGCGATAATGTGACTAGAGTGACTTTGTAAATAACAGCCAACTTTCCGGGACATAGACATGTCTTAAATGGGCAGAAAGCTTAAATTATTGTTAATCTAACTGCAGTGTCAATTTACAGTAGCTATTACAAAGGAAAAAACACCATGCTAATGTTTGAGGATAGTGGACAATCATGGTAACTGGTTTGATACATTCACTTCTGAAGGTAAATAGTATACAGTGCCTTGCAAAAGTATTCATCCCCCATGGCGTTTCTTCATATTTGATTGCATTACAACCTGTCATTTAAATGAATTTTTATTTTTATTTGGATTTCAAGTAATGGACATACACAAAATAGTCCAAATTGGTGAAGTGAAATAAAAAAAAAATAACATGTTTCAAAAAAATTCAAAAAGAAAGAAAAGAAAAAACAGAAAAGTGGTGTGAGCACATGTTTTCACCCCTTTTGCTATGAAGCCCCTAAATGAGATCTGGTGCAACCAATTACCTTAAAGTCACATAATTAGTTTAATCAAGTCCACATGTGTGCAATCTAAGTGTCACATGATCTGTCACATGATCTCAGTATATATACAACTGTTCTGAAAGGCCCCAGAGTCTGCAACACCACTAAGCAAGGGGCACCATCAAATCAAATGTATTTATATAGCCCTTCGTACATCAGCTGATACAGTATCTCTTTCAGAAACCCAGCCTGTACAGAAACCCAGCCTAAAACCCCAAACAGCAAGCAATGTAGGTGTAGAAGCACGGTGGCTAGGAAAAACTCCCTAGAAAGGCCAAAACCTTGGAAGAAATCTAGAGAGGAACCAGGCTATGTGGGGAGGCCAGTCCTCTTCTGGCTGTGCCGGGTGGAGATTATAACAGAACTTGGCCAAGATGTTCAAATGTTCATAAATGACCAGCATGGTCCAATAATAATAAGGCAGAACAGTTGAAACTGGAGCAGCAGCACTGCCAGGTGGACTGGGGACAGCAAGGAGTCATCATGTCAGGTAGTCCTGAGGCATGTTCCTAGGGCTCAGGTCCTCCGAGAGAGAGAAAGAAAGAGAGAAGGAGAGAATTATAGAACGCACACTTAGATTCACACAGGACACCGAATAGGACAGGAGAAGTACTCCAGATATAACAAACTGACCCTAGCCCCCTACACAAACTACTGCAGCATAAATACTGGAGGCTGAGACAGGAGGGGTCAGGAGACACTGTGGCCCCATCCGAGGACATCCCCCAGACAGGGCCAAACAGGAAGGATATAACCCCACCCACTTTGCCAAAGCACAGCCCCCACACCACTAGAGGGATATCTTCAACCACTAACTTACCATCCTGAGACAAGGCCGAGTATAGCCCACAAAGATCTCCGCCACGGCACAACGCAAGGGGGGGCGCCAACCCAGACAGGAAGATCACATCAGTGACTCAACCCACTCAAGTGACGCACCCCTCCTAGGGACGATATGAAAGAGCCCCAGTAAGCCAGTGACTCAGCCCCTGTAATAGGGTTAGAGGCAGAGAATCCCAGTGGAAAGAGGGGAACCGGCCAAGCAGAGAACAAGCAAGCAGCTCCATGAAGACCAAGGAGATCTCCGAACAGGTCAGCGAAAAAGTGGTGGAGAAGTACAGATCAGAGTTGGGTTATAAAAAATATCAGAAACTGCTTGCTTTACCATTAAATCCATTGTAAAGAAATGGAAAGAATGGAAAGAATATGGCACCACAAAAAAACCTGCCAAGAGAGGGCCGCCCACCAAAACTCACAGACCAGGCAAGGAGGGCATTAATCAGAGAGGCAACAAAGAGACCAAAGACAACCCTGAAGGAGCTGAAAAGCTCCACAGTGTAGATTGGAGCATCTGTGCATTGGACCACTTTAATCCGTACACTCCACAGAGCTGGGCTTTACAGAAGAATGGCCAGAAAAAAGCCATTGCTTAATTCTATGTTGTAAAGCAAAAAAATAGGGAAGATGCCAAGGGGGTGAATATTTTCACAAGCCACTGTACTTACATTCAGTAATCTTGCTCTGATTTGTCATACTGAGGGTCCCAGAGATAAAATGTGGCTTGTTTTTGTTTGATATCATACATTTTTTATATTCATATGTAGAAACATTCCTGGGACTGTGTAAACTTAAATGTTTTATTACTATAGCATTTATGTATGCTCTCTATAGTTATGTACTTGAAAATGTAAAAATGGACCAATTCGCATTATTTGGGCAAACTCCTAGCAGACTTGATACAAAATATTGTGTAGTGATTTAATTCTTCACTGGATCAGTCTGAGACATTGCACACACACTGCTGCCACCTTGTGGACAACATCTGTAAGCCATCATGACGCTCAATAGCAGCGACAGCCGCTGTTTACTTCTGAAGATAACTTAACTTGTTATGGCTGCAATCCCACTATCAGGATAAGTGTCATCAACAACTGCTGAATAGCATAGCGCTACGTACAATAACTATTACTATTAATGAAATCACAAGTGCAATATAGGAAAACACATCTTAGCCTTTTGTTAATCCATCTGTCGAGTCAGATTTTGAAATTATGCATGCACAGCGAAAGCAATACAAGCGTTTGTGTAAGTTTATCGATCGCACAATAAACATTAAGTACACTTAGCATCAGGTAGCTTGGTCACGAAAATCAGAAAAGCAATCAAATGAATAGTTTACCTTTGATTATCTTTGGATGTTTTCACTCACGAGACTCCCAGTTACACAACAAATGTTCCTTTTGTTCCATAAAAGAGGAAAGAGCGGTCACAACAATGCAGACGGACATTCCAAATAGTCTTCATAATGTCCACAGAAACATGTAAAACTTTTTTTATAATCAATCCTCAGGTAGTTTTTAAAATATATATTCGATAATATATCAACCGAGTGTGTAGGTTTTTCAATAACAGCGGGAGGAACAATGGCGGCTTTACGCAAAAACTCACTCTGAGAGCCCCCACCCATCCACTTACGCAATATGATCTTTCACGCTCATTTTTCAAAATAAAAGCCTGAAACTATGTCTAAAGAATGTTGACACCTTAGGGAAGCGAGATAAAAAGGAATCTGGTTGATATCCCTTTAAGTGGAGGATAGGCATGCAAAGGAACAGAAGAGTTTCAAAATAAGAGGCACTTCCTGATTGGATTTTCCTCAGGGTTTCGCCTGCAATATCAGTTCTGTTATATTCACAGACAATATTTTGACAGTTTTGGAAACTGTAGAGTGTTTTCTATCCTAATCCATCAATTATATGCATATTCTAGCATCTGGTCCTGAGAAAAAGGCTGTTTACTTTGGGAACGTTATTTTTCCAAACATAAAAATAGTGCCCCCTAGCTTCAAGAGGTTATTAACCTCTTAACTGATTTAAGTTACCCTGCATTAAAGTCACTGGCCACTAGGATCACCGCCTATGGATGAGTGTTTTCCTGTTTTCTTCTGGCAGAATACAGCCCATTTAGTGGGATTTTAGTTCCAACCTCGCTCTGTGGTGGTATATAGACACCTGAAAAAAAACAGAAACTCTCTGGGTAAAAAGTGAGGTCTGCAGCTTGTCATAAGACACTCCACCTCAGGCAAGCAAAACTTTGAGTCTTCCTTAGATATTGTGCACCAACTGTTGTTTACATAAATGAATAGGCCCCCGCTTCTTGTCTTAACAGATGCTGCTGTTCTGTCTTGCCTATAGAGTGTATAACCCTACAGCTCTATGTTCTTAATGTTGTCGTTCTTCCATGATTCGGTGACGCTTGAAATATTACAGTTTTTAATATCATTCCCACTGGTAGGATATACGTGGTTTCAGTTTGTCCCATTTTATTTCTAGCGATTGAACGTTAGCTAGCAGAACGGAGGCCAAGGGCAGATAAGCCACTCGTCGCCTGGTCCTCACAAGGCACCCTGATCTTTAGCCTCGTTCTGCTAGCTACGTTTCCTTCTCCAGCGAATCACGGGGATCGGGGCCTGGTCGGGTGTCAACAGTATATCCCTCGCGTCCAACTCATTGAAGAACATCGCCCCTGTGACTTCTGTTTGTCTTCTTTTCAAAACTTCAGTAGAGTTCAGTGGAGACACTATAAAATCAGTAATGTTTTTATGCTTCCATGGCCGTGCATAGTCAATTGGCCAGTGTTGATTTTTCAGTGTAACATTTCTAGTCTTGATTCAGGAGTTCATTTCACTCTGAGACTCAGTGGTGTAAAATATCCTCCAGTGATGGTGTTAATAACCAGAGTTATTGTTTTACACTGTGGGGAGTATAATGTTAACATCAAAAACACTGCCATCTTTATCATATTTCCTAGTATGCTCTACTGCAGGTAGATTTTTGGGGGGGATTTTTTTAATATCTGTGTGTTTTTGCATGGACATTGATTGATTGATTAATCTAAATCTACACAAAGATAAATAACAATTGTTTTCTAAAGTAATCCAATCACTTACTTAAATGTATTGCACCCATTACTGAAATATTTCAGGTAAAAAAAAATGTATAAACTTTCCTAACACATACCCCTCAGAGGAAAGAATTCAACAACCATGTCTCTGTCACAAAAACATGTAGTCATGGGTGTTAACTCTACAATTTACTCCCAAAAAAGGAACCCTGGGAAATATGTAAATTAGGCTTTACACTACACAGTGTTAAATCAACACCCAAAAAGTATTTACTGTAACACTACAGGTGTTCAAGTTTTACACTGAGAAAGTGTAACAGTCTCAGCACTAAGCAAAGTGAGTCCAGTTTACTCTAAATCAAGTGTTGTGTTTTTCACTGTAGGTGTTGTGTATAACTCTACAGTAAAGCTATGCAAACACGACAAACAAGTTCCTTTGAAATCTTTAAGAGTTAAATGGGGAACCCACCAACATCGTTAAATCTTTATCACTTTCAAAAGTGTTAGTTTAACACCAGTACTGTAACGCTCCGGGTGTCATGGGTGTGGAGTCAGACGCAGGAAACGGAGAGTTCAATACTTTGCTATTTAATGCACTCACGAAACACTGGGTGCTCGAAAACAGTACAGCAGAATACACAACCAGGAACAAACACGTTTGTCTACTTCATACACAAAGGTTACAAGAATTAATCCCGCACAAAGAAACAGGCGGGCTGGCTGTCTAATAAAGCCCAACTAATTACTAACTATTTTTTCCAAGATGGCGTAGCAGTATGTCGTCCTGTCGTGTCGTGTCCCTTGTATATATCGTTTATTTTTCGTTTTTTTACATATTTTTCTAAGCATATCTCTTTAAAAACATTTTGCTAAACCTAAGCTTCCAATACTCTTCTGCAACCCGCCTCACCCAATGTAGCTATTTTCCTAAAGTATTTATATTTACTTCGGAACCGGAACCCCTCAACTGAAGCTAGCCAGCTAACCACCAGCTGTGCTAGCGGTCTTCAGCTAACCGGTCATCAGCTAACCTTTAGCTCGGAAAGCTCTCGCCAGTTCGAACAACGCGACTCTAACCAGAGCATAACGGACCTATTTATTTTTCATCCCCGGATTCATCCCCGGATTCCCACCGCAAACGGAACATTTCTCAGCTGGATCTTCAAAACTAGCTATCTAGCTAAACCGCAACCTCGGATGATTACTCCTGGCTAGCGTTTCCACCCACTTAGCTTGAAGCTAGCCCGGCCAGCGCACCTGTGCTACCACCGTAGCATACTCCTGGGCTACAATACCCGGGCCCACGACCGGTCTATCGATGTCACCGCATGAAGAGGAATAAACAGACTCACCCCATCGTGACGTCCCCCAAAGGCTAACTCTCTAGCCCTCGCTATCTCCCTGCTTGCTAATTCGGCCTGCTAACTGCTAGCTTGTCCAGCTCCGGTCCGCTAACTGCTACCTTGTTTAGCCCGGGCCTACAAACTGTTAGCTTGTTAGCACAGGCCTGCTAACCGTCTGAATCGCCGCGTCCCAAACACTCACTGGATCCATATTTACTTTCTATCTCTTTTTGATTTTTAACTTGTTTATACCTTCCGGAAACCTGCCTCACCCAATGTGATACGGAATCGCTATTATTTTAAATTTTTAGTACACACTCAAGAACCCCCAGAAGCTAACCAGCTAACTAGCTACAAGCTATTTAGTCATTGTTAGTTTTTTTAACCTGGATAACACTCGCCAGTCCAGCTTCCCTGCCCCATCCACCGCTGCCCCCTGGACACTGATCTCTTGGCTACATAGCTGATGCACGCTGGACTGTCCATTAATCACGGTACTCCATTCTGCTTGTTTGTTTTATCTGTTGGCCCCGTTGCCTAGTCAACGCCATTTTACCTGCTGTTGTTGTGCTAGCTGATTAGCTGTTGTCTCACCTACTGTTTTAGCTAGCTTTCCCAACTCAACACCTGTGATTACTGTATGCCTCGCTGTATGTCTCTCTCAAGTGTCAATATGCCTTGTATACTGTTGTTCAGGTTGGTTATCATTGTTTTAGTTCACAATGGAGCCCCTAGTTCCACTCTTCATACCCCTGATAACTCCTTTGTCCCACCTCCCACACATGCGGTGACCTCACCCATTACAACCAGCATGTCCAGAGATACAACCTCTCTCATCATCACCCAGTGCCTGGGCTTACCTCCGCTGTACCCGCACCCCACCATACCCCTGTCTGCGCATTATGCCCTGAATATATTCTACCATGCCCAGAAACCTGCTCCTCTTATTCTCTGTCCCCAACGCTCTAGGCGACCAGTTTTGATAGCCTTTAGCCGCACTCTCATACTACTCCTTCTCTGTTCCGCGGGTGATGTGGAGGTAAACCCAGGCCCTGCATGTCCCCAGGCACCCTCATTTGTTGACTTCTGTGGTCGATAAAGCCTTGGTTTCATGCATGTCAACATCAGAAGCCTCCTCCCTAAGTTTGTTTTACTCACTGCTCTAGCACACTCTGCTAACCCTGATGTCCTTGCTGTGTCTGAATCCTGGCTCAGGAAGGCCACCAAAAATTCAGAGATTTCCATACCCAACTATAACATCTTCCGTCAAGATAGAACTGCCAAAGGGGGAGGAGTTGCAGTCTACTGCAGAGATAGCCTGCAAAGTAATGTCATACTTTCCAGGTCCATACCCAAACAGTTCGAACTACTAATTTTGAAAATTACTCTCTCCAGAAATAAGTCTCTCACTGTTGCCGCCTGCTACCGACCTCCCTCAGCTCCCAGCTGTGCCCTGGACACCATTTGTGAATTGATCGCCCCCCATCTAGCTTCAGAGTTTGTTCTGTTAGGTGACCTAAACTGGGATATGCTTAACACCCCGGCAGTCCTACAATCTAAGCTAGATGCCCTCAATCTCACACAAATCATCAAGGAACCCACCAGGTACAACCCTAACTCTGTAAACAAGGGCACCCTCATAGACGTCATCCTGACCAACTGGCCCTCCAAATACACCTCCGCTGTCTTCAACCAGGATCTCAGTGATCACTGCCTCATTGCCTGTATCCGCTACGGAGCCGTAGTCAAACGACCACCCCTCATCACTGTCAAACGCTCCCTAAAACACTTCTGTGAGCAGACCTTTCTAATCGACCTGGCCCGGGTATCCTGGAAGGACATTGACCTCATCCCGTCAGTTGAGGATGCCTGGTCATTCTTTAAAAGTAACTTCCTCACCATTTTAGATAAGCATGCTCCGTTCAAAAAATGCAGAACTAAGAACAGATACAGCCCTTGGTTCACCCCAGACCTGACTGCCCTCGACCAGCACAAAAACATCCTGTGGCGGACTGCAATAGCATCGAATAGTCCCCGTGATATGCAACTGTTCAGGGAAGTCCGGAACCAATACACGCAGTCAGTCAGGAAAGCTAAGGCCAGCTTCTTCAGGCAGAAGTTTGCATCCTGTAGCTCCAACTCCAAAAAGTTCTGGGACACTGTGAAGTCAATGGAGAACAAGAGCACCTCCTCCCAGCTGCCCACTGCACTGAGGCTAGGTAACACGGTCACCACCGATAAATCCCTGATTATCGAAAACTTCAATAAGCATTTCTCAACGGCTGGCCATGCCTTCCGCCTGGCTACTTCAACCTCGGCCAACAGCCCCGCCCCCCCCCCCCCCCCCCGCTGCTCCTCGCCCAAGCCTCTCCAGGTTCTCCTTTACCCAAATCCAGATAGCAGATGTTCTGAAAGAGCTGCAAAACCTGGACCCGTACAAATCAGCTGGGCTTGACAATCTGGACCCTCTATTTCTGAAACTATCCGCCACCATTGTCGCAACCCCTATTACCAGCCTGTTCAACCTCTCTTTCATATCGTCTGAGATCCCCAAGGACTGGAAAGCTGCCGCAGTCATCCCCCTCTTCAAAGGGGGAGACATCCTGGACCCAAACTGTTACAGACCTATATCCATCCTGCCCTGCCTATCTAAGGTCTTCGAAAGCCAAGTCAACAAACAGGTCACTGACCATCTCGAATCCCACTGTACCTTCTCCGCTGTGCAATCTGGTTTCCGAGCCGGTCACGGGTGCACCTCAGCCACACTCAAGGTACTAAACGATATCATAACCGCCATCGATAAAAGACAGTACTGTGCAGCCGTCTTCATCGACCTTGCCAAGGCTTTCGACTCTGTCAATCACCATATTCTTATCGGCAGACTCAGTAGCCTCGGTTTTTCGGATGACTGCCTTGCCTGGTTCACCAATTACTTTGCAGACAGAGTTCAGTGTGTCAAATCGGAGGGCATGCTGTCCGGTCCTCTGGCAGTCTCTATGGGGGTGCCACAGGGTTCAATTCTCGGGCCGACTCTTTTCTCTGTATACATCAATGATGTTGCTCTTGCTGCGGGCGATTCCCTGATCCACCTCTACGCAGACGACACCATTCTATATACTTTCGGCCCGTCATTGGACACTGTGCTATCTAACCTCCAAACAAGCTTCAATGCCATACAACACTCCTTCCGTGGCCTCCGACTGCTCTTAAACGCTAGTAAAACCAAATGCATGCTTTTCAACCGATCGCTGCCTGCACCCGCATGCCCACCTAGCATCACCACCCTGGATGGTTCCGACCTAGAATATGTGGACATCTATAAGTACCTAGGTGTCTGGCTAGACTGCAAACTCTCCTTCCAGACTCATATCAAACATCTCCAATCGAAAATCAAATCAAGAGTCGGCTTTCTATTCCGCAACAAAGCCTCCTTCACTCACGCCGCCAAGCTTACCCTAGTAAAACTGACTATCCTACCGATCCTCGACTTCGGCGATGTCATCTACAAAATGGCTTCCAACACTCTACTCAGCAAACTGGATGCAGTCTATCACAGTGCCATCCGTTTTGTCACTAAAGCACCTTATACCACCCACCACTGCGACTTGTATGCTCTAGTCGGCTGGTCCTCGCTACATATTCGTCGCCAGACCCACTGGCTCTAGGTCATCTACAAGTCCATGCTAGGTAAAGCTCCGCCTTATCTCAGCTCACTGGTCACGATGGCAACACCCATCCGTAGCACGCGCTCCAGCAGGTGTATCTCACTGATCATCCCTAAAGCCAACACCTCATTTGGCCGCCTTTCGTTCCAGTACTCTGCTGCCTGTGACTGGAACGAATTGCAAAAATCGCTGAAGTTGGAGACTTTTATCTCCCTCACCAACTTCAAACATCAGCTATCTGAGCAGCTAACCGATCGCTGCAGCTGTACATAGTCTATTGGTAAATAGCCCACCCATTTTCACCTACCTCATCCCCATACTGTTTTTATTTATTTATTTTTCTGCTCTTTTGCACACCAATATCTCTACCTGTACATGACCATCTGATCATTTATCACTCCAGTGTTAATCTGCAAAATTGTAATTATTCGCCTACCTCATGCCTTTTGCACACATTGTATATATACTCCCCCTTTGTTTTCTACTGTGTTATTGACTTGTTAATTGTTTACTCCATGTGTAACTCTGTGTTGTCTGCTCATACTGCTATGCTTTATCTTGGCCAGGTCGCAGTTGCAAATGAGAACTTGTTCTCAACTAGCCTACCTGGTTAAATAAAGGTGAAATAAAAATAAAAAATAAAATAAAATAACTAACAGGTGCTAAAAATAAACATACAAGGAGGGAGAGGAAAGAAAATCAGTGGCAGCTGATAGGCCGGCGACGACGACCGCCGAGCGCCACCCGAACGGGAAGGGGAGCCACCCTCGGTCGGACTCGTGACCGTACCCCCCCTGACGTGCGGCTCCAGCAGCGTGCCGACACCGGCCTCGAGGTCGACCCGGAAGACGAGGTGCAGGGCGATCCGAATGGAGGCGATGGAAATCCTTCCACATTGATGGATCCAAGATGTCCCCCACCGGTACCCAGCACCTCTCCTCCAGACCATACCCCTCCCAGTCCACGAGGTACTGCAGGCCCCTCACCCAGCGTCTTGAGTCCAGAATGGCCTGTATCGTATACGCCGGGGACCCCTCGATGTCCAAGGGGGGGGGGAGGACCTCCGGCACCTCCGGCACCTCACTGTCCTGCAGGGGACCAGCTACCACTGGCCTGAGGAGAGACACATGAAACGAGGGGTTAATACGATAATAGGAAGGGAGTTGTAATCGATAACACACCCACGTTTATTGTCCTCAGGACTTTAAAGGGCCCTACACACTGCGGACCCAGCTTCCGGCAGGGCAAGCAGAAGGGCAGGTTTCAGGTCGAGAGCCAGACCCTGTCCCCCGGTACAAACACGGGGGCCTCACTGCGGTGGCGGTCAGCACTCCTCTTCTGCTGTCCACTCGCTTGTTGGAGAGATTCCTGGACGGCCCTCCAGGTCTCCTTGGAGCGCCCTACCCATTCCTCCACCGCAGGAGCCTCGGTCTGGCTTGGATGCCATGGTGCCAGGACTGGCTGGTACCCCAACACACACTGAAAAGGGGACACGTTAGTAGAGGAGTGGCGTAGTGAGTTCTGGGCCATTTCAGCCCAGGGAATGTATCTCGCCCACTCCCCTGGCTGATCCTGGCAATACGACAGCAGAAACCTACCCACCTCCTGGTTCACTCTCTCCACCTGCCCATTACTCTCGGGGTGATAACCGGAGGTCAGGCTGACTGAGACCCCCAAACGCTCCATGAACGCCCTCCATACTCGGGACGTGAATTGGGGGCCCCGATCAGAAACGATGTCCTCCGGCACCCCGTAGTGCCAAAAGACGTGGGTGAATAATGCCTCCGCAGTCTGTAGGGCTGTAGGGATACCGGGCAACGGGAGGAGACGGCAGGACTTAAAGAACCGATCCACAATCACCAGAACCGTGGTGTTCCCCTGAGACAGGGGAAGATCGGTCAGGAAATCTACGGATAGATGCGACCATGGCTGTTGTGGAACGGGGAGGGGTTGTAACTTCCCTCGGAGCCTTACTCTGGGCGCACACCGAACAGGAGGAGACATAAACCTTAATGTCCAAGGTGGGCCACCAATACCTCCCCCGAAGGCTCCGCACTGTCCTCGCCACCCCAGGGTGACCCGAGGAGGGTAGGACGTGAGCCCACTGAATCAGTTTGTCCCGAACACCAAGCGGTACGTACTTTCGCACCGCCGGAAACTGAGGAGGCTCGGGTTCCGCCCGTAACGACCGCTCGATGTCCGAGTCCACCTCCCATACCACTGGTGCTATCAGCCTCAAGGCGGGAAGGATGGGAGTAGGTTCGGTGGACCTATCCTCCGTGTCGTAAAGGCGGGACAGTGCGTCACCCTTTACGTTCTGGGAGCCAGACAATGTAAACCGGAACCGGGTGAAGAACATGGCCCACCTTGCCTGACGTGGGTTCAGTCTCCTAGCTGCCCGAATATACTCCAGATTCTGGTGGTCGGTCCACATGAGAAAGGGGTGCTTAGCCCCCTCAAGCCAGTGTCTCCACACCTTCAGAGCCCTGACCACCGCTAGCAACTCCCGGTCCCCCACATCATAGTTACGCTCCGCTGGGCTGAGCTTCCTTGAAAAGAAAGCGCAGGGGTGGAGTTTTGGTGGTGTACCCGAGCACTGTGATAGCACGGCTTCCACCCCAGCCTCGGAGGCGTCCAACTCCACTATGAATGCTAGAGAGGGGTACGGATGCGCCAACACAGGTGCATCCGTGAACAGCGCCTTCAACCTGTTGAAAGCTCCATCCGCCTCTGCTGACCACTGTAACCGCACCGGGCACCCCTTCAGCAGTGAGGTAATGGGAGCCGCTACCTGGCCAAAACCCCGGATAAACCTCCGGTAGTAGTTGGCAAAACCCAAAAACCACTGCACCTCTTTTACCGTGGTCGGAGTCGGCCAATTACGCACGGCCCTAATGCGGTCACACTCCATCACCACCCCCGAGGTGGAAATGCGATAACCCAGGAAGGAGACGGCTCGTTTAGAGAACATGCATTTCTCAGCCTTGACGTATAGGTCATGCTCCAGCAGTCTACCAAGCACCTTCTGTACCAGAGACAAATGCGCGGTGTGAGTGGCTGAGTAGATCAGAATGTCATCGATATAAACAACCACTCCCTGCCCACACTATCAAATCAAATCAAATTTTATTTGTCACATACACATGGTTAGCAGATGTTAATGCGAGTGTAGCGAAATGCTTGTGCTTCTAGTTCCGACAATGCAGTAATAACAAGTAATCTAACTAACAATTCCAAAACTACTGTCTTGTACACAGTGTAAGGGGATAAAGAATATGTACATAAGGATATATGAATGAGTGATGGTACAGAGCAGCATAGGCAAGGTACAGTAGATGGTATCGGGTACAGTATGTACAAATGAGATGAGTATGTAAACAAAGTGGCATAGTATAGTATAAAGTGGCTAGTGATACATGTATTACATAAGGATACCGTCGATGATATAGAGTACAGTATATACGTATGCATATGAGATGAATAATGTAGGGTAAGTAACATTTATATAAGGTAGCATTGTTTAAAGTGGCTAGTGATATATTTACATCATTTCCCATCAATTCCCATTATTAAAGTGGCTGGAGTTGAGTCAGTGTCAGTGTGTTGGCAGCAGCCACTCAGTGTTAGTGGTGGCTGTTTAACAGTCTGATGGCCTTGAGATAGAAGCTGTTTTTCAGTCTCTCGGTCCCAGCTTTGATGCACCTGTACTGACCTCGCCTTCTGGATGATAGCGGGGTGAACAGGCAGTGGCTCGGGTGGTTGATGTCCTTGATGATCTTTATGGCCTTCCTGTGACATCGGGTGGTGTAGGTGTCCTGGAGGGCAGGTAGTTTGCCCCCGGTGATGCGTTGTGCAGACCTCACTACCCTCTGGAGAGCCTTACGGTTGAGGGCGGTGCAGTTGCCATACCAGGCGGTGATACAGCCCGCCAGGATGCTCTCGATTGTGCATCTGTAGAAGTTTGTGAGTGCTTTTGGTGACAAGCCGAATTTCTTCAGCCTCCTGAGGTTGAAGAGGCGCTGCTGCGCCTTCTTCACGATGCTGTCTGTGTGAGTGGACCAATTCAGTTTGTCTGTGATGTGTATGCCGAGGAACTTAAAACTTGCTACCCTCTCCACTACTGTTCCATCGATGTGGATAGGGGGGTGTTCCCTCTGCTGTTTCCTGAAGTCCACAATCATCTCCTTAGTTTTGTTGACGTTGAGTGTGAGGTTGTTTTCCTGACACCACACTCCGAGGGCCCTCACCTCCTCCCTGTAGGCCGTCTCATCGTTGTTGGTAATCAAGCCTCACACAGGTCCCTGAGAATCTCGTCTACAAAGGATTTAAAAACATCTGGACCATTCTTTAACCCATAGGACGAGGTACTCACAGTGGCCCTAAGTGGTACTAAATGCGGTTTTCCACTCGTCTCCCTTCCAAATACGCACCAGACTATACGCGCTCCTGAGATCCAGTTTTGTGAAGAACTGCGCTCGGTGAAATGATTCCACCGCCGTAGTGATGAGAGGTAGTGGGTAACTATAGCCCACTGTGATGGCGTTTAGACCTCTATAATCAACACATGGACGCAAACCTCCCTCCTTTTTCTTCACAAAAAATAAACTCGAGGAGACAGGTGAGATGGAGGGCCGAATGTACCGCTGTTCCAGTGACTCCGTGACATATGTCTCCATCGCCAACGTCTCCTCCTGGGACAATGGGTACACGTGACTCTTGGGAAGCGCAGCGTTTACCTGGAGATCTATCATACAATCCCTTCCCGATCGATAAGGTGGTAATTTAGTCGCTTTCTTTTTAATGAAAGTGATTGCGAAATCGGCATACTCGGGGGGAATGCACACCGTGGAACACTGGTCTGGACTTTCCACCAACGTGGCACCGATGGAAACTCCCAGACACCTTCCAGAACACTCCTCTGACCACCCCTGGAGAACCCCCTGTCTCCACCAAATTTTAGGATTGTGCCGGGCCAGCCAATGCTACCAAATACTAATTGAGTGTATGTAATGAAAGAAATAAAAACTGAAATAAAAAATTCTCTCTACAATTATTCTGGCATTTCACATTCTTAAAATAAAGTGGTCATCCTAACTGACCTAAGACAGAGAATTTGTACTTTTTGTACACAGGAATTGTGAAAAAAATAGTTTAAATGTATTTGGCTAAGTTGTATCTAAACTTCCGACTGTACATTTATTTGCATTGCAGTAGCTTTTGACAAAGAATAACATCAAAATGAAGCAGCTGCTTGATAAGTGGGATGCACTGTTGAGCGCTACATCCTGAGGGGTTTGTCCTGATTGTACGGAGATTGTGACAGCCTGTTAAATGGCGTCCCTTGAGAAGGTAAAAACAAGATGTATGTCAGGAGATGTATACTTGGCATACAGAGGAAGAATGGAGGGAAAAAGTGAGGCATGGGAGGTCTAAGAGAGAGAGGGAAGTAGAGGGTGAGCATGAGCCAGTTAAAAATGGCAGAAAAGGGAGATGGTTTGTTAAAAGAAGAATTGTAGAAAGTGTAAGCAGAATGACCTGAAAAAGGATGAGAAATGGAAGTGAATGGCGTCAAACTGTTGGAGGTGGTAGGTGTGGTGAAGTTCACGGAGCCCCAGGCTTGCACCGAGGGTCAGGATTAAGTTGAGTCTGTGACAGTAGAAGTGAAGTTGTGGAATCAGTGAGGGTAACCAGAAGTGGTTTTGTGATAACTGTTTCTGCTGGTCAGAGGAAGAAGGCTCTCCGTGTTAAACAAATGGGGCAAGACATTTGAATTGTTTTGCTCTAAAGAAAAAGGGTGCCATAAAAAGGAGTAATTACTGAGGTAGCAGTATATGTAAATGTTGACCAACTGAAGGTGGAGATTCCTGGTGTGTGTGATGCTCGTCATTTAGTTCGACACAGACAGGTTGGCGTGAATGGTGAAACAGAAGTCATTGTCTGTTCTTTTGAGTTTTGATGCTGAGTCTTTTCCCGACAAAGTGATATTAGGTTAAATAAGTTACCCTGTACGAGCGTTTGTGCCGGATACATTACGTTGTTACAGGTGTCAAGCTTATGGACATGTGGCAGCAGTGTGTAGGAGGGAGGTTGCTAGGTCTGAGAAGTGTGCAAAAGAGCATGAGACAAAGGAATGTGTAGCATTGGGGAAAGTAGTGGAATGTGATAATTTTAGGGAATCCCATGGTGCTGGGGATCAGAAATGTGCAAGAGGGGCAGATTGGGGATTCCAAGGATAGTGTAGTGCATAAATTGTCATTTGCTGAGGCAGTGAAGAAAGTAGAGGAAGATGGGTCAAGGGGGAGGGATCCTGAGAGGAGTGGTGTGAGTAGTAGATATCTAACAGTACAGAGGGATAGGCCAACAAGTGATATATGTTTCAGTAAGATTGGATGTTTAGCATTTATAGCAATGGTTATCAACTGTAATGCAGGGATGGAACATTACAGGGTGTGTTAAGTGGTGGTGTCCCACCCTTTCAGGTTGTTGGCCTGAGGTAGCACTAAATAGATTTAACTAGCGGAGTGGGGTGGTGTTATTTTTATTGTTTATATTTTTACAAAATGTGTGAATGTAGTGTTACTGTAGATGATAGGGTATTTGTTTGTTTATTTTTTCAAGCAAAGTATAAGGGAGTACTCCAGTCTAGTAGGTGGCAATAATGCAACATTTATTGGATGCCAAATGCCTCATCGAAGAAGAAGCCATTTGGGTCAATAAATTGGGTAACTAAGAAGACTGGAGGCATGGCTTGTTATGGGCATGACTGTCAGATTGTTATTTTTGACCACCTTTAAAATTAAATGTCAGTCCAGTTTATCTGTTCTCTTGTATTGTCTTCATATGTTACCACTTGTTATAATAATGCTATTAGATGCATATTCAAATATGTAATGTATTAAATATTGAAGGAATATTGGAGTGTGTAGTTTACAAACTTAAGATGAGGAACAGGAATGGCATTTATGCTCACGGGTTGCCAAAAACAACTATAGGAAATGAGTACCCCAATAGCCCACACTTCCTGAAAATAACCCAGCATGAAAGTAAATAAAAAAAAAAACACATTTTGGTTAAATTAACCCATGTTTGGGTAATCATGTTATTTTCAGGAGGCGTTGCCTATTGAGGGTGTGACTTTCAGATAGTTATTTTTGGCCACCCGTAAGGGCAAATGTCATTATATTACATTTGTACACTGCAAATGTCTAATTTCCTTCAATATGTTTGCAAGTCACATATTTTAATGTAAATGTAAGAATATTAATCAAATATAATAAAGTGGTAACTGCATGGACACTTGAGGAACTCACATTCTTGTGTAAGCCTCATAAAACCTACAAAAGTATCAGTCATCAACCTTAACATTTGATTACCAAACAACAGGACATGAACTGGAAAGACATTTACTCTGATGAGTAAAAATAACGTTATACCACCAACTAAGCCACGCCTCCAGTCTTCTGATCTGACCAAGTGGGTCATAGCTCAATAACCCAACAAAATAACCCAAAGTGTGTTCTGTCCAATATTTATCCAAATTGGGTTGTTTTTAACCCATTGTTTTGCGCAGATAAGGCACTTTGTAGGAAGTTGTCAAGCCACCAGATAAAGATGAAGTAAACATATATTTTTAGCTTCATAGTGTATTTCAGCTTTCAGGAAGGAATGGAATAGGCTAGAATGTACTAAGTGAAGTTGTTAGGGCTTTAAACTAGTAATATTGAATAGACACTGTAAAAGGGTTGACAGTGACTTACAGGCAGCTATTGAGGGGAGATGTGGTTTGCATTTCACTGTATTTTACATTAACTACATGGGATTGATCCAAGCAGGTTGGGTGCTAGGTAATGTGTTAAACATTAGTGAGTCAACAAATATTTGGTGTTTTATATCACTTGCACTTCTAGAGGCTTCCAAACTTGCAGCAACTATATAGGGGGTACTTATCCTGTTTCACACATGTACAAGTGTGTCGTGTGAAATTATTATTTTTTTGTTGCATATCCCACTCCTCCTAAGACACCCTCGGAGATTGCGGTCACGGCCAGGGCACAGCCATTATTGAAGGTGACTGGAGCAATTAGGGTTAAGTGCCTTACTCAACAAATGTTTTACCTTTCTGTTACTGTTCCAATGCACTAACCGCTCGGCTACCTGCCGCTAGGCAAATGCTCAATCATTAAAGGTTTAAAACTTGCTTCCAATCCAATCTGTCCCCAATACATTTTACATTAATGGGGCACTAATACCACATACCAGTTACACTGGTACAATATTCTCAATAACTGGTGCAACTAATATCCACAAGACACGCCTGAAAATATGTTAACGAGCCAGAAACAACAATACCATGGAACCACTAGTGGTCAAAAGGTTTTGGAGCTCCAAAAATGCAGTACGGTAATGTATTCCTTTGGGCTGGAGTAACAGTACCATTAGAAATACAGCAATTCTTTCTCCACCCAACACGTTCCCACAATGCACCATATTTGACAGTATGCTGAAGTAAGACATTTCACCTTATTTCACTGTTGATAATAGCCCAAATTTCTGTATAAGTTACATATTTCTCCGTAACAGTGCATCTAATGTCAGCCAATGTTTTTCAGAGGGGAGTTCCATCATGATACATTCATATCTTTATTTAACTACCTACCTAGTTCCATCAGCCACTCCATCTCTCATGTTTTGGAATGCAGGGAATCATGGAGTTTAGACAAGTATGTCTTCAATAAATGCCTTATCTGTACATGTTGTCCTATGGGACTTAAAAGAGGTGTAAGCATGAAGTGCTGAACAGCTAGGGTGAGGAATGACCATGATGTTGGAATACTGAGTCAGTGCCAAAGGCCAGTTGAGACTAAGTTCCTCAGCATTGTAGTATGCTGCACCATTGTACAGGGTGGAGTAAATCTTATAATGCTCACTGACCTCAAATAATCATGTTATATATAGTATATTGAATTCAACTCAATTCCTAAGGCTATATCAATACAGCAAAGCAAATCTAATACCACATTTAAACAAAAAACAACAAACTAGTCATAATCTGACACTACAACATTTTTGAGGATTCATTACTTCACCCCATTAATACTATTGCTGTGAGCTGATTTGTATTGTTTAAAAAATATATGTTATTAGATTATAATATGGGATTCAATCAATTATGTTCACCTAGTAAGTGATCTTCATTCAATTATAAACCTTTGTATTAGTTCTACAATACTGAAGGCTTCTTAATTCCATGAACAATTGCTGAATTCTGTGGTTAACATGGGTAGTTTTGTCTTGTCCACTCAGGATTTTACAGAAAATACCTAGTATCAAAATGTGGTGCAGTAGTGTACAGTTTCACATTTTCCAACTAGAAAGATGACAATATTTACTATATGACCATCTTCTATGTCATTCTGTCATTACTTATGTGTCCATTTATTTTCTCTATCACTCAGGATTTTGCCTGAGAGCCACTGAACTCCTGTCTGATAACAAATAAATAATCTATAAATCCCACACATTATTTTATAAAAAGCCACTCATGGGATTATTTTAGCTCTCACTAATTTTGAATGAGCATGTTGCAGCACTCCCAAATGGGCCTCATTATGGTGCACCCATATCAGAGAAGTGGCTATAAAGGCAAGCAGCACAGATGCCAACTACATTTTGACAGTAACCCCGAGCTTCAGCGATGACCTATCTATTTGCTAATGAAGGCCCTGAAGGCACCGATTAACATTTCTCTGCTGTTTGTCATAGATCCAGTCCTCTGAATGACACAATATGTATCCCAAATGGAACCCTGTTCCCTTTGTAGTGCACTACTTTTGACCAGAGCCAATTAAAAAAAAACATTGGTTAACCTTTATTTAACTTGGCAAGTCAGTTAAGAACAAATTCTTATTTATAATGACGGCCTACCAGAAGGCAAAAGGACTTCTGCGGGGACCGGGGCTGGTATAAAAACAAATGTAATAAATAAATAGGACAAAAAACACATCACGGCTAGAGAGACACCACAACACTACATAACGAGAGACCTAAGACAACATGGGCCTTGGTCAAAAGTAGTGCACTATTTAGCGAATAGGGTGACATTTCAGATGCATTCATTATGTCATCTGACAAGGGGTCTGTGATGCGGAGACCTTTAATTGGTGAGGGTGTTATTATCACACAGTGTCTACGTGGGGAAGGGAATGTTGGTGTAACAAAAATCTGCCAAAATATATTGTATGGGTCCAAATAGCACCCTATTCCCTAGGTAGTGTATTACTTGTGACCAGAGCCAGAGGGCCCTTGTCAAAAGTAGGGTGCTATTTGGGTCTCAACCAGTGTGGGCTCTTATGGAGACCTTTAATTGGAGAGAGGGTATATTTATCACACAGCTTTGTGTGGAAGGAATGTTCGTGTAACAAAAACAGACAAAATGCATTGTTCCATTGCAATCCTCTCACCTGTTTCTGCTACCTGTTTCTGTTCAGTTTTTCTAGTCTCTCCTGTAAAATATGGATCTCTACAAGCTCAACATCTCAGCCAAAAGTCAGATTACAGTCCCTTCTGACAGGAAAATACTTCTATGTGCTTGTTTACAATACAACTTTTAGTTGCATAAGACGGGCAGAGTACTGTGCCAGTCCCATTTCATATTCTGATAGCTTTTTGTGTTTGGGCAAAGGCACTTGCCAATTTCTGCTGCATTCTCCATCACAAGGGAGCTGGCTGAAAGTGTGGCACCCAGTCACAGGCCAGAAAGTAGACAGACCGATATAGAGGGCATAATTTGCTTGATAACTTTACAGGGTCATACCAGTTACTCAACGTTCCTGTATACCCCAGGGGCCGTCACTAGTCACTATATACACGTGTCTGATCTGTCTAATTATATTCCAAATGTATTGATAAACAACAAAAGTGCAAGGGCCATGCTAATTTCCAGGTGGCAGAATGGGAGCTGCATTATGTTTCCTGCTTTCAAGATGCAATATTTAGAATTTCTCTCTTGTAAATTAACTTATTTCCAATTCCCATGCCACAACACATAGGAGGCGGTGGTGGGGTCTAATTAGATACAGAAACATATACTATACAATAGGATTCAACTGTGCTTTTGGGATAATACATTTTTTTTAGGGCAGACTTGGCATGCATTAAAGCATTTGTGGGAATAGGCAGCATCCATGGAGCATTCCCTTATGGAAAAACCACATGATTTCAAGTGTGGAAAATCACATGATTGTTTTTCACAGGTAATGTTTTACATCACATGTGGTTTTGGAACACTTCACTTGATAATATTTCACATTAAGATGTTTATTATTACTTCTACAGTAATTATTATTCAACATGTCCTCACCTGGGATTTTAAATCACAACCTCTTGGCTCACAGCATTCCGATCTACCTGCCAAGCCACCATGTCTGTGCCAATGACTAATTTCACGTGTAGTCCTACACTTTGGACTTCAAAGTATATTTCTGCTTTATAGTATACACTCAAGAAAAGCTATTACATTTATCATAGTGATTCAGGGGTAACATTAAAACATAATATGTGCCACCAACATTAGACAACTACACAAAAAATCCTCAAATTGCTGAGATAATGAAATTAAATAAATGAGAGAATAGTCAAATTAACTGATTATTTAAATAGCAGTGCAGATGGCACTATTTTGCTAAGTGCAGAGATGTAATGAACATGTACAGACTTTGTGGCAGAGCAGAAAGATCAGCATTACCCAGAGGTTGTGAGTTCTAATCCCAGGTTGGCTTATTTTGAAAAGTCAAAAGGTGATCTTTATATTTACACATTTTAGCTGAACAGCATACGCTTTACCTTAAAATCCCCATACCATTTCATTAATTCGCTTACAAAAATAAAATGTGAAATAAGTGTTTTCACATATTGATCTGAAATGTGACCTGTTTTCAAGTGAACATGTGAGGTCAGTTGTTCACATGTGAAGCAACATGTGAACTCTATATTGAATACATTTCACATGTTTACATCACCTTTTCACACTTGAGTAAAATAACATGTTCCATCTCAAATGTGAATGCTCGATTCACATATGAAAAACGTTAACATGTACAGTGCCATGCAAAAGTATTCATCCCCCTTGGTGTTTTTCCTATTTTGTTGCATTAGAACTTGTCATTTAAATACATTTTCATTTAGATTTCAGGTAATGGACATACACAAAATAGTGTAAATTGGTGACGTGAAATTAAAAAAATGTAATAGAAAACTGGTTCATGTGTATTCACGCCCATTGCTATGAAGTCCCTACATAAGATCTGCTGCAACCAATTACCTTCAGAAGTGTCACGCCCTGACCAGAGTAAGCTGTTTAACAGTAGATCTGGTGGAAGAAAAGAGAAAGAAAGAGCATACATTTTCTGTTCTTTATTGTTGAAGCATCATCTTTCACGTGCTAAAATAGCCACACAGTCAGAAATAATGCTGGAGATAATTTTGATGGATAACACAAGAGGGCAACTGTAGGTGTGCAATGTTTCAGACTGATAACTTCAGGAATGGGTGAGCTACATGACATTTAGCATGAAGTCACCCAGGTGTCCCACACAAGTTGCCCAAATGTACCCAAGTAGCCGAATTACCTATAACTATATACAACAGTGCAAATAACTATATACAACATATCAAAAAGCAATTCTAACACACACACAAAAAATAAAAATGTTAAAAAAAATATTAGAAAAAAAATATTTGTAAAAAACAGTACACCCTTTGGAAGTCCTCTACACAATATTTTGCTGCCAGTGCAATGTCCCATAGCAGTCTCTTTCTGATGTAAAGCAGAGGCAAACTGAGCAAGTGGTGCAGGTTATGCGACACAGAACACAACGACGCCTCCATGCTGTGCCCTTTTGGCCCTGAGGCACAGTCATGCCTGCAGTAATGAACTGTGGCATATGAACACCACTGGAGGCAGGAGTAGAGGGGGTAGAGGTAGAGCGGGCACCTTGGCACCGGGGGCTCCCAGTCGGAGTCGCTCTCACTGTGAAAGAAAACATTAAAACAAATATTTGTATTGTATGAGCCTTTTATCATCACATAAAATAAACAGATATGTATTGTATAGAGCAGAGGGAACAGTCACTAAGGTGAAGTACTGTTCCATTCAACTCCGGCCATTGTTGTGGGCCTGCCCTCCCCTGAACAGCACCCAATGGCTATTTCATATGGAAATGGAGAGGAATAGCAGGCGCAGTGGCCATGTGTGTGTTTGCTGTTCTACTCCATTCCATTTGAATAAAAAAAATGGAAAATATATATAGCTGACATGGAAAATATATATATATACGGCAATAACCCAGCAGCAGGACAGCTACCTCCGCCTTTGTGCAAGGAGGAGCACTGCCAGAGCACTGCAAAATGACCTCCAGCAGGCCACAAATGTGCATGTGTCTGCTCAAACGGTCAGAAACAGACTCCATGAGGGTGGTATGAGGGCCCGACGTCCACAGGTGGGGGTTGTGCTTACAGCCCAACACCATGCAGGACGTTTGTCATTTGCCAGAGAACACCAAGATTGGCAAATTCACCACTGGCGCCCTGTGCTCTTCACAGATGAAAGCAGGTTCACACTGAGCATGTGACAGACGTGACAGAGTCTGGAGACGCCGTGGAGAACGTTCTGCTGCCTGCAACATCCTCCATTATTACCGGTTTGGCGGTGGGTCAGTCATGGTGTGGGGTGGCATTTCTTTGGGGGGCCGCACAGCCCTCCATGTGCTCGCCAGAGGTAGCCTGACTGCCATTAGGTACTGAGATGAGATCCTCAGACCCCTTGTGAGACCATACACTGGTGCGGTTGGCCCTGGGTTCCTCCTGGGTTCCTCCTAATGCAAGACAATGCTAGACCATGTCATATCATGTGGCTGGAGTTTGTCAGCAGTTCCTGCAAGAGAAAGGCATTAATGCTATGGACTGGCCCGCCCGTTCCCCGGACCTGAATCCAATTGAGCACATCTGGGACATCATGTCTCGCTCCATCCACCAACAGACTGCACCACAGACTGTCCAGGAGTTGGTGGATGCTATAGTCCAGGTCTGGGAGGAGATCCCTCAGGAGACCATCCGCCACCTCATCAGGAGCTTGCCCAGGCGTTGTAGGGGGGTCATACAGGCACGTGGAGGCCACACACACTACTGAGCCTCATTTTGCCTTGTATTAAGGACATTACATCAAAGTTGGATCAGCCTGTAGTGTGGTTTTCCACTTCCAGACCTCCATGAGTTGATACATTTGATTTCCATTGATTATTTTGTGTGATTATGTTGTCAGCACATTCAACTATGTAATGAAAAAAGTATTTAATAAGAATATTTCATTCAGTAAGATCTAGGATGTGTTATTTTAGTGTTCCCTTTATTTTCTTGAGCAGTGTATATATTTATATTTCATAAAAAGGCATTAGCACTTACCCGTCCAGAAGTACGTCCAGTCCTTGCAGAAACAGCTCCTCAGCTCCTGTTTGAATCGTAACACTCAAAGATTCCTCAAACAAAAAATCTGTCTCACTTTCACTTTTTCACTTTGACTTCGCTTTTCCTGATTTATTCGCCATGATGTCTTCAATGAAATCGTTGAAAATACAACTTTCCAAAATGCTGCTGCGCATAACAAGCGTCACAGCAACTCCTCTGATAGTCAAGGCGAGAATGGAATTCATTACGCATACATTTACAAACAAGGAATGGTGGTCCAAACCAAAACCATTACATACTGGCGTTTACCTCAGCTCATTGACTATCTACCCAGCTAGATTTCAAGAAGATCAGTGGTCATTGGGCAGAAATACAGTCAATCAACGAAGCTTTGCTAAAATTATTGGTGCGCAAGGTAGTCATTGCTCATTGTCTTCAAAGCAGTTAACTTCGGTCAATACTCCTTGCAAAAAAAACTATGAAGTTTGGCTGTGTTGCAAACATCCAGAGGAATGCACTGAAACCAACCATGACTAGATAAACAATTGTTTACCATGTGTAATTACATTGAATGCTCTGTAAAAAAATTGATAGAGATGGAATTCACGGCACAAACGGTTTCAAAAAATGTTTCGATTTTGGCTATAAAAATTTATTTTATCAAAGAAAACGGCACTTCATTTGATCACTGGGACCCTCAGGAAGAGAAATAAGAGCAAGATATCAGAATGTTAGTCATCATTTTACCTTCAGATGTGAATGTGTGAAAACTGCCATGGCGGAAAATGTTTTTGTTGTTGATTGCTCTTCTCAAACAAAAGCATGGTATTTGTTCTCTGTGATAGCCATTTTAAATCGGAAAACGTAGTTTGATTACCAAGGTCCTAATCTTTTGAAGGATGTAAGACACTTTCATTTTCAAGAATGTTTAATGTTACATTGTATTTTTAGTTGTCACTCTGATATTCCCCCTGATGTTGATCCCTGTACGGGGATCGCAGCCATAATTAAATACACAACAGGTAATGAATGGGATTGAAACCAGGTGTGTAGGAAGACAAGACAAAACCAATGGAAAATTGAAAATGTATCAATGATGGCTAGAAGACCGTTGATGTTGACCGCCGATCACCGCCCGAACTAGGAGCGGTTTCGACTTCGGCAGAAGTCGTGACAGTGATTGTCAAATAGTGCATGCCATATTTTTTATTAACAATTAAAACACAGCGGATCAGAGATTAATATCTTGTAAAGGTTGTCCCTGTCTAGTCATACTAGTAGACATGCCAATGTTATACTTCTAGTATCTGTTCCAAGGGATGCTACACTAAAACTGTCACAAGCGACTGTTTGAAAGATCCTTTGAAAAAATTGAAGTGTGCTTCCATATTTAAGGGGAGTGGGGAATGTCATTAAAGTGTATCTATGCTTGAAGCATGCTGGAACTCCATTGTTTTCCACTTAGACCAGGACAAAATAACATGTTAGAGAACAATGACCACCATAGAGAATCATTGTGGCCCACAGAACATTATTAGAGACCGCTGTCAGTGATGGCTTCAGTAAATGTCTGAGATGTCACCCAATGACCAGTAGCACATTCTCAGTAAAATTCTTGGGAGCACATACCAGTGGGGATACGACTGTGGGGAATTTGTTTATGTTTTCCATTGGAAAGCCATCTGTGCTAGAGTAGGCCTGTAACCTTCCAGTGGGGGTGTATTGCCACTGAGTATGTTGGTCCTCTGGCAATAGTCGGATCCCTGGCTTGATTTAAAAGTCTTACCCTTATATAACATATCAACTTTAAATTGCTGCATGGTTATCATTAATTGTCTGTTTAGAATCAACATTTATTCTGTCATTATGCTGGCTACGGTTAGCTGAAAACAAGTTGTTTACAGTGCAGTCAACTGTAAGGAAGGACCATCTTTGTAATCAAGATTATGATTCAATCTCACATGTTAATACTTTACAATGCAATGTAATGAAGTTGAGGCAATGATTTGCCTTACCTCCTTACTTCATTTGCACACACTGTATAGAGATTTTCTTTTAAGTTATTGACTGTACATTTGTTTATCCCATGTGTAACTCTGTGTTGTTTTTGTCTCACTGCTTTGCTTTATCTTGGCCAGGTCACAGTTGTTAATGAGAACTTGTTCTCAACTGGCCTACCTGGTTAAATAAAGGTGAAATAAAATAAAAACATTTAAAAAATCTGAGTGCAGAAACACAATTACATGTGTTATGATTCATTATCATACGTGGCAAATTCCCACCAATTTCACTTTGAGATCAGATAAGGGTAACCAGGGTCATTAGCATCATCCTAATTAGGTCGCTGTCATGGCTCTGTAATTAGTACACACAGAAGAAGTGCTTCTCAGATCTCATATTTCATCAAAAGGAAATCTCTCAATTAGAATTCTAGAATCTGTGTGATTTTTTCCTCTAAATTTACCTTCTCCGGTTAACTCTCACCATTACCACACATGTAGGCCTACCCTTACAGGAAAAAGATTGCAGTTTTGAAACTGCAGTAAATGCAGTCGACTGTGGTATTGCACACCATAAATGCTGAATAATTGCACTGTACTGCAGTTGGACTGCACTTTGAATGAAATATTTTTGTAGGGGAACTATATGTGTGGTTGTTACAGTTTCAACAGGATTAGTAAGTTAGTTAGTGTATCATTATGATATCAGCCATAATGGCTAGCGTTAGTTTGCTTACTGTAAGGCATCTTTGGGTTTTTAAAAAAGGGCTACAAAAGACCTATATATAATTTAATTATTAGTTATTATGTGTTAGGCCGGCTAATCCTTCTGTTTAGGGTGTCTGTGTAAATCAACCAGTCGTGAAGTGAGCAACCGTGTCATACATGAAGACATGTAGTGTTGCAAAACCTACAGTGGCAAGAAAAAGTATGTGAACCCTTTGGAATTACTTTGTTTTCTGCATAAATAGGTCATACAATTTCATCTGATTTTCACGTAAGTCACAACAATAGACAAACACAGTATGCTTAAACTAATAACACACAAACAATTAAGTTATGTCTTTATTGAACACACCGTATAAACATTCACAGTGCTGGGTGGAAAAAGTATGTGAACCCTTGGATTTAATAACTGGTTGACGTTCCTTTGGCAGCAAAAACCTCAACCAAAGTTTTCGGTAGTTGCGGATTCAACCTGCACAACAGTCAGGAGGAACTTTGGACCATTCCTCTTTACAAAACTGTTTCAGATCAGCAATATTTTTGGGATGTCTGGTGTGAACCGCTCTTTTGAGGTCATGCCACAGCATCTCCATCGGTCAGGACTCTGACTGAGCCACTCCAGCTGGCATATTTTTTTTCCTGTTGAAGCCATTCTGTTGTTGATTTACTTCTGTGTTTTGGGTTGTTGTCCTGTTGCATCACCCAACTTCTGTTGAGATTCAATTGGCGGACAGATAGCGTTACATTCTCCTGCAAAATGTCTTGATAAACTTGGGATTTCATTTTTCTGTTGATAGCAAGCTGTCTAGGCCCTGAGGCAACAAAGCAGTCCAAAACCATGACGCTCCCTCCACCATACTTACGAGGTTTTGATGTTGGTTCCTTTTTTTCTCCACACATAGTGTTTTGTGTTCCCTCCAAACAACTAAACTTTAGTTTAATTTGGTCACAGTTTATTTTGCCAGTAGCGCTGTGGAACTTCAGACTTCCAGCAATTTTTTGGGGGAACATCACTGGCTTCTTCTGTGGTGTCCTCCAATGAACACCATTCTTGTCTCCAGAGATTTCTTTATAACCTTTATAGCCCCTTTTTTCCCCAATATTTTCCTAAAATGTCATACCAATATCTAACTGCCTGTAGCTCAGGCCCTGAAGCAAGGATATGCATATTCTTGCTACCATTTGAAAGGAAACACTTTGAAGTTTGTGGAAATATTAAATGAATGTAGAAGAATATAACACATTAGATCTGGTAAAAGATAATATGGTAAAAAACAAATTTGTACCATCTTTGAAATGCAAGAGAAAGGCCATAATGTATTATTCCAGCTCAGGTGCAATTTACATTTTGGCCACTAGATGACAATAGGGTGTGCAAAGTTTTGGTTCCAATGAACCATTGCATTTCTGTTCAAAATGTTGTATCAAGACTCCCCAAATGTGCCTCATTTGTTTGTTCATAACTTTTCATGTTCAAAATTGTGCACTCTCCTCAAACAATAGCATGGTATTCTTTCACTGTAATAGCTACTGTAAGTTGGACAGTATTATATCAACACAAATTTAAGCTTTCTTCCAATATCAGATACGTCTATGTCCTGGGAAATGTTCTTGTTACTTAAATCCTCATGCTGATCACATCAGCTTCCATTAGCTCAACCGTCCCACAGGGGAACCACCAATCCTGAAGAGGCCTTAAAGTGGCATCAGAAGTAAGTAGAAGAACCTCTTATGTGTGTATGTATTTGGTTGCTGTAAGCCTTACAGTAGTAGATTAGCCTAACCATGGCTACTTGAAACACAGGAAAAGTGGGCATTTCAGTGGTGTAGTCTACATCATGTTGACTGGAAACCCTGTGCTACTCTTTATATCCCACAGAACAAGGAACATACAGGTACAGGTACATACATACTGCCAAAATAAAGTAAACAGTAACATAAAGTGTCTTAATAGGGCGTTGCGCCACCACGATCCACCAGAACAGCTTCAATGTGCCTTGGCAGAGATTTTACACATTTTTTGGAACACCATTCTTCCACAAGAAATTCCATACTTTTGTGCTTTATTGATGGTGGTGGAAAACGCTGCCTCAGGCAGTGCTCCAGGAGTGGAATCTGACTCACGCACGTAGACACACATGCACTTTAAACCCCATATTCTCCTTTAAGTAACTCAAGAACCACATCTCTGGTGAGCACAAGGGAAAAATGTAATATTTTTTTGAAAAGAGATGAGTTAACAGCAGCTAAATTCTTTATGATGGCAGCCATTTTTGTTCAAGTGAAAACTCCCTAATACCAGAATGCAATTCACTATGAGACTCAAATAAACAAAGTCAAGGATGACTGCGCCCATTGCCTGAAAAATATGAACTTAGTTTGTCCACTTTTCAGAATACTACAAATCTGAAATGTACTTGTTACAGTGTATTCAAGAACCGGAGCACATGACTTGACAAGTCGTTTACAGTTTTTGACAAATCACAAAGCACATCAAATGTTATCACCTCACAGATCATCACCCCATATACAAGTCTCCTGCCTAGCCTAAATGTGGTGCGAAAGTTAAACAGGGATTAAACCATTTTAGTGAGGTTTGTGGTGGGGTTAATTTCATTTGTGGGGGATTTTCAAGTCCATGGGGGAAGGCATCGTGGGGGAATATGGTTTTGGAAATATTACTATGATGGGCGATTTATCAATAAATAGGGACAAACACAGAAGTTTATAAGCTAAATACAAATAAACCCCCAGGAAAGGGAGGTCTGAGCTGATAACCCTGAAGTACCACAGTTACAATCTGATGCCGTGTTCAGAACAACTGCGAACTGGGAATCCGAAAATCTCTGATATCCGACATCAGTGCGTTCAAGACAACTGGGAACTCAGTAAAAAAATGAGCTCTGACTGGGAAAAATAATGTTGAACCATCACCCAACTCTAAATTCCACCTTGGGAACTGGGGCCTCTTTCTAGAGCTCCGACTTTCTAACCTGAAGATCACTGACGTTCCCGGTTGTCATGAAAGCACCATAAGTCAGTTGAGTGAACTATCCCTTCACCTCGTTTTTGTTATAACATCTTTAGTCTGTCAGACGCTTGCCTAACAACCAGAATGCATTGTATGATGTCAACAAACATGACGCTGGCAAATAGCTTAGCATTAGCTCATCATAATCAGTATAACCTTCAAACAAGTATTTTACACACCTCCACGGCCCAGTGTATCCTGTGCTTCCTCCCCGCACTCGCCCTGAGGTGCGTGTCCCCAGCCCGGTACCACCAGTGCCGGCACCAGGCCTACAATGTGCCTCGGCAGGCCAGAGCTGCCCTTCTGTTCTGAGCTGCCAGAGCCGCCCGTCAATCAGGAGCTGCCGGAGTCTCCCGCCTGTCCGGTGATGCTGGAATCTCCCATCTATTCGGGACCGCTGGAAGGGTCCCCAGTCCGAGGTGGGAGGCGCCACTTAAACGGGCAAAGACTATGATGGAGTGGGGTCCACGTCCCGCACCAGAGCCGCCATCGCGGACAGACGCCCACCCAGACCCTCTCCTATCGGTTCAGTCCGCACCTTTTGGGGAGGGGGGGGGGGGGGGGGGGGGTACTCTCACCTTCTGACCTTAGTTTATTTTTTATGTCTTTGTATTAGGTTGGTCAGGGCGTGAGTAGGGGTGGATTGTCTATGTTATTTTTTTCAAAGTGTTTGGCCTAGTATGGTTTTCAATCTGAGGCAGGTGTCGTTCGTTGTCTCTGATTGAGAATCATACTTAGGTAGCCTTTTCCCACCTGTGTTTTGTGGGTGATTATTTTCTGTTTAGTGTGTCTGCACCAGACAGAACTGTTTCGGTTTCATTTTTCGTTCTCTTGTTGTTTTTTGTCATTAAGTGTTCCGTTCTATTACATATCACGCTGCGTATTAGTCCGATCTCTCATACTCCTCGTCAGAGGAAGACGAATGCCGTTACACTTGGTCTCATCAAAATGACAAACGTGACAATTTTGTGTTTGTCCATTACTTGAAATCCAAATAAAAATCAATTTAAATTATAGGTTGTAATGCAACAAAATAGGAAAAACACCAATACTTTTGCAAGGCACTGTGATCCAATCATTTACTTTGATTTTTTTGCACCCGTTTATGAAATGGTTCTTCCAGTTTAAATGGTGTTCATATTTTCCTCACACTATTCCTATCCCTGGTAGTCATTATTAATGAATGCTGTTTGTGAGTGATTAAAAAGGTCAACTGTTGGATATCTTTAACTCCAATAGGAATTACACATCACTTTGCAAGCCATGTGATTTGCAGATCTTTTTTTGTTGTATATTTCCCAGAAATTCCAGTTGGAATATTCCTGGAAATCCAATCCTTCAACCACAATTTTTTGAAAATCAGGCACACTGGGGAATTATATTGGAGGCGTGGCTTAGTGAGGGCTTTAGTCAAAATGTTCAAGCTGATATAATTCAAATCTGGACCCCCTACAGGGTCACATTGGTTTGAGTAATGACTACAAAATAACTATGTAACTGTACTAAGATATATTAAGTGCAATGTGTTCCCTCAAAAGTTTTGAGTAATGACAGCAAATAGCGGTTTACAGTGCATGGACTTGGAAGCAGCACTTGAGAGAGGCCAATGAACTGACATATATGGGGCAATGATAGAGTCCATTGTGGGCCCTTGTAAGGGCATTCAGCATAGTGTCAGACTCCTCATGCCATACAGCTTTATTTATCATTCAAGGACACTACTGTGTTATAAGACATCTGACACGCATCTTACACACTCCCACTATCCATAATGTTGACCTTGGAACAAGTTACAGATGATCATGTCAAATAGTGATGTAATCAATGTAAAATGTCTCTTTCCCTCTTTTAGAACTTCTTTCAGGGGGTTGGCTTGATGAAACCTCTACTTTTCATTCATTCGGCTACATGTTTTGGATACATGTGTCATAGACACGTGGTGACCCTGACCTCTGAACTCCAGGAGCAGGAAGCAGGGTGATTTGTGTTCTGCCTTACAGCTGCCTGCATTAAGGGAATTCAAACATTATAATCCTTGCCTTTATGTGGGACTAATCTGTGCACTATTTTTGACTTGGTCATATGGTCATAATTGTGCTCTATATAGGGACAAGGGTGCCATTTGGGATGCAAAAATGGATTTCATTGGAGTGATCAATAGTTCCAAATGTGTTCCAATGAATCAGTAAACCTAATCTGTTCAAAGGAATAAAATACATATACCATACAATTTCCTATAATAAAAAGTATTTGGCTAGCACAGCCATAAAGAGATTACAATGACATCCTTTACCCATGCAGTGACAGCTAACCCGGACACAGCCTTGATGCTCCTGTAAGGATGTGTCACATAACCAAGACATAATGAAGGTGAAGACATTACATGACCACTCAACAAAAAGCCTTACCACCCCAACCCATAGATGTGTGTGTGATTTTAAATCACTAGGCTGTCCTGTGAGCAGCAGTTGGGTATGGGTGGTAAAAGCTTTGGGGAGGGAGTGGATACGGCGCCGTTCATAAATCACGGTCTAGGATTAACGCCAATAAACATTAATCTCCTTAAAACTCTTAAAGCAATATTGCAAATCCCCTGGATTAGGGCACAGCATGCCCTTAATAATTGTTGGGACATAAGAGTCACTTCTTCAAAAGACTTCAATTAAACAAGATATACCGCCTGTCAACGATTCACTGGTATTTATCAAATTCATTAGGTTCAAACGTAACACTGAAAAACATGCACATAATGTGACTGTTTGACAAGGGATTACTTCCCCCAATACAGCAAAAGTATTGTAGGAATTTTTTGGAGTGACAGACTTGAAGAGGCCTGAGCAATTACGGTCATCAACGTTAAAGACCATTGACTGACAGGGCTTTAAAAGTGTAAACATGACAATATCTACTACTTGAAAATAATCTGTGTCAGGTTAAACTATTAAGCAGTGTAACAGTCTACGGTAAATCATCTTCATGTTTTGAATATTCCCTTATCATAATGTACAGTACTTCCCCAATTGCTGAGTGGTAATGTCCCAGTTCACAGTGTACAGTACATGTTGGGAAGACCTCTAAGAAGAGCCATTAGCAAGGACCCCAGTTATGTCACTGTGTTCGACACTTGTGGGACTGAAACTAACTGGAATTGAGCTGAGCTGTTTTCAGGTGAATGCATGCTAATGCAGGCTAAATTCTACAGTAGTCTTTTAAGGAAAGACTACATTTTTTCACAAGTTGAAGAGAACTAAGAGAAACTTTTGACCTTGTGCAATATTTTCTAGTCTATTATCACAAATCATGTGTCACAGAAGGCAAATAAAAAGCTAATGTGTGTTATTGTAAATCATTGTTATGAAACATTAATTCTTGTTTCTTTATTGTTGATAATAAATGTTATGCTTCTTACATTTTACAAGAGTATAGACAGAAATAAACAATATGTATCTTAGTGAGCACCTTTTTCATGCGTTAAATATGAATTGATATTTGAATTTCATTAGCTTGTTATGAAATAATCTTTCAGAAAATGACATTGAATTTGGAATTCTCAGGAAGATGCTTAACTCGAGTTTTTATACACACTGTCACGTTGTATAAATGATTGGAGACAGGCGCAGGAATACGTAATAGGGGATGTTAATACACCCCAAAAAACAACATGCCATGAAAAGACACGGGGACAAAGCCCAAAACAAACACGTATACAAAAACACAGGGATGTAACCCAAACAAAAGCGCGAGGTAAAACCTAAATACACAGGACGAGACCTGCAGTACACTACACGGGGCGAGACCCGTAATAACAAATTCACAACAATAGACTGGACGAAACCCATAATAACAAGTGCACAATACAGGCAGCACGAAAGCCGAAATAACAATGCACAGGTACTTACAGACCAACGGACATGGGAACAATAACCGACAACACGATGGTGAACAGAGGGCACGGGATCCAGGTGTGCGTAATGAAACAATTCAGTGACGCCTAGAGGCTGGTGAGTAGACCTCCGGAGCTGGTGCAGCAGTACTGGGGGAATCCATGACACACACCAATATGTTTGTATTCTAATGTCCTTTTTTGGTGGCATGCCCGAGCGCTGAGAGAGCACTGCTCCTATCCCAGCCTCGGACGCGTACACCTCCACCATAAACGCCATAGAGGATTCCGGATGAGCCAGTACAGGAGCCGAGGGAAACAGAGCCTTCAGATCACCAAAAGCCCTGTCCTCCTCAGCCGACCACTGCAGTCGCACCGGTCCCCCCTTCAGCAGTGAGGTAATGGTAGCCGCTACCTGACCAAAAGCCCTGATGAACCTCCGGTAGTAGTTGGAAAACCCTAGAAACCGCTGCACTTCCTATACCGCGGTGGGAGTCGGCCAATTATGCACGGCTGAAATGCTGTCACTCTCCATCTCCACCCCTGAAGTGGAAATGCGGTACCCTAGGAAGGAGACGGAATGTTGGAAGAACAGACATTTCTCCGCATTGACGTAAAAGTCATGTTCCAACAGTCGACCAAGCTGCCTGCGCACCAGGGACACATTCTCGATGCGTGCATCAGAATTTCATCGATATACACCACTGCACCCTGCCCGTACAGGCCTCGGAAAATCTCGTCAACAAAGGCCTGGAAGACTGATGGAGAATTCATCAACCCGTACGGCATGACGAGGTACTCATAGTGCCCTGAGTGTGTACTAAATTCCATCTTCCACTCGTCCCCCTCCCGGATATGCACCAGGTTGTAAGCGCTCCTGAGATCCAATTTTGTGAAGAAGCAAACCCTGTGAATTGACTCAATCGCACTGGCGATGAGAGGCAGCAGGTATCTTTGTACCTCACAGTGATCTGATTGATACCTCGATAGTCAATATATGGGCGCAGACCTCCATCCTTCTTCTTCACAAAAAAGGAAACTGCAGGAGGCAGGTAAAGTGGATTGACGAATATATCCCTGCCCCAGTGATTCGGAGACATATATTTCCATAGCCTCTGTCTCCTCCTGTGACAGAGGATACACATGACACCTGGGAAGTGCTGCGTCTACCAGGAGATTTATCGCACAACCCCCCCCGTTGATGAGTCGCCTTCTTCTTACAGAAGGCAAGAGCCAAATCGGCATTTTCGGAGGGGATGCGCACGATGGAAACCCCAATACACCTCCCTGAGCACTTTCGTGACCCCTGAGCACTTTCGTCACCCCTTGAGAGCCCTCGGTTGCCACAAAATCGTGGGGTCATCACAGGCCAATCAGGGTTGGCCCTGCACCACGGGAAATGCAGGAGAATCAATAAGGAAAAGACTGATTCTCTCCTTGTCACCCTCCTGCTTAACCATGCCTAATGGAGCGGTGGCCTCCATAATCAGCCCTGACCCTAATGGTCGACTATCTAGGGCGTGCACAGGGAAGGGCAGATCCACAGGAACAAGTGGGATCCCTAAACTATGGACAAATGAACGGTCATTAAAAATCCCACCTGCGCCTGAATCTACGAGCGCCTTATGCTGGGAATGCGGGGAAAACTCAGGAAATGTAATACATGCGAGCAACAGGGGGCTCTGGGTGAGCCTGGTGCCTGCTACCCCGACTCCCTGAGGAACCCCCCCAGCACCGACCAGCAGTGTGCCCTCTGCAGCCACAGATGGTGCAGGGAATGGCCCCTCCTCCAGTCGCCCTAAGCGCAGCACCTCCCAGCTCCATGGGAATCGGAGTGGAGGTGCTGGGGGATGGAACTGACAGGCCCCGATCCGGACGTCCGTGGGTAGCCAGCAGGTCCACCGTCAGGATGGTGTCTAGGCAGGCCATCTCCCGACGGATGTCCTCGCGCAGACTGCACATGTAGTGATCGATCAGGACCCTGTCGTTCCATCCCACGCTGGCGGCAAGAGTCCGGAAGTCCAAAGCGAAATCCTGCGCTCTCCTCATCCCCTGCCTCAGGTGGAACAGGCGTTCGAAAGCGTGGTCGAAAGTGGCGGGTGAACTCTGCATAGTGGTCCAAGGCCGGGTCTCCCTCACTCCATACGGTGTTGGCCCACTCCAGGGCTTTACCTGAGAGGCAGGATATGAGGGCGGACACGCTCTCACGTCCCGGAGGAGCCGGATGGACGGGCGCCAGGTAGAGTTGCAGCTGGAGTAGGAACCCCTGTCATCCGGCAGCCGTCCCATCATACTCCCTCAGGAGCGCGAGCCGAATCCCGCTGGGACTGGGTGAAGGAGGGGTGGACAGTTGGGCCTGCTGTAGTGGGGCTGGTGGAAGCACTGGAAGACCTCCTCCTCTCTCCCAACGATCCATCGTCTGCAGCACGCGATCCAAGGCGGTGCCCAGACATTGCAACATGGTCTCATACTGCTGGATATGCTCCTGCTGACTCCATAGTTGGGTGAGTGATTCTGTATTACAGCCTGTGTGTAGCTGGTGTAAATGAGTCAGGCGCAGGACAGCAGATATGAGTAATAAAAGGTTTTTACTCAAGATACCACAAATACAAGACAAAATATATGAGCTCACAATAACGGACCATATTACAACAATCACTCACAAACAAAAATGGGGGAACAGAGGGTTAAATAATGAACAAGTAATTGAGGAATTGAAACCAGGTGTGTAAGACATAGACAAAACAAATGGAAAATGAAAAGTGGATCGGCAATGGCTAGAAGGCAGGCGACGTCGACCGCCGACCGAACAAGGAGAGAGACCGACTTCAGCGGAAGTCGTGACATATAGCTAATATAACTACTTTTCTCACATTTGTGTCTTAAATTTGCTTTGTAGGTTTAGCAGAAGGAAGTGGAATCAGTTGGTGTATTGAATTCCATATGTCCAGCTGAGATACTGGTCTAAAAGGCCTCTCGCAATCTGTAACATTTTCCCTCGTGATAATTGCATTTCTTAGCCTTAGCCCTGCAGAAAACTAGAAAAGTTTTCAATTTGACCTCTATTTTCTGGGCTTAAAGTCTTACTCCTTCGTCTGTGCAGTTTGGCTATTTGTTCTTCTTCTTAGTATAATATGAGAGATATGTGACGGTCAAGGTGTTTTTGTACGGTTGCATGACTTGTGTTGAAGTAAAGTAACCTTTTGAAGAAAAGGTGCAATTGAATTTATTTTACATTAAATTGCAAGAAACGTTCTCTGTGAAGCCCAAATATAGGAATGTATTATGAGTTGATGGTAGCCATTGAGTAAAAGTAATCATGCATTGTGTTTGTTGGGTGTAGTGCAATCTCAAAATCTTCAACAAAGAAAGCTATTATAAATTGCCAATGAAACGCTGGTAAAGGCCACACTGAAGCGTTGAGAAAAGAATGTCATGGTGTAATCATCAGAGAAGATAATTCAATAAGGCATAGTGATCATCAAGACAGTTTTAAACTACTGTGGAAATGTATATAAGAGAAAGTCAACAACAATATGTAGGTAGAATGTAATAACGCCAGAGTAAACCAAGTTAAAAGAAGACCAATGGACAAATATGTACCTAGAGTATAAAATAAAATTGTGCAGTATTATAATGTCTTTCTGATAGCACAAACATGTTTTATAGACAACCAAATGCAAAGGTATTTGTTTAATAGTTTGCCCATGGTGCTGAGCATTGTGAGCATACAGCATGTGTAGGTTTATAATGCAGTTATTTTGGAATGGTTTGTTTTCATTTTAAGTCCATACCCCAGTGAAATTTGAGTAGGGGTATTCCTGAGGCTGTGCAGTGGTCCCCATACAAGATGTTACCACACAGCAATAGATTTCAGACAGAAATGGGCAAACCGTTTAGCTAGACAGATGGCTGTAATTGAAAGTTACTGGCCAGTTAAGTGAGAGAGTCATTGAACCTTGAGTTTGCAGTGGACAAACATAAGCAGGTGTTGTAATAAAAAATAAAACATTTTAACAGCTTGCTAACTTACCGGAAACTCCACGGGCTAATTCTGTGGAAGCCTCCTGCTTGGGTGACTAGCCACTGCCACAGATAAGCCTTCAATAGTACTCACTGATGTACGAACACATTAAGACAGACCAGAAGACAGCCCATTCATATTTGATGTGCTGTCTCTTTCCGGCTTCATTTAAAAAATATATTTACACGCTTTTCTGTCTCATTATTGTGATCGTTTCTCCCTCGTGGGAGTGTGTCTCACGGGGCTGTGCTCGCGTGGCGGCTGGCGGGGCCATTAGCCAAGCAGCGAGGGGTCTTGGAAGTTGGACACCAGCTGGCTCCCTCCCTGCCTTGCCAGACCCTTACACACGCTCTCAGTGTCTGCATTGCAAATGGCACTCTATTCCCTATGTCATGTACTACTTTTGACCAGGACCAGTATATACTATACACGGAATAGGAATACTAAATATGGAATAGGGTGCGATGTGGGATGCACGCTTAGCCTCTTCCTGCAGGGCACTCCACAGCAGGTCCCCCCTAGTAGGTAGCACTGGTCTACTGGGATAATTGAGGCAACCCCTCTAGCTAATGGAAGCCAGTTAATGTTCATCCTGTACGGTCACATTACGATCATTATTTTCGAGAGATCCCCCCCCCCCCCCCCTTACCCTCAAACAACAAATAAAAAGATAAACAACAATATGTTTGTGTGGTGCTAATGAGGTGCATACTGAGTGTTGGAGGAGCTGATGTTGGTTTGAGATGTGGTGTTGTTTTCTTATGCAAAATGTAAGTGAAAATGAGGCATAGTTATTTGGCTCAAGGGATGCATTAAGAAGAAGCTTGAATGGTGTGTAGATCTACAGTACTAACATACAGTATCTAAATAAAATCTTACAATTAACTTTTCATTTATTATGTATATAATCTTTACTTTTACAAACTCTTTAAAAGCCAGGAACATGCCATCTCCAATCAATATCAGATAAATGTTATAGGTCTCTAATATAAATATGTTCCAATAAAAAAGTAAACATTACCATAACATTTTGGATCACAGAGATTTCACGAAATATGATGATCTTCTTGTATGCAAACCTCATAATTAAATATCAGATATATTATCATAATGTATAATGTTTTAATCTTCACCAGACACCAGGTCTGCTCAGCTATCAAAGGGAAGCTTCCAGACACTTTAGATACACCTGATCAAATAAACCGTATGTTGCTATCGCATCTCCAGATCGCTATGGTAGTGGCTTACAGGATATTACACATTTTTGCCGTTTACTAAGTTCTGGGATACAAAGAGAGAGCTGAGAATGTTTCAGGGTATTTCTTAACATCAGAGACTTTTAGTAGCTAGGCCTTTATCTCATGTTGATGCAGATGTTGGTTCTGTCGCTGGTCACAGTCGCTTTACCCCAAAAAAGCAACAGGCTTGGTACCTCATTCATCATTGAAATGTCCTTCAGCCTTTTCCTATTAGCAACTGTCAGCTGGCTTGCTCTCATTATTACATCATCATAAGGGTGTCATCTTTGAACTTCATCAAAATAATTGGCCCCATTCGTCAGAGTAAGGGTGGCCTGACTACAAGTCTGTGTTTGTGTGGATATATGGTCATCTTTAAAAAGACCAGTAGTACATTTGGTGTGGAGCAAAGCAGTCATCAAACATCTGGCTGACCTAGTAAAGCCTACTTCGGAGCTTGAACAGCTGAACATCTCACTGGTCTCCTTTGCTTTCTCAGAGAGAAAATGAAATAAATATAAGATATTAAAATATTTTGTGCCGCAAAATGTCAATTTTGCTGGAATATATAGATTGAAATTACATGATGACATGACAAAACTGTATATGACAATTCTTATGGACTCCAGTCAGGAACAAACTGTTATTATTGGAGCAGCATCAGTCAATGGTTTTAATCTTTTAAGTAACTATGCAAGTCAGTTAGGGAACACATTTTTATTTACAATGACGGCCTTGTAACAGCTTGTTAACTGCCTTGTTCAGGGGTAGAACAAAATATTTTTCCCCTGTCAGCTCAGGGATTCGATCTAGCAACCTCACGGTTGCTGGCTTTAACGCTCTAACCATTAGGCTACCTGTCACCCATTCAGTACTAATGCTGCCCTTTCAATACACATAGAAAGTGATGAGAGAGGGAGCAATTGTTGTACTGGAAGGCTTTGTGGATCTCTTATAATGACAGGGTGCACTGGAGTGCAAGGGGGCGTAAGGGGGAGCCTGAGGGCACTCACAGAGGCCATTTAGATATTGCCACCCGTAACCGAAAAACATTTGTGCTTTCAAAGAAGGATAAATAATACATGTGTTTTGAATAAAAGCAGACGGTCGGTAAGTAGACTTATGAAAAGGGTGAACCAAATGAAATGCACACATCTAATATGCTTAACGCAACGCATAAAACTGGAGAAGCCCCCGTCTATGTCCTTCCCAAGGGAGGAGAGGAGGGGGAGGAAGTGTATGGGGGGACGTCGTTAAAAAATAGAAGTGATTTGTTTTCTTCAGATGGAACCTCATCTTTGTTGATATAGGTCGTGAATCTAAAGTGCCTTCTGTAGCCGTTACCAGACTGGTTTCCCTCCTTCTAATGCATCTTCTCCTATAACCTCAGGCTTCTTTCATTTCAATTTAATGGGTGATATATCACTCCATCTCACTACACTTATCTCAAAATGTAAATTAAATGTATGCCTGGAAATGGATACAATGCTATGTGAAAAAAGTTCCAAAGACATACATTATTAATCTTCTCAATGCCCATCTTATGTTATCTGCATTCAGAGGATCACCTACAAGTATCTGCATTCCACATTTGCCATTCAAATCAAATCACAGCTTATTAGTCACTTGAGCCGAATACCACAGGTGTAGAATGTACAGTGAAATGCTTACTTACATGCCCCTAACCAACAAGTGCAGTTAAAAAAAAATATGGATAAGAATAAGAAATAAAAATAACAAGTAATTAAAGAGCAGAGGTAAAATAACAATAGCGAGACTATATACATGGGGGTACCGGTACAGACTAAATGTGCGGGGGCACATGCCCATTCATCAGATCGACACAAGTCCTCTCCTAGACTCCCACATGCATGTGTGTTTGAGCACACACACACACACACACACACCTTCTGGCTTACATTGCAACCCCCACGGGAACCTTTCCCCAATATAATATTTCCTCACAGGAACAACAACTGTTGGCATGCTCACAAACAATAGCAACATTGTTTCAGTAATATATAAACATTTTCTCGCAGCTCTGGTATATAAAGCTTTTTTGAGGCCTTGCTCACAATTAATTCTGTGGTTCACAATGACCAAACCATACACTGTATGTGAGGCTCTTGATCATATCTTTGATCATGACACTGGTGAGGAGGAGAGAGTCCTTGTTAAACTTTGACAAAAAGTAGTCTGATAAATAGCACAATATGTTTCATTTGAGTATTTGTTATAATCAATATAATCCATACATTGTTTGTTTTACTCAAAAATGATTTGTATGAGCTCAGGTCAATGAGGCCTACAGGCCATAAATAGCAAATCGAAGTTCAAAACGTCTAAAGTTCACAAGAACTTAAATCTAACACATTAGGTGATAATCAGCTATAATGGGGCAGGCATTTTGGACCGAGAACACAGAATTAATTTACATAAAACGAACACAACAGGATGGTTAAAGTGACTATGCATAGATGATAACAACAGAGAGTAGCAGCAGTGTAAAAGAGGGGATGGGGGGGGCAATGCAAATAGTCTCGGTAGCCATCTTATGGCTTGGGGGTAGAATCTGTTTAGAAGCCTCTTGGACTTAAACTTGGCACTCCGGTACCGCTTGCTGTACGGTAGCAGAGTGAACAGTCTATGACTGGTGTGCCTGGAGTGTTTAACCATTTTTAGGGCCATCCTCTGACACCGCCTGGTATAGAGGTCCTGGATGGTAGGAAGCTTGTCCCCAGTGATGTACTGGGCCGTTCGCACTACCCCCAGTAGTGCCTTGCGGTCGGAAGACGAGCAGTTGCCATACCAGGCAGTGACACAACCAGTCAGGATGCTCGATGGTGCAGCTGTAGAATCTTTTTAGGATCTGATGACCCATGCCAAATCTTTTCAGTCTCCTGAAGGGGAATAGCTTTTGTTGTGTTCTCTTCACAACTGTCTTAGTGAGCTTGGAACATGTTAGTTTGTTGGTGATATGGACACCAAGGCACTTGAGGCTCTCAACCTGCTCTACTGCAGCCCCGTCGATGAAAATGGGGGTGCTGGATGTGTTTTTACCTACCCTTACCACCTGGGGGTGGCCCGTCAGGAAGTCCAGGATCCAGCTGCAGAGGAAGGTGTTTCGTCCCAGAGTCCTTAGCTTATTGATGAGCTTTGAGCGCACTATGGTGTTGAACGCTGAGCTGTAGTCAATGAATAGCATTCTCACATATGCGTTCCTTTTGTCCAGGTGGGAAAGGGCAGTGTGGAGTGCAATAGAGATTGCTTTATCTTTGGATCTGTTGGGGCAGTATGCAAATTGGAGTGGGTCTAGTGTTTCTGGGATAATGGTGTTGATGTGAGCCATGACCAGCCTTTCAAAGCATTTCATGGCTGTAGATCTGAGTGCTACATGTCGGTAGTCATTTAGGCAGGGTACCTTAGTGTTCTTGGGCACAGGCACTATGGTGGTCTGCTTAAAACATGTTGGTATTACAGAGTCGGACAGGGAGAGGTTGAAAATATCAGTGAATACACTTGCCAGTTGGTGAGCGCATGCTCGCAGTACACGTCCTGATAATCCATCTGGCCCTGCAAGGTCTTACTCACAATGGCTAGAGAGCGTGATCAGGAACAGCTGGTACTCTCATGCATGTTTCAGTTTTATTTACCTCTAAGCGAGCATAGAAGTATTTTGGCTAGTGTCACTGGGCAGCTCTCTGCTGTTCTTCCCTTTGTAGTCCGTAATGGTTTGCAAGCCCTGAAACATCTGACAAGCATCAGAGCCGGTGTAGTATGATTCGATCTTAGTCCTGTATTGATGATTTGCCTGTTTGATGGTTCATCGAAGGGCATAGCAGGATTTCTTATAAGCTTCTGGGTTAGAGTCCCACTCCTTGAAAGTGGCAGCTCTACCCTTTAGCTCAGTGCGGATGTGGCCTGTAATCCATGGCTTCTGGTTGGGGTATGTATGTACGATCACTGTGGGGATGACGTCATCGATGTACTTATTGATGAAGCCAATGACTGATGTGGTGTACTCCTCAATGCCATCGGAGGAATCCAGGAACATATTTCAGTCTGTGCTAGCAAAACACTCCTGAAGCTTAGCATCTGCTTTATCTGATCATTTTTTTATTGATCTAGTCACTCGTGCTTCCTGCTTACATTTTTGCTTGCAAGCAGGAATCAGGAAGATAGAATTATGGTCAGATTTGCAAAATGGAGGGCGAGGGAGAGCTTTGTATGCGTCTCTCTGTGTGGAGTAAAGGTGGTCCAGAGTTTTTTTCCCTCTGGTTGCACATTTAACAAGCTGAAAGATATTTGGTCAAACAGATTCCCTGCATTAAAGTCACCGGCTACTAGGAGCGCCGCCTAGAGCACCGGCTACTAGGAGCGCCGCCTCTGTTTCAACATTTTCTTGTTCGCTTATGGCGGAATACAGCTCATTCAATGCTGTCTTAGTGCCAGCTTCTGACTGTGGTTGTGTGTAAACAGCTACGAAAAATACAGATGAAAACTCTCTAGGTAGATAGTGTGGTCTACAGCTTATCGTGAGATACTTTACCTCAGGCGAGCAATAGCTCGAGACTTCCTTAGATATTGTGCACCAGCTGTTATTTACAAAAATACATACTCCGCCGCCCCTTGACTTACCAGATGGTGCTGTTCTTTCCTGCCAGTGCAGCGTATAACCAGCCAGCTGTATGTTGATAGTGTCGTCGTTCAGCCACGACTCAATGAAGCATAAGATAATACAGTTTTGAATTTCCCATTGGTAGTTTATATTCCGCATAGGTCATCTATGTTATTGTCCAAAGATTGCACGGTTGGTAGCAGAATGGAAAGGAAGTGGGGGTTTATTTGATCGCCTTAGAATACTCAAAAGGCAGCATGCCCTCCGGCCCCTTTTTCTCCCCACCTCCTCTTCACGCAAATCACGGGGATCTGGGCCTGTTCCCGAGAAAGCATTATATCGTTTGCGATGGCCTCGGCAGACTCGTTAAAGGAAAAAGAGGATTCTGTCAATCCGTGGTGATTAATCTCAGTTCTCATTTCCAGATGTTATTTTCGGTCATAAGAGATGGTAGTGGCAACATTATGTACAAAATATGTAAAGAAATAGCTTACAAGCAATGCAAATAAACGAACAAAAAACACAATCAGTTGAGGGCACGTAAAACTTTGCCTTCTTCTCCGGCGCCATCTTACATCAGACATGGAGATACGTTTTCCTTGAGTTAGGACAAGATGAAGTAACCAAGATAAAGATAAAGTTATACACATGGAATTATAGATATACCTCTCCTTAATGCAACCGCTGTGCCAGATTTAAAAAAATCTTTACGGAGAAAGCAAACCATGCAATGATCTGAGTGCAGCCTTTAGACAACAAAGCAGCCAAAAAGATACCCGCCATATTGGGTAGTCAACATTACTCAGAAATAGAATTTTAAATATTCACTTACCTTTGATTATCTACATCAGAATGCACTACCAGGAATCCCAGTTTCACCATAAATGTTTGATTTGTTCGATAATGTCCATCAGTTATGTCCAAATATCTTTTTTGATAGGGCGTTTGGTAAACAAATCCAAAAGCGCGTTCAGAAAGTTCCGTTACAGCCAGTAGAAACATGCCAAACTAAGTATGGAATTAATCTTTAGGATGTTTTTAATATAACACTTCATTAATGTTCCAACCGGACAATTCCTTTGTCTGTACAAATGAAGTGGAACCTAGCTACCTTTCACGTGAGCACGCCAGACCACTCACTCAAAGAGCTCTTATAAGCCCCTCCTTTAGAGTAGAATACTCAAAACAGGTTCTAAATACTGTTGACATCTAGTGGAAGCCTTGGGAAGTGAAACATAACTAATATCCCACTGTATCTTCAATGGGGGCTGAGTTGAAAAACTACAAACCGCAGATTTCCCACTTCCTGGATGGATTTTTTTCTCAGGTTTTTCCCTGCCAGATGAGTTCTGTTATACTCACAGACATCATTCAAACAGTTTTACAAACTTCAGAGTTTCTATCCAAATGTACTAATAACATGCATATTCTAGCTTTTACGGCTGAGTAGCAGGCAGCTTAATTTGGCCACGTTTTTCATCCAAGCTACCCAATACTGCCCCCTACCCCAAAGAAGTTAATGTGTGCAACAGATCATACATTGGTACCCAGCTTGGCTTTGATCAGGTTGTGGGCTACACAGTTGTGATTTAATTGAAGTAAAAGTAAAATGGCCTATCTACCACTGTACTTTGTCTGGTTGCTACTAATAGAACAAATATTCTCTCAAAATACCAATATTTTCCACTTTTACATTTGCCCCAGCAATAATAATAAGTTCATAAAAAAGGAGATACTCAGTTTTAGGCGTTCAACAATCATATTTCACAAATTAAAATAAGTTGTAATATAATAAAATCTTCTGTGTTTCTATGCCGAGGTTACTATAGATGTGTGGGAGTTAGAAATAGAGACGTGCAGCCTGCAGAGATGCTATTTAAACCAGTCTGCATGGTACCATGCCAACACATTTACAGCATTAGTCACATCACTGCTCCTGTGTCTGACAAAAAAACTGCAGAAAAGAGAACAGAACACAAACCCTTTTCTCCTCTTCTTCTATTCTTCTCTCTAACAAGGGCATTTGGGACACAATCAAATAACCAACATCTCTTTTAAAATATGAAGGGGTAGGATATGTTTGGGTGTCATGCAAATGTAGAAAGGAGTGAAATCCCTGTGCTCTCACTTTATTTTGGGTGAAAGAAAGGCAAGGCAAGCAGTGTTTAGAATAAGAGGAGAGGTTTGTAATGAGGGAGGCAGGGGGTGCTGGTGTTATGGTTCTGGAAGGATATGCGTTGCATCGAGTCATATACAAAAACGTGTCCTTTATGGTGAGATTTGAGGGTCAACTAAATCGTACATACTCCCCTGAACTGTTTTTATACTGTACCTGTTGCCTCTTACCTGCCTCAAGATTTGAGCTAAATTTGTCACATTTTCTCCTTTATCCATAAATGGGATGCTGAATAAATAATGCCCGTTTTGCATTGTTTTTCCTCTGCTGTTTAAGGTTGGATAAATGTGTGTGTGTGTGTGTTGCATATTTATAAGAGTTTAAGGTGTTTACTGGACACGGCAAAACATCCATAATGCTATACTCAGTGTAACCTTGGCTCCCTATGACAGGCACAAGTAAATTGTGACTAGCATATCAAATACGAAGGAAGATGCAAAGACATTCCGCAAAGACACGGACACTCCCTATCTACAGCACATTGACAGTCAATTTAAGCTGGTTCTTTTTCTTCTAATATACATGTTTTTGCCGCACTGTAATACCCTTGCCATGGTGTTATTATCACCAAGTGTGGCCATGCCATTTTTTACAAAGTCAAATCAGCCTTCAAGTATATTCCTATTGGGAAATAAATTACTCTTTATGTCTGTACAACAGCCACAACAGCACAGAACAATAGCTACAGACAATGGCTTTTTGAATCCAGTCTTATATTGTACTGATTAACAAAAAATCAAGGGCACTTAATTAAAACTGAGCTCAATGGGAAATACCTCATGAAAACATTTGCATTCAGACATCTACACTTGAAACAATCAAGGGATTGGCAGCAGCGTCTAACACTATGGTTGGTTGGCACACAGTCTGAGGAAGGAGGAGGAGAGAGAGACAGACAGGGCGGGCGGGTGTTTTATCGCACTCACTAGAATTATTTTTTGTTTTGTTAGATCTAAAATGCAGTTCTCAGCATGCAGCCTAAAGGGTGTCCGGTAGTAAGGGTAGTCGAAACATCTTGCCTCGGTAGAAGAATAAGGAAATGCCCACTCTGCCCATCAACCCATCCGTCTGTTTTCCATTCCCATGGCGATGTGCAGAAGCACTTAACCTGCCAGTGGGGCGCTCGACGGGTGGTTCGGCACCTGAACACAGCCGCTGTCACGAGAGGGAGGTCCGCTGGGACACAACACAAAAGGCTTGGAGCATGCAAGGCCAGGCACAATCTGTCTAGCTAGGCACTTACACCAACCAGACAGTTACAGGCAGGAGTTGTGTGCATGTTGGTATACTGCTGTGCTATACAGAGAGGTGTCAGTGACACAAATAACCTTGTGAAACACCACCTAGTTGTTTTTCACTTCTTCCAAGTGAGTAGTTCATATCATGCAATGACACCGCCTCAGGTAAACTAACAGTATGATGCTCTGTCACCTGAAGAGCTAAAAGGAAATGTGTTGCATGAGCTGTTTCCCGAGCAGGTGATTTGGTTGATGATAGGTTAAATAGATGGGGAAGTTACCATTCCAAATAACACCCTATTCCCTATACAGCGTACTAGTTTTGACCAGAGTCCAATGAATCCTGGTCAAAAGTTGTAAGTGGCTTGCGAAAGTATTCACCCCCTTCACCCCCTATTTTTTCCTATTTTGTTGCCTTACAACCCAGAATTAAAATAGATTTTTGGGGAGTTTGTATCATTTGATTTACACAACATGCCTACCACTTTGAAGATGCAATATATGTTTTTGTGGTGAAAAAAAAAAACTTCAGCGTGCATAACTTTTCACCCCCCCACCCAGAGTCAATACTTTGTAGAGATATCTTTTGCAGCAATTACAGCTGCAAGTCTCTTGGGGTATGTCTATAAGCTTGGCACATCTAGCGACTGTATTCCCATTCTTCAAGGCAAAACTGCTCCAGCTCCTTCAAGTTGGATGGATTCCATTGGTGTACAGCAATCTTTAAGTCATACCACATATTCTCAATTGGATTGAGCTGGGCTTTCAATTAGGCCATTCCAAGACATTTAAATGTTTCCCCTTAAACCACTCAAGTATTGCTTTAGCAGTATGCTTAGGGTCATTGTCCTGCTGGAAGGTGAACTTCCTTCCTAGTCTCAAATCTCTGGAAGACAAACAGGTTTCCCTCAAGAATTTCGCTGTATTTAGTGCCATCCATTATTCCTTCAATTCTGACAGAATCCCAGTCCCTGCCGATAAAAAACATACCCATAGCATGATGCAGCCACCAGCATGCTTCACTGTAGGGATGGTGTTCTCTGGGTGATGAGATGTGTTGGGTTTGCTCCAGACATAGCGTTATCCTTTATGGCCAAAACGCTACTTTTTAGTCTCATCTGACCAGAGTACCTTCTTCCATATATTTTGTGAGTCTCCCACATGCCTTTTGGCGAACACCAAACATGTTTGATTATATTTCTCTTTAAGCAATGTTTTTTTCTAGCCACTCTTCTGTGAAGCCCAGGTCTGTGGAGTGTACGGCTTAAAGTGGTCCTATGGACTGACAGTCCAATCTCCCCTGTGGAGCTTTGCAGCTCCTTCAGGGTTATCTTTGGTCTCTTTGTTGCCTCTATTAATGCCCTCCTTGCCTGGTCTGTGAGTTTTGGTGGTTTGTTGAGGTGCCATATACTTTCAATGTTTTTTAATGGATTTAATGGTTCTCTGTGGGATGTTCAAAGTTTCAGATATTTTTTTATAACCCAACCTGATCTGTACTTCCCCACAACTTTGTCCATGACCTGTTTGGAGAGCTCCTTGGTCTTCATGGTGTCTCTTGCTTGGTGGTGTTGCAGACTCTGGGGCCTTTCAGAACAAGTGTATATATACACTGAGATCATGTGACACAGATTGCACACAGCTGGACATTATTTAACTAATTATGTGACATCTGAAGGTAATTGGTTGCATCAGATCTTATTTAGGGGCTTCTTAGAAAAGGGGGTGAATACATATGCACGCACCACTTTTCCGTTTTTGGACTATTTTGTCTATGTCCATTACATGAAATTCAAATAACAATCTATTTAAATTACAGGTTGTAATGCAACAAAGTAGGAAAAATGCCTAGGGGATGAGTACTTTTGCAAGGAACTGTACTCATAGAGAATAGAGTGCCATTTGGGACACATGCTAACTATGCCTGAAGGGTGATGAGCATCATGTAGGGAACATTTAATGTTTTCTAGAAAAGTCACTTATTTCGCTGTCTAATCCTGAATTGCTTACATTAGATTGATAACAGTGTTAAAGTTGCATTATGCGGAAATCGCTCCACCATTTCTTGGTTGCTAAAATTCTAATAGTTTGACTAATTCCAGTCTGTGACTAAATATGCATGTATAGTGTAGAGAATCAATGTACCATCTAAATAACTCTGAAATACAGGGGCGCGACGTTGGTTTTAGAAGTGGGGGGACGTAACACTTTTTCCACTACATTTTTTTTCTCCTAATCCAATTAACACTCCAAACAACCTACCCGACCACTCGAATGTGTCCTCATGGTCCTAAAGCACACTCTTACCTAGTTTTGTATCACATTCCAATTATTAAACTGGTAGGGACAAAAATGCAATTTCAGAATGTGGGGAGAGGCATGTCCCCCTGTGTTCAGTGAATGTTGTGCCCCTGGTGAAATACACTTCCAGCTGTTTGAAGCTGATGTACAAAACTGATGCAAAAAAAAACTGTACAAAAAAGATGCAAAAATAAAAAAAGGAAGCATTGAAATAGCGCCCATAGAGGGAAGCATAGAACAGATCTATCGCTTCTTAGACTTGCTTTCAATTAGAATGACAGATCTGTAATTCACATTTCTATGTGCATTTGGTCAGGCCACCCAAAAAGTTACATATTGCAGCTTTAAGAGTGCCTCTTACACTGGAGTCACTGAGGCTTAACACTTCTGACAAGACAAGGCATGTGGACATGACATGGATTTAATTTTCAATTATGTAAAAGTCACCACATTTAGATTTGAATGCCTGTTAATAATACTTTTGATGAAAACCAAAGGGGAATTTGATTGATCTGAGGTTGATTGTAACAGACAAACTGGTGCAATACTCTAAGTGATCCAGTGTCTCGCAATGAAATGGTGCAATACATTTTCACACGTATCTGAAAAACAGGCTGATCAGAGAAAGACCACTGAGGCTGAAAATGGTTGTGGTGCGAGTGATTGTCAGTCTGCAGTCTGAGTTCCTACAATGTTGCCCATTAAATCAAACCATAACTGAAGGTATCAAAGTAAAACCAAAGGCTGATTTGCCAAAGTGCTGTGAGTAGTTAAGGAGACAAGCTACGTCATCTCTCCCCTGCATCTACCCCCTTCCAAGACTTCAGAGGAGCGATAGAATTCTAGAGAGGTCTGACGAGGCTATTCAATTGCCTAGCACCAACTGACAATGAGGCTCATGTCCAGAGGATAGAAAAATAAATTACAACAAAGGAGAAAAAGGAATGAAGGCTAGTGCACAGTGGGTGCTGCTCCCCATGAACTGAGCCTGTTAGAGACAAAACATTTTCTCACAAATCAGGGAAGAGATGACCAGGACAAATGTGAGGCCGCTATTGTGTCATTATTATGAGCCATTCCCATGTTTGGCAAAAAGTGGGTCGTTAATACGATTTTGACTTCAATGAATTTGCACCATTTTTTATTATTCATTTCTGTTGCAAAAAGACTTGGAAGTCATGAAGATGATACAAATTCCGATTGTAATTCATATTCATAGTCATCAGCACGTCTTGTAAAGTTTGTTCTAATAACAACAAAAAATTTCCACAGTGTAAGACTTGTAGAAAATGAGACAGATGATACATTACAATCTCTTTCGAAGTGCAAGTGTGCATTTCTAAGCTTCTCCAGCTTTTCCCTCACCTGACTAGAACGACTGTAAAAGGAATGCTGTGTCTTTTTGAAATATGTCCAAGTGATTCAGCTCCCAGCCATTTCACAATTCATTTACAGCTCTCTGGGAGATGCATGGTTTATTTGATATTGTTATTGTATTGCTAGATTTTACGCACCTGCGATAACATCTGCGTAACCGACCAGCTTTGATTAGAACTGAGCATTCCATTCTAGTATATTATCTTACAGTATGTACAGAAAAATAAAAATAAATCAATATTTATGTTTTTACAATACGTCACAACAGTAACGGCTTGGCAAATGTGTATGGAAAAGCAGCAAAGCATTTGCAGAGTTTACCATTGCACTATTGCATTCGGCAGCATCTCCCACCCGTTATGTCTATCTAGCTAGGGCCTGAATCCAATACGGGAGTTCACTGAAACAAGATGCAATTTCCACGCTTTGTGATTCAAATGGGAGAGGAAAATTGATCCCACCTCACGCATTTAGAATGGTATTCTAATGAAGGGCACCGTGGCCTAATGGGATAGATAGAAGTACACAAATCTTGTCCTAAGTGGCTGACTGAGGACAGCAGGAAGATAGTGCACCAGCCACTAGCCAGAACCTGATTCATCAAGTATTACAGTTCAAATAAAAGTTAGTGCTGCTTGCCAAATTGATTATCAAGATGCCCCTGTGCTGCATTAGAAGAAATGAAAATGGCATACTTTCTTTTCTTGGCTCTTTCTGCCTTGGAGACTGCTGTTCTTTTTCAAAATAGAGTATTTTACTTGTTATTGATGCTGCCAATGTTAAAGCACATTCACTGTTCCAGATTAAGAATAATAATTGATTCAGGTTTAGCCAATTAACAGATTGAGTGCTCTCCATTTAATTATTGATGGAGTGAGATTGATTTTTGAGATGTAAGGTTAGCATTCTGTGCTCTTCCCTGTAATCCCTGAGATTTTAGAGCTACACTCAAATTACACATCCCAAATGGCCAAAAACAGAGCAGAGCATGGGTTAGAAATGAGTTGAGGTAAAGCAAACTTGGCTCTGTTCGAAATCATCTTTTGACAGCTTTGCTCCAATTAACATTTCTCCAAAAAACAATATAAGAGGCAAGCATTTTGGATACCTCTCAAGTTGTCACAGTACGGCATTACTTAATTCATGCCTTTATAAAATCACTTGTTTTGACAACTTGGCATTCTAACTGACCTGACTGTAACATCCTTGTTGTAAGGACAGCATTTCCTGAAATAGGGAAGAGAAGGGAAAGGAAGGCGGAGGTTTCTGCCAAGCTGTCCTGTGTTTCTCCAAGCACTCCTTACACTTTGGCACAGATCAATGCGACACAATCACAATAAATGTTTGCATATTACCCAGGACTCTATCTAATGTCAACAAACATCAATACCTGCTGCAATGTGTTCCTTCACAAGCTTTCAAGCCAGCAGGGAAGAACAAATTATTAGAAACCCCCAAAACAACTGCTTTGCACTGCACAGTTGAAATAATAGTTCAATAAAATAAATGTGTGATGAAGAATCAGTAAAATATGATTGAGAAATAAAATTTAAAAAATACACATATATTTTCTACATTGTAGAATAATAGTAAAGACATCAACACAATGAAATAGCACATGTGGAATCATGTAGTAACTAAAAAAGTGTTAAACAAATCAAAATATATTTTATATTTGAAATTCTTTAAAATAGCCACGCTTTGCACAATCTTGGCATTCTCTCAACCAGTTTTACCTGGAATGCTTTTACAACAGTCTTGCTGAGCACTTGTTGGCTGCTTTTCCTTCACTTTGCTGTCCAACTCATCCCAAACCATCTCAATTGGGTTGAGGTCGGGTGATTGTGGAGGCCAGGTCGTGTGATGCAGCATTCCATCACTCTCCTTCGTGGCAAATATATTTTGGTTACTACAATATTCCATGTGTGTTATTTCATAGTTTGTGGCTTAACTATTTTTCTACAATGTAGAAAGAAAAACCCTGGAAACCACACACATTTAGTTCCATTTACTCAACATATACACTACATGACCAAAAGTATGTGGACACCTGCTTATCAAACATTTCATTCCAAAATCATGGGCATTAATATGGAGTTGGTCCGCCCTTTGCTGATAAAACAGCCTCCAATCTCCTGCGAAAGATTTCCACTAGATGTTGGAACATTGCTGCAAGGACTTCCAGTCAGCCTCGAGAGCATTAGTGAGGCCGGGCACTGATGTTGGGGGATAAGGCCTAGCTCGCAGTCGGTGTTCCAATTCATCCCAAAGGTGTTTGATGGGGTTGAGGTCAGGGCTCGTACAGGCCAGTCAACTTCTTCCACACCGATCTCAACAAACCATTTCTGTATGGACCTCGCGTTGTGCACAGGGGCATTGTTTCATGCTGAAACAGGAAATAGTCTTCCCCAAACTGGTGCCACAAAGTTGGAAGCACATAATTGTCTAGATTGTCATATGCTTTAGCGTTCAGATTTCCCTTGATTGGAACTAAGGGGCCTAGCCCGAACCATGAAAAACAGCCCCAGACCATTCCTCATCCACCAAACTTTACAGTTGACACTATGAATTGTGGCAGGTAGCATTCTCCTGGCATCCGCCAAACGGTGAAGTGGGACTCATCACTACAGAGAACGAGTTTCCACTGCTCCAGATTCCAATGACAGCGAGTTTTACACCGCTCGAGACGATGCTTGGCTTGTGTGAAGCTGCTCGGCCAAGGCAACACATTTCATAAAGCTCCTGACGTGCTGACGTTGCTTCCAGAGGCTGTTCGGAACTCGGTAGTAAGTGTTGAACCAAGGACAGGTGATTGTTATATGCTATGGGTCCTGTTCTGTGAGCTTGTGTGGCCAAAGACTTTGCGGTTGAGCCGTTGTTGTCCTATATGTTTCCACTTCACAACAGCACTTACAGAGGCCCGGGGCACCTCTGGCAGTGCAGACATTTTACCAACTGACTTGTTGGAAAGTTGGCATCCTATGATATCCTAAAGTTATTGAGCTATTAAGCAAGGCCATTCTACTGCCCATGTTTGTCTATGGAAATTGCATGGATGTGTGCTCGATTTTATACACCTGTCAGCAACGGGTGTGGCTGAAATAGACGTATCCACTAATTTGAAGGTCACCATCAAGCCACAGAAAAACACAGCCATTTTTCAAGCCAAAGAGAGGAGTCACAAAATGCAGAAAGAGATAAAATGAATCACTAACCTTTGATGATCTTCATCAGATGACACTCATAGGACTTCATGTTACACAATACATGTATCTTTCATATTTATATCAAAACATCTGAGCTGACATTGGCACGTTACGTTCACTAGTTCCAAAAACATTTTGCATAGCCACATCGTTTCAACAGAAATACTCATCATAAATGTAGATGATAATACACATGGAATTATAAATATACCTCTGCAAACCGCTGTCAGATTTTTTTAAAACTTTACGGAAAAGAAAACCATGCAATAATCTGAGACAATGCTCAGAAAATTATTCAAATTAGCCACCATGTTGGAGTCAACATAAACCAGAAATCACATGATAAATATTCCCTTACCTTTGATGATCTTCACTAGAATGCACTCCCAGGAATCGCAGTTCCCCAAAAAATGCTTGATTTGTTCGAAAAGGTCCGTTATTTATGTCCAAGCTACTTTTGTTAGCGTTAGGTACACATATCCAAACGCTTGTGCGTCAAAAAGTTATATTACAGGTCGAAGAAACATTTCAAACGAAGTACAGAATCAATCATTAGGATGTTTTTATCATAAATCTTCAATAAAGTTTCAATCTGAGAATTCCTTTGCGTCTACAGGAGCAAATGAACGCAGAGCGATATCATGTGGAATGCGCATGACCAGGAAATGGCTCTCTGACAGTAAACTGACTCATTCTGCTCTTATTCAGTCCCACAACACAGTAGAAGATGGTTGACATCTAGTGGAAGCCCTAGGAAGTGCAACTTCATTCATATCCCAATGTTAATTCAATAGGGCCTGAGTTGATAATCGACCAACCTCAGATTTCTCACTTCCTGTTTGGGTTTCTTCTCAGGTTTTTGCCTGCCATATGAGTTCTGTTTTACTCAGAGACATCATTCAGATTGTTTTCTATCCAATACTGAGACTGAGGATCAGGCCGTTTACTCTGGGCACCTTTCATCCAAGCTATTCAATACTGCCCCTGCAGCCATGAGAAGTTAATTATTTGTTACTTTATATCTCATCTTTTAGGTATTTCTTAAAACCTCTTTGGGCTAGACGTGGCGCAATCGACCCACCTCGACAACATCCGGTGAAATTGCAGAGCGAGAAATTCAAATTACAGAAATAGTGATATTTAACATTCATACATCAGAAATCCAGCAGCTGTGTCAGATTTCAAAAAGGCTTTATGGCAAAAGCACACCATGCGATTATCTGAGGTCAGCGTTCAGCATACAAAAGCATTAAAAACATTTTCCACCCAGGCAGGTACGCCACCAATGTCTGAAATAGCGATAAAATAAATGCCTTACCTCTGAAGATCTTCTTCTGTTGGCATGCCAAAAGGTCCCAGATATATCACAAATGGTCCTTTTGTTTGATAAAGTCCTTCTTTATATCCCCAAAACTCAGTTTAGCTGGCAAGCTTCATTTAATAATCAACCGGTTTCCCTCCTTCAAAATGCATACAAAATTAATCCCAAACGTTACCAACAAACTTCTCCAAACAAGTCAACCAACGTTTATAATCAAACCCCAGGTATCCTAACACGTAAATAAACAATAACATTTAAAACGGAGAATCGTTATGGCCTTTACTGGAGATAAACAAGGAACGCGTTGTAAGCCACGCGCATGAAAACACTACAGCCAAAATGGGAGCCACTTAGAAAAACTGCACTTTTTTTTTTTTAAAAGCCTGAAATTCTTTCTAAAGGGGGACATCTAGTGGAAGCCCTTGGAACTGCAATCTGTTAGGTTTTCCCTTCATATTAAAAATGACAGCCATTAGAATCAGTGGTGGACTGAATTTGTATTTTTCTGGATGGTTTGTCCTCAGGTTTTCACGAGATTATATGCATATCCTAGATTCTGAGCCTGAGTAACAGGCAGTTTACTTTGGGCACGCTTCTCATCCAGACGTCAAAATACTGCCCCCTAGCCCAAAGAGGTTTTAAGAGAACATCCCTGGTCAACCCAACTGCTTCTGATCTGGCGTACTCACTAAACATAAATGCTTCATATGTAAATTATGTTGCAGTGTGCCCCTGGCTAGCCATCTGGGTTGCTTAACCTTTCTAGCACAGTCGACAACATTCCGCTGAAAAGGCAGCGCGAGAAATTCCAAAATATTTTTTTTAAATATGTAACTTTCACACATTAATGCAACCGCTGTGTCAGATTTCAAAAGAACTTTACGGAGAAGCATAATCTGAGAATGGCGCTCAGAACCCAAAACAGCCAGAGGAATATTCAATTTTGGAATCAACAAAGTTAGAAACAACACCTTAAATATTCACTTACCTTTTGACGATCTTCATCAGAAGGCACTCCCAGGAATCCCAGTTCGACAATAAATGACTGATTTGTTTCATAAGGTTCCATCATTTATGTCCAAATAGCCACTTGTCGTTAGCGTGTTCAGCCCAGTAATCCATCTTCATGAGGCGCAGGCACTTCATCCAGACAAAAACATGTCAAACAATGTATGGAATCAATCTTTAAGATGTTTTTAACATAAAACATCAATGTTCCAAATGGAGAATTCCTTTGTTTTCAGAAAAGCACTGGAATGAGAAGTAACTCTGTCTGGAGCGCGTGTCATGAGACCAAGGCTCTCTGGCATACCACTGACTCAAAGAGGTCTCATGAGCCCCTCCTTTATAGTAGAATCCTCCAACCAGTTTCTAAAGACTGTTGACATCTTGTGGAAGCCCTAGGAAGTGCAACCTCATCCATATCTCAATGTGTATTCGGCAGGCCAAGCTTGGAAAAACTACAAACCTCAGATGTCCTGGTTGGATTTTTCTCAGGTTTTCGCCGGCCATATGAATTCTGTTATACTCAGACATCATTCAAACAGTTTTAGAAACTTCCGAATTGATAAACAATGTACTGACATTGGTAATCTTTCTCTAATTTGTCATCATGGGGGTCCCAAAGATAAAATGTAATACAGATTTGTTTGATAAAATACATTTTAATATTCAAATGTAGGAACTGGTTTCTACAGTTTGAACCCCTGTTGTGTCTGGCTCCACACCCACCCTGCCCGGCCATCTAGATGTTTGAAAGTTAGGGTATAAGCTAATGATCCATCATGTATGACATTCCTGGGAGTGTGTAAAGTACAATATCATTTTTGTATGTTCTCTATAGTTATCTACTTGAAAATGTATCAATTCGGCACATTTGTGCAGACTTGATTTAAAATACTGTGCAGTAGTGCTTCACTGGATCAATCTGAAACTTTGCACACACACTGCTGCCATCTAGTTGCCAAAATCTAAATTGCAGATAAACTGCAATATTATATTATGACATTTCTCTTGCATTTCAAAGATGGATTTTTTTTTTATTTGAAAACACATGCTATTTTGATTGTTTGATCTTTTATCAGATCTAATGTGTTATTCTCCTACATTAGTTTCACATTTCCACAATCTTCAAATTGTGTCATTTCAAATGGTATCATAAATATGCATATTCTTGCTTCATGTCCTGAGCTACAGGCAGTTAGATTTGGGTCAGATCCTTAAGTTAAAGGGGCATGCAAAATCAATGCAACCACTGTCCCAAAAAGACTGATTACACTACATGACCAAAAGTTTGTGGAAAGTTGCTCATTGAACCTCATTCCAAAATCATGGGCATTAATATGGAGTCTGTCCCCCCTTTGCTGCTTTTACAGCCTCCAATCTTCTGGGACGGCGTTCAACTAGATGTTGGAACATTGCTGCAAGGACTTGGTTCCATTCAGCAACAAGAGCATTAGTGAGGTCAGGCACTGATGTTGGACGATTAGGCCTGGCTCGCAGTCGGTATTCCAATTCATCCCAAAGGTGTTTGATAGGGTTGAGGTCAGGGCTCTGTGCAGGCCGGTCAAGTTCTTCCACATCGATCGCAACAAACCATTTCTGTATGGAACTCGCTTAGCGCACGGGGGCATTGTCATGCTGAAACAGGAAAGTTGGAAGCACAGAATTGTCTAGAGTTTCATTGTATGCTGTCGCATTCAGATTTCCCTTCTCTGGAATTAAGGGGCCTAGCCTGAATCATGAAAAACAGTCCCAGCATTCCTCCTCTACCAAACTTTACACTTGGCACTATGAATTGTAGTAGGTAGCATTCTAATGGCACCTGCCAAATCCAGATTTGTCAGTCAGACTGGCAGATGGTGAAGCGTAATTCTTCACTCCTGACAACTCGTTTACACTGCTTCCAAAACGTACCCATTTGAAACTGCCTATTTCTCAGCACCAGAAACTAGAATATGCATATAATTGTCAGGTTAGGATAGAAAACACTCTAAAGTTTCCAAAACTGTAAAAATATTGTCTGTGAGTATAACAGAACTGATATTGCAGGCGAAAGCCTGAGGAAAATCCAATCAGGAAGTGCCTCTTATTTTGAAACCTCTCTGGTCCTATGCATGCCTATCCTCCATTTAAATGGATATCAACCAGATTCCTTTTTCATTAGACATAGTTTCAGGCTTTTATTTTGAAAAAATGAGCGTGAAGGATCACATTGCGTAAGTGGCAACTGAGTAAAGTGGCTATTGTTTCTCCCGCTGTTATTGAAAAAGCTACACACTCGGTTGATATATTATCGAATATATATTTTAAAAACAACTTAGGAATTGATTATAAAAAACATTTGACATGTTTCTGTGGACATTATGGATATTACTTGGAATATACTTCTGCGTTGTCATGACCGCTCTTTCCTGTGGATTTCTGAACATAACGCGACAAACAAACTGAGGTATTTTGGATATAAAAATAATCTTTATGGAACAAAAGGAACATTTGTTGTGTAACTGGGAGTCTCGTGAGTGAAAACATCTGAAGATCATCAAAGGCAAACAATTTTTTTGATTGCTTTTCTGATTTTTTTTTTGTTGACCTAGCTACTGAATGCTTAGTGTACATAATGTTATGTTATGCTATCGATAAACTTGCGGCGTGGCTATTGAGATTCATGTTTAACCTTTCTGATCTCCCCATCCCGGATCCGGGATCGTGAATACAGACTCAAGCTCATTACCATAACGCAACGTTAACTATTCATGAAAATCGCAAATGAAATGAAATAAATATGCTAGCTCTCAAGCTTAGCCTTTTGTTAACAACACTGTCATCTCAGATTTTCAAAATATGCTTCTCAACCATTGCAAAACAAGCATTTGTGTAACAGTATTGATGGCTAACGTAGCATTTAGCATTAGCATTCAGCTGGCAACATTTACACAAAAAAACAGAAAAGCATTCAAATAAAATCATTTACCTTTGAAGAACTTCAGATGTTTTCAATGAGGAGACTCTCAGATAGCAAATGTTCAGTTTTTCCTGAAAGATTATTTGTTTAGGACAAATCGCTCCGTTTTCTGCGTCACGTTTAGCTATGAAAAAATCCCTGTATCCAGGATTGTGTAAATCTATCAGCAAGCTCATTAGCATAACACAACGTTAACTATTCATGAAAATCGCAAATGAAATTAAATAAATATGCCATCTCTCAAGCTTAGCCTTTTGTAAACAACACTATCATCTCAGATTTTCAAAATATGCTTCTCAACCATAGGAAAACAATCATTTGTGTAAAAGTAGCTAGCTAGCGTTAGCATTTAGCGTTAGCATTTAGCGTTAGCATTAGCGTTAGCATCCAGCACGCAACATTTCAACAAAAACATAAAAGCCTTCAAATAAAATCATTTAACTTTGAAGAACTTCTGATGTTTTCAATGAGGATACTCTCAGTTAGATAGCAGATGCTCAGTTTTTCCAAAAAGATTCTTTGTGTATTAGAAATAGCTCCGTTTTATACATCACATTTGGCTACCAAAAAAAATCCGAAAATTCAGTCCTCAAAACGCGAACTTTTTTCCAAATTAACTCCATAATATCGACTGAAAACATGGCAAACGTTGTTTAGAATCAATCATCAAGGTGTTTTTCACATATCTCTTCATTGATACATCGTTCTTGGACACATGGTTTCTCCCCTATATCAAATGGAAAAGTACGAGCAGCTGGCAATTGCGCACCGAATTCCACGCAGGACACCAGGCGGACACTTGGAAAATGTAGTCTCTTATGGTCAATCTTCCAATGATATGCCTACAAATACGTCACAATGCTGCTAAGACCTTGGGCGAACGACAGAAAGTGTAGGCTCATTCCTTGCGCAATCACAGCCATATAAGGAGACAATGGAAAACAGAGCTTCAGAAATTCTGCTAATTCCTGGTTGATGCATCATCTTGGTTTCGCCTGTAGAATGAGTTCTGGGGCACTTACAGACAAAATCTTTGCAGATTCTGAAACTTCAGAGTGTTTTCTTTCCAAAACTGCATAGTTGAGCATCTTTTCATGACAAAATATCGCGCTTAAAACGGGAACGTTTTTTATCCAAAAATGAAATAGCGCCCCTAGAGATCTAACAGGTTAATAAAACAACGTAAACACGAATCAATACAAAAACAATAAACGTAACTTGAAAACCGAAAACACCCTAAACTGGTGCAGACTAACACAAGACAGTTATAAGGACACTAAGGACAATCACCCACAAAACCCAACACCAAACAGGCTACCTAAATATGGTTCCCAATCAGAGACAATGACGAACACCTGCCTCTGATTGAGAACCATATCAGGCCAAACATAGAACTAGACAAACTAGACATGTAACATAGAATGCCCACCCAGCTCACACCCTGACCAACCAAAACATAGAAACATACAAAGCAAACTATGGTCAGGGTGTGACATTCCTATTTCACAACAAAGCTTCCTTCACTCATGCTGCCAAACATACCCTCGTAAAACTGACCATCCTACCGATCCTTGACTTCGGCGATGTCATCTATAAAATAGCCTCAGCAAACTGGATGTAGTCTATCACAGTGCCATCCGTTTTGTCACCAAAGCCCCATATACTACTCACCACTGCATCCGGTACGCTCTCGTTGGCTGTACGCTCTTGTTGGCTGGCCCTCGCTTCATACTCGTCGCCAAACCCACTGGCTACAGGTTATCTACAAGTCTCTGCTAGGTAAAGCACCGCCGTATCTCAGCTCGCTGGTCACCATAGCAACACCCACTCGTAGCACAAAGCCAATTCCTCCTTTGGTCGCCTTTACTTCCAGTTCTCTGCTGCCACTGACTGGAACGAACTGCAAAAATCACTGAAGCTGGAGATTCCCATCTCACTCACTAGCTTTAAGAACCATCTGTCAGAGCAGCTCACAGATCACTGCACCTGTTCATAACCCATCTGTATACAGCCCATCTATCTACCTCATTCCCATACTGTATTTATTTATTTTGCTACTTTTGCACCACAGTATTTCTACTTGCACATCCATCTTTTGCACATCTACCATTCCAGTGTTTATTGCCATATTGTAATTACTTCGCCACCATGGCCTATTTATTGCCTTAACTCCCTTATTTGACCTTATTTGCAGTCACTGTATATAGACTTTGTTTTCTTTTTTTTCTTCTGTATTATTGACTGTATGTTTTGTTCATTCAATGTGTAACTCTGTGTTGTTGTATGTGTCGAACTGCTATGCTTTATCTTGGCCAGGTTTCAGTTGCAAATGAGAACTTGTTCTCAACTAGCTTACCTGGTTAAATAAAGGTGAAATAAAAAATAAAATAAAAAAATATTGAAGAAGGGAGGATAGAACTGCTCCTACCTCCTTCAGTAAAGCCTAAAGACATGGGTTATTGTCTGCATCCCTATATTGCACTACTTTTGACCAAAGCCCTCTGGTAAAAAGTAGTCGAGTAAATAGGGAATATGGTGCTATTTGGGACACATCCATTGTCTTGGATGCCTGAGTAATTGAGGACAAATGCATTTGGAACCAGCGCACCAATGGCCCCCGTCAGTTTTCAGCAGCTCGTCATTAGTGCAGGGGCCCAGCGGAGCTCGTTAGAGGAACGAAAGGAGATGTGGTAAATAAGGTTAATTGGGCGATCTGTCAGACCCAGGAAGATGCACATGCTGACATGACACAACCAGCAACGTCATTTCATTTCCTCTCCTGCTACTCCGCTTTCTATCACTGTCCATTAGTATTTTGCAGTGAGGGGAGAGGGGGAGATGGTGACATGGCCAAGGAAGGTGTGCTGCCAATGTGCCATCCTGAGAACGTGGGGGACCGAGGAGACTGAGGGGAGGGAGAAGAGATCTTGTGACATCTGCTGATGCAAAAATGGCTTTATAAATACATTTGATTTAGATTATTGTTTAACATTTCTGCTGTTTAGGTCTGTGCAATTAATATCCCCTTTCATTAGCATCACAACCCTGGAACCTCCCTGGGTAGAGCCAAACATGGTCCTTTGATACGGCCTGGATTCCCCATAAAACTGCATGTAAAATCATGCACCCTGTCATCTGCTTTAGAACACAGTCATAAGTGCACAACAGTTCAGTGGGCAAAAGGTACTTGATAGAAATAAGCAGAGTGTTAATGAGATTGATAAGACAATTACTTCCAAGGCTAACTCATTAGTTGTGAATGAAAAGAGAGGACAGACGGGGGTGGGGGTTGGTTGGTTAACTATGCATGACATCACCATGCTCTGCTCTGAAAGGTTTCTATTAATAGAAAAGGCATGCTCTTTTTTAGAGTAAATTTCACCCTAAAAACGACATGCAAGAGGCTGTAATTCTGCCATGCCTCTCAACCTCTAATGCTTCACAAAAGTACTGAACCTTTCTATTCTCATAGCTTCTATAGATGGTAAATTAAAGATAAACATTTTTGATTGATTGACTATGACTTTTCAAATCACCCAGTATTGCTATTTGCAGCGTTAGTTATAGGTAAATGTTGCAATTCTTCAGCCATTCCTGGACCTGTGACCAAAAACGAGCTACATATGGACAGTACCAAAATAAATAATCTAATGACTCTGCCTCCACACAGCAAAATCTGCAGAGCTGGGAAGATTGCATCCCCCATATATATAACATTCTATTGGTTGCAAGAATTTTGTATAATAATTTAAATAGAAGTTTTGCTTGTCAATTCATAAACCATGTGCCATGGAATAGGTACATCAAAAATCTCTTCACAACTATTTTGCCATTTATATGGCACAGCTGTCCATTTTCTGGTCCTTAAATGAAATTAGTATATGTTTTTATTCATCACAATTTTCTTTAACCATTTATGGTCTTTAATGCAGGGCAGACAGACAAGTTCCTTACTTTTTACCCCTTCCACTTGCCTCTTCCATTTTTGTGGTAATGCTGCAATTAGTTAGTTGTAATTTTGGGTAGAGCAAGCATTTCCATATGTCTGTGTTAGCTGCATGTGTGACATAACTCCACCAGTCCTATTTATGATATAATATATTTTTTTTACATTTTATCGAAAAATGTATATTTAACTTTAACCACAATATTTGTTGTATTACTTGTTCTGTCTTTTCAGGTGGATTAAACTGAAATTGCAACCAACTTTCTAAGGCATATTTAAAAAATAATGATATTTTGGAGATGATTTTGTTTTCAAACAACGAAAGTGATTAGTTGTAATCTGAATAAAGGGGAAAAGGCCATTCTTGAACATGTGGTGAGACATTCCTACCAATTTTCTAGAGAACAATTTTGGGTTAAAGTACAATTTTAATGACTGATGCCTTTAGTGAGACGTCTAATGCTTTAATATTTAATAATTTCTGCCTTCTGAATTTATATTTGTTATATAAATAGACTCTTTAAATTGTGTCTGGCTTGCCATCCCGAATAAAATTGAAAATTGTTCATATAATTTAAAAAGCAGGTTACTAGGTATAGGCACAACCATAAGCAAATAGGTGAACTGTGATATGACTAAATGAGTTAGTCAGGGTGATTTTTCCACAAATAGACAGATATTTTCCTTTCCATGGTATTATGATCTTAACTATTTTTGCTAACATTTATTAGAGAGATCATTTCTCTCTTTCGGGATTTGTTTCCCGTGTCTGTCCACATCCCCGTCAGACCATTTTATGGGTAAACTACACTGTAATGTAAAAGTTGCATTGTTTTAGTGATCAATTTGTAATGGTTTTCTTCTGTTGACAGAGAGGCTGACCAACACGCAGCGTGGTTATTTTTATACATCTTTAATAAAGATGAAAATAGAACAATATCCAAAACAAGAAAATGTGAAAAACCAAAAACAGCCTTATCTGGTGCAACATACACAAAGACAGGAACCAACACCCACAAAACCCAACACAAAACAGGCTACCTAAATATGGCTCCCAATCAGAGACAATGACTAACACCTGCCTTTGATTGAGAACCATATCAGGCCCAAACACAGAAACAGACAAACAAGACATCCAACATAGAATGCCCACTCAGATCACACCGTGACCAAACAAAACAAACTATGGTCAGGGTGTGACACTAATAGGTATACTTATCATCATTTGGTTTTAATCCAGGGAGGTTAGCAAAAATATCTAGATCTTCTATGAGGCTTTGGAGGGATTCTAATTGTGGTTTTAATAAAAAACATGAATCATCAGTGTACAATGTTGTTCCAATCCCATTTATTAAGTGTTGTGTATTTAACCCTCTGTTTCCCTTCATGTCCTTCTCAGAGATTGTTATTGTCATGTTCATGTTTTATGGATTGGTGTGCGACGGGTTCTTGCACCCACATTTATTTTATTACGGACTTTGGTTTTGGAGTTTATGTTTTAAGTTATTAAAATACACCAATAATACCAAGTTTAATTCTCCTGCGCTTGACTTCCCTGCCACCTACATACACGGTGTGACAAATGACACCTTTGTTTCTAAGCCACGGATTTCTAATTCCTTAACCTCTTGAATTTAGGGGCACTATTTTCATTTTTGGAAAAATAACGTCCCCAAAGTAAACAGCTATTTTGTCAGGACAAGATACCAGAATACGCATATCATCGACAGCTTAGGATAGAAAACACTCTAAAGTTTCCAAAACTCTAAAAATATTGTCTGTGAGTATAACAGAACTGATATTGCAGGCGAAAGCCTGAGAAAAATCCAATCAGGAAGGGACTCTTATTTAGAAGGCTCTGCGTTCCTATGTGTCCCTATTGAGCAGTGAATGAGATTCATTTTTCTATGGCTTCCCATTACATTGTTTCAGGCTTTTATTTTGAAAAATGAGCCTGAACGTCAACATTGCGTCAGTTATCAGCTGAAGACTCTCAGAGTATTTTGTGCGTAAAGGACAAATGCGGCCATTGTTTCTTTCTATCCTACTAAGAAGCCACCAGTCCCGGTTGATATATTATCGAATAGATATTTGAAAAACACCTTAAGGGTTGATTATAAACAACGTTTGCCATGTTTCTGTCGATATTATGGAGCTAATTTGGAATATTTTTCAGCGTTGTAGTGACCGCAATTTCCGGTCAATTTCTCAGCCAATCGTGAAGAACAAACAGAGCTATTTCGCCTACAAAAATAATATTTTGGGAAAAAAGGAACATTTGCTATCTAACTTGGAGTCTCGTGAGTGAAAACATCCGAAGCTCATCAAAGGTAAACTATTTAATTTGATTGCTTTTCTGATTTTCGTGACCAGGTTGTCTGCTGCTAGCTAGTCATAATGCTATGCTATCGATAAACTTACACAAATGCTTGTCTTGCTTTGGCTGTAAAGCATATTTTCAAAATCTGAGATGACAGGCTAAGCTATGTTTCAATATATTTCACTTGTGAATTCATGAAATGGAATATTTTCTAGTAATATTTATGTCTGTTGCATTATGCTAATCAGTGTCAGTTGATGATTACGCTCCCGGACCCAGGAAGGGTAGTATCAAGAGGTTAATATTATTGTTGGAATTTATTTTATCAGCTAACATTTCAATGGCAATAATAAATAGATATGCCGATAGTGGACAACCTTGTTTTACTCCTCTTGACAGTTTAAAACTTCCTGAGTTGTAGCCATTATTTACTATTTTACACCCAGGGTTACTATACACAACTATAACCCATTTTGTAAGATATTCTCCAAAATTTAAATATTCTAGGTATTTATATATTTAATTTCCAGTCATTCTTTATCAAAAGCATTTTCAAAATCAGTTATGAAAACCAGGCCTGGTGTTTCCAAAACAGGGACTGTAGTGATGTCTCTTGCACTGAGTTGCAGTGCCTTAGACCACTGCGCCACTCTGGACTCATGACCAATATGACCAATATATTGACCTGCTAATATCATACCCTAGAAAAGTTGTTTGCAGAATTCACAGCCTGCTATGCTTGTGGGAAAACAGGGTTAATAAAAATAACACTTTGTCCCCCTTCCACATGTTAAAACCTGTTACGGACGTGGTTCCTGCACAGAGCGCCACCTATAGTACTCAATAAATCTCAAACTTTCATTAAAACACACACGCAAGATACTCAATTAAAGCTACACTCGTTGTGAATCTAGCCAACATGTCAGATTTGTAAAATGCTTTTCGGCGAAAGCATGAGAAGCTATTATCTGATAGCATGCACCCCCCAAATTACCTGAACGAGACCTAAACAAAAGGCGCTACACAAAACGCAGAAATAAAATATTCATTACCTTTGACGAGCTTCTTTCTTGGCACTCCTATATGTCCCATAAACATCACAATTGGGTATTTTTCCCGATTAAATCCGACATTGAATCCTCAAAATGTAATTTTATGAAGGCCGGTCTGATCCAGGAAAAATCACCTTTTCAAGACGCAACGTCACTTTTAAAAATTAAAAAAGTTTCCTATAAACTTTTACAAACTACTTTTGTAAATCAACTTTAGGTATTAATAAACATTAATAATCGATCAAATTGATCACGGGGCGATCTGTATTCGATAGCAGCAAGTCTTGAAATCATCGTCCATTTTTTCACTTTCATAGCGTCCTCCAGTGCGCCCCAAGACAGGAAGTGCCTACACGTCATCCCACCAAGGATAAATCTACAATGAAATGTCAGTACTGGCGGCATCGTGTGGAAGCTGTAGGCATTGTACCTCATCTATTTTCTATCGCCTTAGACAATACATTGACTGGCGGATTAATATTTGTTTTGTGTTTTTGGTGACCAGTTTTCCCAGGGATTTTTACTCCTAAACACGTTCTGTTATAGCCACAGACACGATTTATCCAGTTTTAGAGACTTCAGTGTTTTCTATACACACATACATATGCATATACTATATTCCTGGCATGAGTAGCAGGACGTTGAAATGTTGCGCGATTTTTTACAAAAAGCTGCGAAAATTCACATCATCCGTAACTTAAAGGTTCCAATTGATCAACTTTTCAAAAATTAATTAGTATATTTGCGTTAAACCACATTTTTTGTTGTATTATTTGTTCTGTATTTCCTGGTGGATTAAACTAAAATTGCAACCAACTTTCTATGGCTTGTTAAAACTAAATAACCTGATATTTCAAATAGCTATCAGAGTTGTGTGTATAGGTGGCAGGTAAGTCAGGCGCAGGAGAATCAAACAGAGTTATTTAATAACAATGAACGAAACATACTCCAAACACTAAATGTAACAAATAACAAAAATGGGTACAAGGACCCGACGTGCACCAATACAAAAATATATACAACACTGAAATACAAACAATCTCTGACAAAGACATGAGGGGAAACAGGGGGTTAAATACACAACAGGTAATGCATGGGATTGAAACCAGGTGTGTAGGAAGACAAGACAAAACAAATGGAAAATTAAAAGTGGATCAATGATGGCTAGAAGACCGGTGACGTCGACCGCCGAGCACCGGCCGAACAAGTAGAGGCTTCGACTTCGGTAGAAGTCGTGACAGTAACCTGGTATTAAGCGAGAAAAGGGCCATTCTTGAACATAAGGTGAGACATTCTTACTCATTTGTAAATACATTTAGTTTGTTACTTAGAATTACTGATTTCTGCTTTTAGATGGAGAAACCAAAATCTCACCATCACCTCATAAAACCTTTTTTGTAATAACATAGTATATGGGATTGTTTTAAAGAATGTAGCTTTATTAATTATTTTTATATTTTGGTGTTTTTATTCCAAGAAAAACAAAAACGAAACCCTAAGGGTTTCCGTTAGGAAAATATGGCGCTGTAAAAAGTGACTTTTATTTAACTACGGCAAATTCTTATTTACGACAGCCTAAGAATAGTGGGTTAACTGCCTTGTTCAGGGGCAGAATGACAGATTTTTGTATATTTTCTTTTACTTTGTCAGTTCGGGGTTTCAATCTAGAAACCTTTCGGTTACTGGCTCAACACTCTAACGACTAGGCTACCTGTCACCCCCATGTACAAGAATGGCCTTTTTCTAGCTCCTTTTATACATTATTTGAAAGCAAAATAATCTCTAAAATATTGTTATTTTTAAAACAAAGAAATTATTATTATTAGTAGAAGGACAACATTTATTGGTCATGTTGTTCATCGCTCCCGAGTGGCGCACAATGGGATTTCCTTGCAGTTCTCCAGCTGTATCCACTGAAAGCGAGCAAGGTTCAAGGCTTGAGGACAGGGGGCAAGGGATGGCCCACAGAGCTGCGCACAGAAGACCAACCTAGCCAATGGGGAATGGAGGAGGGGGGAGGATCCCCACCCCGCTACACTGGCAACACTTTAAGGGGCATTGCACTAATAATGGTGCTGACTAGGGAAACATTCTCGCTGTTCTGTTCTTAGTGCCAATGTGGCAGAAGAAGCATAATTAGTTAGGTCACATAGATAATTAAGATGTCTGATATTAGAATGTATCCCTTCGGACTCTGGTGTTGGCAGTTGCACTTCTTCCCTCAGCTTGGGCTCATTCACCTGGGGCCCAGAGAGGGGAGAAGTCAGGCTTGTCTTTCACATGTCACTGGTGCTATGCAGAATATCATAAGGAGAAGAGGACAGGAGGGAACATTGTCTTCATATGTGAATATACAGTATCTTTACCTATTCTTAAACCATGAGAAGGGATGACGTGATTAATGGGGAACCAATTACTTGTCTCCACATTGTCTGTGTGCCAGTCTCTCCCTCCTTTGGCCTTGGGGGAGATAAGGTTTGAGACAAAATATGTGTGGGGTAGTGTCTGGAACCATTGTATGTCATCTCTGATGTTGTACTTAACCAGTGAGCTTGTCAAGGCGTGTGGTTAAGAAGGTGTTTTCCTTGAGATGGGATTATCTGGAGTTGACAATTGATTCATGCCATAGAATGAGTTGGTGTTTTTGTGCTAAGAAGTACCAGGAACGAGATCGAAGCCTCGTCTTAGGGGCCAAACTGAACGATAAGAACAGAATTTATAGCAAATGCTATCTGGCTGTGTGATAATCCTTTCTCATTTAACACATCTCACCTTGTGAACTGTTCCAAACATCTGTGGTTTGTTATGTAGACTAGCGGGTGGATCTTTGCTATGAAAGATTTTAGTAGCCTTTGTGTCGTGGCTCTCAACGAATCATCTGGCGGTGGTTCGTCGAACAGCCATCGCTATTGCAGAGCTCTCACTAATAAAGATCCAGTTTAAGTATGACTCTGACTTGTGTGATGAGTATGTCTCTCCTCATTTAATAATACAGAAGTTAATCACCACACTAGTTTGCATTTTCAAACAAAAACAATGCCACTAATAATGCCATCTTTATACTTTTGTTAAAAAAATAATTATAAAAATACTGTTTCAAAATGCCAATGTTTATTTAGTTATGGATCCATAACGAATTACTATGGGAATAAATATTACTGAATTAGAGAAATATCCTCCATTCCCCTATATGTAATTATTGGCGGAGAGTCAAGTCATACTTTTCGATATACTGTAGGCCTACCGTAGGCGACATGAGTCTCACTAGTGTTGAGTCATGTGTTGTTAAAAGTGGTGTAGTACTTATTTATTTAAAGAGCATTTTGAAGTTAGAAGCAATTGTGACTCCATCTCATTCTTCACCCTCTTCAACGCGTCATTCCTCGTCAATGTCTCCTGACTCTCTGCCATTAATGAGTGACCCTCTGACAATACCGCCTGGCTCTGGACCAATGCATAAGCTGCATAATTTGCAAATAAAAAATAAAAAATCCTACAATGTGATTTTCTGGATTTTTTTTCTCATTTTGTCTGTCATAGTTGAAGTGTACCTATGATGAAAATTACAGGCCTCTCTCATCTTTTTAAGTGGGAGAACTTGCACAATTGGTGACTGACTAGATACTTTTTTGCCCCACTGTAAATGCTGCGTACACATTTTAAGAATCTAGCAAAACCTACCTCTAGCTTGGCAACCATGTGTTTTTCCGGTGCAGCCCGTTGTCCAGCCCTTTGTCCACTGATCTCCACGGATGGTCGTCGGCATGGTTGTATGCTCTGCAAAAACACATTCACATTTTTCGTACAGAATAATTTATATTTATTTAATTATTGATTTTATTACACAGTATGCTTACACATTGATAGGCGGAATACATTTAAAAAAATAAATAAAATGCACTGAAACCAAAATACCTACAGTTTTGGTGATTCTCTCACCCTCCGGTGAGTGAATATGAAAATGTCAATTTTGTCTGTTCTCTTTGGTCGCAATGTCATTTCCTTTTAGATAAACAGCTCATTTTTGAATGGTAACTGTGTTAAGGACTGAGTTTGGGGCTAGGTGAGGAGTATTGGAAAGGTGTGACTTTCAGTTTACAACAGGTCATAAGTATACAGCAGATCGCCGATTGTCCTCACTTTGATTATGTTGAAACAACATACTGTAGCACCATGAGCAGATTAGGGCTTTCGGGAGGAACGGAAAATCTAGTACAGCCAATAAAGTTTTTTTTATCAATTAGTATGTTTGAGTTTAACCACAATATTTGTTGCATTATTTGTTCTGTCTTTTCTGATGGATTAATCTGACATTGCAACCAACTTTCTATGGCTTGTTAAAAAAAAAGATACTTTGGAGATTATTTCATTTTCAAATGAAGATAAAGGCCATTCTTACTAATTTGTAAATAAAGCCAGTTTGTTATTTAGAATCATTTATTTCTGTTTTTAGAGGGAGAGAAACCAAAAGGCCACCATCCCCTCATGGGTCTCCCAGTCACAGCTGACACAGGTATCAAACCAGCATTTGTAGCAACGCTGTTCGCACTGCGATGCAGTGTCTTGCACCACTCGGGAGGCTATTCCTTAAAGTTTTTAATGCTGATCAATTGCCTTGCACAAAGTATCAAAATACAGAGACGTGTTGGCAAGAGTATATTGTCCTGCTAATATCCCACACATGGTTGCTGTAGCCTATCCTTTTTATTCCATCATTTTAATTCCATCTTCCAATGATTATATATATATAAAATTTTGCCCAACAAGGAGGCTCATTGACTGTAGCCTATTGCCGCTTTGATGACTTATGATTGCCCAAAAACAACAACAAGCTATACGTGTGACTCTCATGAAAAACAAAGAGCAGCAGAAAAAAATGATACAATTTCTCTCTGTCTACTGCAGCAGTCGCATTCGGATCTATATGGGTCCTTCCGGACGAGTCAGTTAAAATTACACATACCCGATGCCCGTGACAATCAAAGCAGATCTGACCTACACCCGTTACATTATTTTGAAATCTTGATCCAGATCTGATCCCGGATCTGGTCTCGTCGTCCGGTTCCCGGATCCGGTCTCGGGAATTTGTGTTAGGTGGATCTGTGAAGACCTCTAAGCCCAAATTCACCATACAACAGATAGCTCCAACAACCAGAGTGACATAGGCCATTAACCAAAATTGTCAATGTCACGACTTCCGCCGAAGTCGGTCCCTCTCCTTGTTCGGGCGGCGGTCGACGTCACCGTACTTCTAGCCATCACCGATCCACTTTTCATTTCCCATTTGTTTTGTCTTTGTTTTACACAACTGGTTTCAATTCACCAATTACATTGTCATTATTTAACCCTCGCGTTTTCCCGCGTGTTTGTTTTATGTATTTTGGTTAATTTGAGTGGGCTTGGTATTACTACATGTATTTGGTAATTTATATTACTCATCTCTGCTGTCCTGCGTCTGATTCCTCTGCACCAGTTACACCCAGACCTTTTACAGTCAAACAATTTTCCCCAAATGTAAATACCAATGTAGCCAAGATACACCAAAATGGCACACTGCTCAACTCAGCTCAGCCATAGACGTTAGCATCCACAGTTACAACTAAAATACCAATATATGGACACATTCCTCAGAATAATTCGCAATGCAAACTCCATAACCTTTCACAATGGATTTACAGTTCTTCCAACGCAACGCTTGCACAAACTCACACACACATTATGTGAAATACTATTACACACACGTGTAACCCGCAAACTTGATTTAGTCCTATGTAGCAAAATCTGAAATCATTACATCAATTTATATCACTTTACTACGTCAAAGGGGTGGACACTACTACATTAATAAAATATTGCCCTATTGCTAGATTGATGACAAAAACCTTAGCGAGACAGCTGTCAGCTCGATAAGATTAGAAAAAGTGTAAATCATACACTGTAGCTGAGGAACAATGGAAAAGTAATTCTGTTTGAAAGTTGATAAAGTTGTAGAGAAAATGGCCCAGAAATTCTTTGGTACACCTGCTGGAAAGTTCTTCTTTGTCTACACCCATTCGGAATCGTTCACACCCTCTTAAGCCTTAGCCCCACCGATTTCTTTATTAAGTGATTAACGTGTGAGGCCATGTGCTAAACAACATTTTACATTTACATAATTTAGCAGACACCCTTATACGGGAGCAATTCAGGTTAATTGCCTTACTCAAGGGCACATTGGCATATTTGTCACCTAGTCTACTTGAACCAGTGACCGTTTGATTACGTGCCCAATGCTCTCACCGTAATGCTACCTGCCACCCAAAAATACTAAAAGTGGTGAAAGTAGTAGTAAGTTCACTTTATCTAGTCCTTGGCCTACATCATAATCTGACTTTGGTGCAGTTCATGTTGTTCTTCACATTACGGTCTCTGGTAAACACACACTATAACTATATCAACGTTTATGTGTCATATGCACAGGATACAGAAGGTGTAAACGGTACAGTGAAATGGTTACTTACGTAGTGGAGTCTTTTGTTAAGACCCATAATCCCAAACCATATTACCACCCACCATGCATGAATCTGAAGGTAGCTAAAGATAACCAAGTAGGTTCAATCTTAGCTAGCTAGCTAACATTAGGCTATAAATGGCAATACAAATAATATTACTACAAAGCTCTAACAATACGCTTTAACTTGCAAAGAAAATTACTTTGACTAAATTCTAAATGTAATATATGTGAAAATGTAGCTAAACTTTTTCTGTGACAACCTTGTTGATTGCCGTTTCTTCCCCATCACTGTCATCAGAAGACTCTACAATGTCTGAGCAGCTCATGTTATAGACAGAAGCATTCTACATGGCAGACCAATCCGAACTCATCTCTCTGCATTTCCAGCCCCCCCATTATCTCAGCCAATCATGGCTAGCGGGAAGGTTCCTGACTTTTTCCGTTGCTAACCAACTAGGCTTGTAATTTAACCATTTTATTCATATTTACAGATGGCATACAAGTTTGTTATTAACCCACATGAAAATTCACATGTTCCAGAAGGCATTTCTGCCAAAAATGTAAAAAATATATATATATATTATGTTCAAATGCCTCTCTTGTGAACTAGTGACATTTCGACATACGTCTAGCTTCCTGGAACGGGTCACATATATAATAAATAAGGTTCTAACAAAAAGTCCATATGAACAATTGAAATGACTGAGAAATGACAAAATTCAAGCTTGATAAATCAAATACATTAGAAGGGATGTTGTCCGTAAATCTAAACCATAAACAGCTAGACTGCTTTAGGAAATGAAATATATATTAATAAAGCGACTAAAGTATAGACAATGGTGAAAATGAGGAAGTAAGCAACAAAGGAAAATATTTGATAAAGGTATCTGGGGCTGTGGCCAAGATTCACCACCGCTGAATGGAAAGCCACTCAGGGGACGCTTACATGACAGCCTACAGGTTAACTCCGTGGTGCTGAATGGACAGCAGCACTATTCTTCTCATCTTCATCAACCGTAGCCTAACACGGAAATAAAAACAATTAATTTAGGCCTAACATTTCTGTCATTCAGGGTGAACCTCTCGGTGACTGCGTTGTATAAATCTTCTTTAATCCTATTGAGTTTGAAAAGTCTCTCAGTCTCAATTGTCATGAGGGCCAAGGATGGCACAGTTGTACTTACCCAACACTCCCAATACATAATCCGTCAAGGCCGCAGTTCATTTTACCATTGCTCACATCCCCAAAACGCCTCCTTGGCATTGCTTTTAGCCACGTAACGCTAAATCACAGAGATCTGGGCTTTGTCTGTTACATCTGCAGTCTTATCTACTTCTATTGGGGCTGCATTAATCGCATCTTCAATGACCTTTCAAATCACATCACTGACGGCTTCAATCAAAATATTCTGTTTTCTGCAAAGTATACTATAACTCCACATATTTGCCATGATTACATGAGCTTGTACTCTCATTATTACCACAAAATGCTAACTCTTGTTTCCAGTGCTGCTCTAATAAGGTTGTTTAAAATCAATCAGGAATCAGGTAAACCTGGTTCTGAAGCTCATTTAAAGCCAGATTAATCCGAGTGTTCCCAAAGGTTTTCATGGTGATCTGATGTTTTATGTACGATACCTACTTTCCATGTTTGTTGAGCCAGGTCATCCGTGATACAAGTCAATAGAGTTATTTTATTTTGAATCCTATCCCAAACCTTAAACCTTACCTTAATAAATTGGAGTTAATGCCTAACCTTAACCTTAAACACTCAACTTTTGATAAACATGGATGAACGTCTAATTCTGAAGTGAGACTGTGAGAGCTAGTTGCATTGGTCAGGTTGTTGAGGTTGCAGTAGCTGCCTTCTACACCAAACGCAGTCCACTGATGAGAAGCGCAGGCTGGGGAAACAATACAGGCGGCTACTGGTAGCGCAGCCACACAGACATGATTTTTGTTCATACCACTCCTGTTAAAACGATCAGATCATTTTCTGTCCTTTCCTCTAATGATGGTCAAGAAGCGCAGGTGCTGGTCTCCCTCTCTGAATTATACGTTTTTCTTGGAAAGTGTGGTTGATTTTGCTAGATAGAAAGATAACTTTGTTCAGTTTAACTTCTTGAATCTACTTGAGACGCACATGTCCCAAGTAGGCACCTGGAAATGCAAATGCGCTACGCTAAATGCTAAATGTACTCGTTAAAACTCAAACCTTGATCAAAATTCACAAGCAGGGTATTAAATTAAAGCTACACTCGTTGTGAACCTAGCCAGCAAGTCAGATTTTTAAAATGCTTTTCGGCGAAAGCATCAGAAGCTATTATCTGATAGCATGCACCCCCCAAAATGCCAGCTCGACACGTAAACAACAGATTTTGCGATAGACGGCGCTACCCAAAACGCAGAAATAAAATATAAAACATTCATTACCTTAGACGAGCTTCTTTCTTGGCACTCCTATATGCCCCATAAACATCACTATTGGGTCTTTTTTTCGTTTAAATCGGTCCATATATACCCAAAATAGCTTTGTATAGAAGTAGTGTCATTCAGAAAAATTCATCGTTTTTAAACGCTGCGTAATTTTTTAAAATTAAAAAAGTCGACGATAAACTTTCACAAAACACTTCGAAATCCTTTTGTAATCCAACTTTAGGTATTAGTAAACGTTTATAATCTATCAAAACGATTACAGGGCGATGTCTCTTCAATAGGTCCTCACTTCAAAAACAATGCAATCTGATCTCTCCTTGAACTGCATCCGGGTGAAGACTGGAAAACTTGGGGTCAGACAGATGGATTTTCCAACAATTAATTCGATTGAAAATTAGTACAATGGCGCCATCGTGCGGAATTTGTATGAAGTGCAGGCAAATTTCCATTAAATTCTGTTCTCCTTTAACAACTGGTGGAAGTGACTTATGGAAATTATTTTTTGCTTTCAGAGAGCAGTTTTTCTTGCGTTTTTCAATGAAACACACGCTCTGTTATAGTCACAGCCGTGATTTAACCAGTTTTATAAACTTCAGAGTGTTTTCTATCCACACATACTAATCATATGCATATACTATATTCCTGGCATGAGTAGCAGGACGCTGAAAAGTTGCGCGATTTTTAACAGAATTTTCAAAAAAGGTGGGGGTAGATTTAACAGGATTTATTAAGAGATGCACAAGGCAAATTATGTAGACACACCCAAATGTGCAGTGTTTACACACACAACATGATTAGGTAATAGGCATGAGCAAAATATGAAATCCGCTCAATGCAACGAATTTCAGCTAGGCAAAGCATCAAGGACTATTTGAATAGACGGGGAAATTGGGGAGGAAGGCATGTATTCCCTCGCACCTTTCCTGAGGTTCTGGTGCAGTTGCAGAAAAAACACCAGAATCAATGACAAAAATAACAGCGAAAAAATTAATGACCATTTTTTAATATAAGTTTATATTTGGCTTTTCATAACAGCTTTTGTTTTATTAGCACTGCTTACCTTTCCTACCCTGACTGCACATTACTGGTACACACACCAGTGTCATAGTCACATCGGCAGGTCCCTGATTGGCCAGTGATGTTCTCATGTTATCAGATCAGGCAACGGTCCAGTATGCCTCTAAATCCACAGGCCTAGGCTGGATCCCAAATGGCACCCTATTCCCTATCAATACAAAAACTTAATTTTAAGTGACTGAAGATAAAAAATAAATTATAATAATTCAAAATCTAATTTGACCGATGTACTGACAATGCTTTTCAGCATTCGCAGCTAAACACCTACTGGAGCATATGGTATTTTGTATTTTATTAGGATCAAAAATTCCCTGTTTTCGGTCAGTTAGGATCACCACTTTTTTTTAAGAATATGACAAGTCAGAATAATAGTAGAGAGAATGATTTATTTCAGCTTTAATTTATTTCATCACATTCCCAGTGGGTATATACAGTCATTTAGTATTTGGTAGCGTTGCCTTTAAATTGTTTAACTTGGGTCAAACATTTTGGGCAACCTTCCACAAGCTTCCCGCAACAAGTTGGGTGAATTTTGGCCCATTCCTCCTGACAGAGCTGGTGTAACTGAGTAAGGTTTCTAGGCCTCCCTGCTCGCACATGCCTTTTCAGTTCTGCCCACACATTTTCTATAGGATTGAGGTCAGGGCTTTGTTATGGCCACTCCAATATCTGGACTTTGTTGTCCTGAGCCATTTTGGCACAACTTTGAAAGGATGCTTCAGGTCATTATCCATTTGGAAGACCCATTTGCGACCAAGCTTTAACTTCCTGTCTGATGTCTTGAGATGTTGCTTCATTATATCCACAGATTTTAACTCCCTCATGATGCCATCTATTTTGTGAAGTGCCACTAGTCCCTCCTGCAGCAAAGCACCAGCACAACATGATGCTGCCACCGCCGTGCTTCACGGTTGGGATGGTGTTCTTCTGCTTGCAAGCCTCCTCCTTTTTCCTCCAAACATAACGATGGTCATTATGGCCAAAAAGTTACATTTTTAATTCATCAGACCAGAGGACATTTCCCCCCATGTGCAGTCTCAAACCGTATTCTGGCTTTTTTTATGACAGTTTAGGAGCAGCGGTTTCTTCCTTGCTGAGCGGCCTTTCAGCTTATGTCGATATGGAAACCGTTTTTCAGTGGATATAGATACTTTTGCACCTGTTTCCTCCAGCATCTTCACAAGGTCCTTTGCTGTTCTTCTGGGATTGATTTGCACTTTTTGCACCAAAGTACGTTCATCTCTAGGAGACAGAGCACATCTCCTTCCTGAGCGGTATGATGGCTGCGTGGTCCCATGGTGTTTATACCTGCGTGCTATTGCTTGTACAGATGAACGTGGTAACTTCAGGTGTTTGGAAATTGCTCCCGAGGATGAAATAGACTTGTGGAGGTCTACAATTTTTTTTCTGAGGTCTTGGCTGATTTCTTTTGATTTTCCAATGATGTCAAGCAAAAAGGGACTGAGTTTGAAGGTAGGCCTCTTGAAATACATCCACAGGTACACCTCCAATTGACTCAGATGATGTCATCAACAGAAGCTTCTAAAGCCATGACATCATTTTCTGGAATTTTTTAAGCTGTTTAAAGGCACAGTCAACTTAGTGTATGTTAACTTCTGAACCACTGGAATTGTGATACAGTGAATTATAAGTGAAATGATCTGTTTGTAAACAAATGTTGGAAAAATGACTTAGTAGATGTCCTACCCGACTTTCCAAAGCCATAGGTTGTTAACAAGACATTTGTGGAGTGGTTGAAAAATGTGTTTTAATGACTCCAACCTAAGTGTATGTACCAACTTTTTAAAGGCACACGTAACCTACATATCAATGCATACACACAAACTTTGTAGGTCAAATTGGGGAGAGAAATAGTTTTTTGAAACCAGTTTTGCTGTTTATTTGAGCAATATGAGGTGGAAGGAAGTTCCATGCAATAAGGACTCTATATTATACTGTACATTTTCTTGATCTTTTTATGGATTTGGGGACTATGAAAAGAACCCTGGTGGCATGTTTGGTGGGTTAAGTGTGTGTGTCAGGGCTGTGTGTAAGTTGACTATGAAAACAATTTGGGAATTTCAACTCATTCATTTCTTATTAAAAGAAGAAGTATAACAGTCAGTCTCTCCTCAACTCTTAGCCAAGAGAGACTGGCATGCATAGTATTTATTTCAGCCCTCTGATTACAATTAAGAGCAAAACAAGCCACTCTGTTCTTGGCCAGCTGCAGCTTAACTAGGTCTCCTTGCAGCACTGGACCACACAACTGGACAATAATCAAGATTAGACAAAACTGGAGCCTGCAGAACTGGATTTTTGGAGTGTGGTGTCAAAAAAGCAAAGCATCTCTTTATTACAGCTAGACCTCTCCCTATCTTTGAAATCATTGAATCTATATGTTTTGACCATGACAATTTAAAATCTAAGGTAACGCCAGGTAATTTAGTCTCCTCATCTTGTTCAATAGCCACACCATTCATTACCAGTTTCAGCTGAGGTCTAGCACTCAAGGAATGATTTGTACCAAATACAATGCTCTTAGTTTTAGAGATGTTCAGAACCAGTTTCTTACTGGCCACCCATTCCAAAACAGACTGCAACTCTTTGGTATGGGTTTCGGTGACTTCATTAGCTGTGGTTACTGATGCATTTATGGTTAAATCATCAGCATACATGGACACACATGCTATGTTTAATGCCAGTAGCAGGTGATTGGTAAAAATAGAAAAGAGTAGAGAGCTGCCCTGCGGTACAACACACTTTACATGTTTGACATTAGAGACGCTTCCATTAAAGAAATCCCTTTGAGTTATATTAGATAGCTCTGAATCCACATTATGGCAGAGGTTGAAATGTCATAGCACTTAAGTTTTTTCAACAACAGGTTATGGTCAATTATATTGTCATCATGAAGTGCTTTGAGAGACTAGTCAAGGACCATATCACCTCCACCCTACCTGACACCCTAGACCCACTCCAATTTGCTTACCGCCCAAATAGGTCCACAGACGATGCAATCTCAACCACACTGCACACCGCCCTAACCCATCTGGACAAGAGGAATACCTATGTGAGAATGCTGTTCATTGACTACAGCTCGGCATTCAACACCATAGTACCCTCCAAGCTCGTCATCAAGCTCGAGACCCTGGGTCTCGACCCCGCCCTGTGCAACTGGGTACTGGACTTCCTGACTGGCCGCCCCCAGGTGGTGAGGGTAGGCAACAACATCTCCTCCCCGCTGATCCTCAACACTGGGGCCCCACAAGGGTGCGTTCTGAGCCCTCTCCTGTACTCCCTGTTCACCCACGACTGCGTGGCCACGCACGCCTCCAACTCAATCATCAAGTTTGCGGACGACACAACAGTGGTAGGCTTGATTACCAACAACGACGAGACGGCCTACAGGGAGGAGGTGAGGGCCCTCGGAGTGTGGTGTCAGGAAAATAACCTCACACTCAACGTCAACAAAACTAAGGAGATGATTGTGGACTTCAGGAAACAGCAGAGTGAACACCCCTCTATCCACATCGATGGAACAGTAGTGGAGAGGGTAGCAAGTTTTATGTTCCTCGGCGTACACATCACAGACAAACTGAATTGGTCGACTCACACAGACAGCATTGTGAAGAAGGCGCAGCAGCGCCTCTTCAACCTCAGGAGGCTGAAGAAATTCGGCTTGTCACCAAAAGCACTCACAAACTTCTACAGATGCACAATCAAGAGCATCCTGGCGGGCTGTATCACCGCCTGGTACGGCAACTGCTCCGCCCTCAACCGTAAGGCTCTCCAGAGGGTGGTGAGGTCTGCACAACGCATCACCGGGGGCAAACTACCTGCCCTCCAGGACACCTACACCACCCGATGTCACAGGAAGGCCATAAAGATCATCAAGGACATCAACCACCCGAGCCACTGCCTGTTCACCCCGCTATCATCCAGAAGGCGAGGTCAGTACAGGTGCATCAAAGCTGGGACCGAGAGACTGAAAAACAGCTTCTATCTCAAGGCCATCAGACTGTTAAACAGCCACCACTAACATTGAGTGGCTGCTGCCAACACACTGACACTGACTCAACTCCAGCCACTTTAATAATGGGAATTGATGGGAAATGATGTAAATATATCACTAGCCACTTTAAACAATGCTACCTTATATAATGTTACTTACCCTACATTATTCATCTCATATGCATACGTATATACTGTACTCTATATCATTGACTGTATCCTTATGTAATACATGTATCACTAGCCACTTTAACTATGCCACTTTGTTTACATACTCATCTCACATGTATATACTGTACTCGATACCATCTACTGTATCTTGCCTATGCTGCTCTGTACCATCACTCATTCATATATCCTTATGTACATATTCTTTATCCCCTTACACTGTGTACAAGACAGTAGTTTTGGAATTGTTAGTTAGATTACTTGTTGGTTATTACTGCATTGTCGGAACTAGAAGCACAAGCATTTCGCTACACTCGCATTAACATCTGCTAACCATGTGTATGTGACAAATAAAATTTGATTTGATTTTGATTTTATATATTGAAGGCTACACTGAAAACTAACAGTACAGCTCCCACAATCTTCTTATTACAATTTCTTTCAACCAATCATCAGTCATTTGTGTCAGTGTAGTACATGTTGAGTGCCCTTCTCTATAAGCATGCTGAGTGTGTTCTTAATTTGTTTACAGAGAAATAGCATTGTCTTCTGTCAAACACATTTTTTCCCAACAATTTGCTCAGAGCTGGCAGCAAGTTTATAGGTCTGCTTTTAGAACCAGTATAGGCCACTTTACCACTCTTGGGTAGCGGAATAACTTTGGCTTCCCTCCATGCCTGAGGACAAAGACTTTCCTCTTCGCTCAGATTAAAAATATGACAGATAGGAGTGGCTACAGAGTCAGCCACCATACTCAGTAGCTTAACTTCTAAGTTGACAATGTCAGGAGGTTTGTTGTTATTGATGTTTAAAAATAATTTGTCGACCTCTCCCACACTAACTTTATAAAATTCAAACTTGCTCTGTTTTTCTTTCATTATTTGTATTTTCATGCATGAATATAGTTGTTCACTGTTTGTCATGGGCATTTCCTGCCTAAGTTTGCCCACTTTACCAATCATTAAAATAATTGGCAACATCAAATGGTTTGAGATGAATAAGCCATCTGATTTGATGAAAAATGGAGTTGAATTTGTCTTTCTGCCCATAATTTATTTTAAAGTACTCAAGTTTTTTCCATCATTGTTTTTACAATTGATCTGGGCTTCATAATAACGTTTATTCTTCTTTTGTTTGAGTCTAGTCACATAATTTCTCAATTTGCAGAATGTAAGCCAGCCAGATGTACAGCCAGACTTATTGGTCACTCCATTTGCCACATCTCTTTCAACCACACAGTTTTTCAATTCCTCATCAAACCTTGGAGAATCAACAGTCAGTTTGTGAACAGGTGCATGTTTATCAATAATTGGAAGAAGCAATTTCATGAATTCATCAAGTGCATCGTCTGGATGCTCCTCATTAATCACATCAGACCAACAAATATTTTCATCATCCACATAAGAATCACTGCTAAATATTTTGTATGATCTCTAATACACTATTTTAGGGACAGCTGTTGGAACTTTGGCTTTTCTGTATATAGCCACTATATTGTGATCACTGCATCCAATTGGTAAGGACATAGCTTTAGAACAAACTTCTACAGCATTATTAAAATGTGATCGATACATGTGGATGATCCGTAGCTTTATATAAAACAATGTTTTTTATTTCACCTTTATTTAACCAGGTAGGTCAGTTGAGAACAAGTTCTCATTTACAACTGTAACCTGGCCAAGATAAAGCAAATCAGTGCAACAAAAAAAACAACACAGAGTTGCTCATGGGATAAACAAACGTACAGTCAATAACACAATAGAAAAATCTATGTACAGTTTGTGCAAATGTAGTAAGATTAGAGATGTAAGGCAATAAATAGGCCATAGTGGAAAAATAATTACAATTTAGAGTTAGCACTGCAGTGATCGATGTGCAAATGATGATTTGCAAGTAGAGAAAATGGGGTGCAAAAGAGCAAAAGAAATTACAATATGGGGATGAGGTAGTTGGGTGGGCTATTTACAGAGGGCTGTGTACAGGTACAGTGATCGGTAAGCTGATGCTTAAAGTTTGTGAGAGAAATATAAGTCTCCAGCTTCAGTGATTTTTGCAATTCGTTCCAGTCATTGAATACAGACAACTGGAAGGAAAGGCGGTCAAAGGAAGTGTTGGAATTGGGGATGACCAATGTAATATACCTGCTGTGTGTGCAATGGGTGGGTGTTACTCTGGTGACCAGTGAGCTGAGATAAGGCGGGGCTTAACCTAGCAAAGATTTATAGATGACCTGGAGCCAGTGAGTTTGGTGAGGAATATGTAGCGAGGACCAGCCAACAAGAGCATACAGGTCGAAGTGGTGGGTAGTATATAGGGCTTTGGTGACAAAACGTGATAGACCACATCCAATTTGCTGAGCAGGGTGTTGGAGGCTATTTTGTAAATGACATCACAGAAGTCAAGGATCGGTAGGATAGTCAGCTTTACGAGGGTATGTTTGGCAACATGAGTGAAGGAGGCTTTGCTGCAAAATAGGAAGCTGATTCTAGATTTAATTTTGGATTGGAGATGCTTAATGTGAGTCTGGAAGGAGAGTTTACAGTCTAACCAGACACCTAGGTATTTGTAGTTGTCCACATTAGTCAGAACCGTCCAAAGTGCTAGTCGGGCGGGTGGGTGTTGGCAGCAATTGGTTGAAGAGCATGAATTTAGTTTTACTAGCATTTAAGAGCAGTTGGAGGCCACGGAATGAGTGTTGTGTGGCATTTGAAGTCGTTTGGACACAGTGTCCAAAGTAGGGCCAGATGTATACAGAATGTTGTGCTCTACGTAGACTTGGATCAGACAATCACCAGCAGCAAGAGCGACATCATTGATAAATACAGAGAAAAGATTCATCCAGAGATTTGAACCCTATGGCACCCTCATAGAGACTGCCAGAGTTACGGACAACAGGCCCTCCGATTTGACACACTGAACTCTATCTGCAAAGTAGTTGGTGAACCAGGTGAGGCAGTAATTTGAAAAACCAAGGCTATTGAGTCTGCGAGTCGAAAGCCTTGGCCAGGTCGATGAAGACGGCTGCACAGTACTGTCTTTTACGATATAGTTTAGGATCTTGAGCGTGGCTGAAGTGCACCCATGACCAGCTTGGAAACCAGATAGCATAGCGGAGAAGGTACGGTGGGATTCTAAATAGTGATCTGTTTGTTAATTTGGCTTTCGAAGACTTTAGAAGGGCAGGATGGATATAGGCCTCTAACAGTTTAGGTCGAGAACGTGGGGGGGGGTGGCCGCGGCAGCTTTCCAATCTGTAGGAATCTCAGACGATATGAAAGAGAGGATGAACAAGCTAGTAATAGGGGTTGCAATTTCGGAGGATAATTTTAGAAAGAGAGGGTCCAGACTGTCTAGCCCAGCTGATTTGTAAGGGTCCAGATTTTGCAGCTCTTTCAGACCATCAGCTATCTGGATTTGGGTGAAGGAGAAGTGGGAGGGGCTTGGGCAAGATACTGCGGGGGGTGCAGAGCAGTTTGCCGGGGTAGGGGTAGCCATGTTGAAAGCATGGCCAGCCGTAGAAAAGTGGTTATTGAAATTCTCAATATCATAGATTAATCGGATCTGCTGTACTTTAACAACAGATGGACTCACATTGGATGGGTTGATTAGGATTCAAACCTAAACGCCTAATACATACTCTTACAGTAGGTTTACACCTTTATCCACCATACCACCACCATACAGTGCCTTCGAAAAGTTTTCAGATCCCTTGACTTTTTCCACATTTTGTTACTTTACAGCTTTATTCTATAATGGATTAAATAAAAAATAATCTACACACAATACCCCATAACAACAAAGTGAAAAACAGGTTGTTAAACAAATTCATAATAAATTAAAAACATAAATACCTTATTTGTGTAAGTATTCAGACCCTTTGCTATGAGAATCGAAATTGAGCTTTTTCCATGGATCATGCTTGAGATGTTTTTCCGCTTGTGGTACAATTAATTGTTTGGACATGATTTGGAAAGGCACACACCTGTCTATATAAGGTCCAACAGTTGACAGTGCATGTCAGAGCAAAAACCAAGCTATGAGGTCGAAGGATTTGCCCGCAGAGATCCGAGCAGGATTGTGTCTCGGCACAGGTCTGTGGAAGGGTACCAGAAAATGTCTGTATCATTGAAGGTCCCCAACTTCACAGTGGCTTCCATCATTCTTAAATGGAAGAAGTTTGGAACCACCAAGACTCTTCCTAGAGCCAGACGCCCCGCCAAACTGAGCAATGACCAAGAAGAACCCAATGGTCACTCTGACAGAGCTCTGGAGGTCCTCTGTGGAGATGGGAGAACCTTCCAGAAGGACAACCATCTCTGCAGCACTCCACCAATCAGACCTTTATGGCAGAGAAACAAGATTATTTGGTCTGATGAAACCAAGATTGAACCCTTTGGCCTGAATGCGGGGGATGGCAGCCATGACATAGTTAATGATAAAACATCCTAATGATTGATTTTGTACTTAGTTTGAAATGTTTTTTCGACCTGTAATATAACTTTTTTAAGTTTTTGTCCGACGAAACGCTGACCAGAACGAGCATTTGGATATATATACCAAACGCGCTAACAAAAGTAGCTAATTGGACATAAATAACGGACATTATAGAAGAAATCAATAATTTATTGTGGACCTGGAATTCCTGGGAGTGCATTCTGATGACGATCATCAAAGGTAAGGGAATATTTGGCATGTAATTTATGGTTTATGTTGACTACAACATGGTGGCTAATTTGACTTAATTTTTCTGAGCGCCGTCTCAGATTATTGCATGGTTTGCTTTTTCCGTAAAGTTTTTTTGAAATCTGACACAGCGGTTGCATTACGGACAGGTATATCTATAATTCCATGTGTATAACTTGGATTATCATCTACATTTATGATTAGTATTTCTGTTGAATCGAAGTGTTTATGCAAAAGTGAATGTAGTGAATGTAACGCGCCAATGTAAACTCAGATTTTTTTATATAAATATGAACTATATCAAACAAAACATACATGTATTGTGTAACATGAAGTCCTATGAGTGTCATCTGATGAAGATCATGAAAGGTTAGTGATTCATTTTATCTCTACTTGTGCTTTTTGTGACTCCTCTCTTTGGCTGGGAAAATGGCTGTGTTTTTCTGTGGCTTGGTGGTGACCGTGGTACTTTCGCCGTAAAGCCTATTTGAAATCTGTAGTGGGATTAACAACAAGATTACATTTAAAACGGTATAAGATACATGTATGTTTGAGGAATTTTAATTGAGTTTTCTGTTGTTTTGAATTTGGCGCCCTGCACTTTCACTGGCTGTTGTCATATCATCCCGTTAATGGGATTGCAGCCCAAAGAGGTTTTAAGATACACAATGTATGCAAAAGTATGGACACCCCTTCAAATGAGTGGATTTGTCTATTTCAGCCACATCCGTTGCTGACAGGTGTATAAAATCTAACACACAGCAATGCAATCTCCAAAGACAAACATTGGCAGTAGAATTGCCTTACTGAAGAGCTCAGTGACTTTCAACGTGGCACGGTCATAGGATGCCACCTTTCCATCAAGTCAGTTCGTCACAACTCTAAGTGCTATTACTGTGAAGTGGAGCCATCTAGGAGCAACAATGGCTCAGCCACGAAGTGGCAGGCCACACAGGCTCACAGAAAGGGACCCGTAGCAAGTACATATCATCTGTATTCAGTTGCAACACTCACTACCGAGTTCCAAACTGCCTCTGGAATCAACGTCAGCACAATAATTGTTCGTTGGGAGCTTCATGAAATGGGTTTCCATAGCCGAGCAGCCGCACACAAGCCTAAAATCACCATGAGCAATACCAAGCGTTGGCTGGAGTGGTGTAAAGCTTGCCGACATTGGACTCTGGAGAAGTGGAAATGTATTCTCTGGAGTATTGAATCATGCTTCACCATCTGGCAGTCCGATGGATGAAATGTGGCTTGGTGGATGCCAGGAGAACGCTACCTGCCCGAATGCCTTGTGCCAATTATTTACTGTTTCAGTATGACAATGCCCCTGTGCTAGGAGGGGTGCTGTGGGATTATTTAAGATACTCTCTCCAATGCCATGAAAGTTATTAATAAAACATGTACACTCCCCTCAGTGTTAGTGATGTACAGTTCGCAAACGCTTTGTTCTTTTTGAACGACTCTTTTTACTGACTCGGTAGTTATGATGAACTTTTTCTCAGTGGCATTTTTTAATGGTAAAACAGATTTGTATGAAAATACCCTCAAGTAAAACTATTTACATTGTGTACTGTTTTCTCTTACAGTATGTAACATTTGATCTCAAATCCAAAACTATAGGGCCAAATGTACAATTTTAGCTTCACTGTCCAAATACATACATATTTCTATAACCTACCTAAACCAGCATGACCTTGCACGCTCACATTCTGTTTCACTGCAAGTCAATTGAAACCAGTGTGAGTGCAGTGGTCAATCTGGTTTCAATCGGCTATTAGTTCTACTCTATTCCACATAAATATGTATTGTGTTGTCGTATCTTTGGCTATGCCGGATTAAGTGATATGACATTCTATAAAATCCTTTCTCCGTAATTAAAATTACCTGATTGAGCTAATCATGTAACTGTGATTCAATAGAGTCGGGGCACCACAAAACAATATTTATAGAGCTGTTATCTTCCGAATAAACTCTTAACCTGTCTACGATACTGGTTCCCAATTGGGAATCAACCCTCCCACGTTCAGCTGAAACGGTGGCGCATGGAACGCAAAAATATTCTTAAAAATATTTAACCTCCACACATTAACAAGTCCAATAGCTCAAATGAAAGACAAACATCTTGTTCATCTAGCCAGCAAGTCAGATTTCTAAAATGTTTTACGGCGAAAACATAGCACATATATATGTAAAACCACCACCAGACACAGCTCATTTCAATAGCCAAAACATGCAATCAACAAACGCAGGATTAAAAAATAAATCGCTCACTAACCTTTTGAAAATCTTCATCAGATGACAGTAATATGACATATTACACAGTACATATTTTTTTTTTTCAATAATATGCCATTTATATCCATAAATGTCCATTTACAGTGAGTTCACCTTCAGAAATTACTCAAAAATGCACGCAGAAAATCTATGTAGCGCGGCAAGATAACGTAAATAGACATCATAAACTTTGACTAAATATACATGTTCTACATATAGTTAGAAAGATACACTGCTTCTTTATGCAACCGCTGTGTTAGATTTATTTTTAACGTTACAGAAATCGCACACTATTCCATATGCTGAGACAGCGCTCAGTTCCAAGCTACATTTCCACGTAATGTTGGAGTCCACAGAAACACAGATTTAAGCATAAATATTCCCTTACCTTCGATGGTCTTCGTTCAGAATGTTCTGGAAGGCTTCATACTTACCCAATACATCGTTTGGTTTCAAGTCTTGCGTCTTTGTATTAGCTACTGCTAATAACATCAGCTGAAATGCACCCAAAACGTCCTCTGGTCCGGAAAAGTTGCGCATCAAAACTTCAAAATTACACATTATATGTCGACTAAACAGGTCAAACTAAGTGCAGAAGCAAGCGTTATGATGTTTTAGACGTGCAAAACAAACTTCAATTCAATCGGCCATCGTCTGCCCTTCTCTTGAGTGCTGGAAACAAAGGAATGGCTGGGACCAATTCGCGGGATTTGAACGATTGGAAGCTCTAATGAAAGAGGACATCTAGCGGAAGAGATAGAAAGTGTCCCCAGAATCATAGCTGGTTGGGAAGGGTGGGGGCCATGACGTCAAAGTTGCTCCAACTTTCATGGCCACAAAAACTAGTTTGGAAGAATGCCTGCCCTGTGAGTTCTGCTATACTTACAGACATAATTCCAACGGTTTTAGAATCTTTAGAGTGTTTTCTATCCAATAATAATTTTTATTTGCATATATTAGCAATTTTTGACAGATTTTTTTTCCAGTTTACTAGGGGTACCCAATCTCTCCAAAGGGGGCGTATGTCTGCCATATCCTTAACAGGTTTTAAAGACCTAATAATATTTGACATCAATAGCAGTCAATATTAATCGTCACCTTAATTCAGTCTCATCTGAAAGTTGTAAATTATTGGTTATCTTCACGAACCCTGGCTAACAAGTTGAATCAGCAATACAAAATTGGGTTTAATTATTTATTTACTAAATACCTAACTAATCACACAGAATTACATAAACAAAGAATGAATCGTACCTTGATTACAAATGACGTCATAATCAAATCAAATCAAATCAAATTTTATTTGTCACATACACATGGTTAGCAGATGTTAATGCGAGTGTAGCGAAATGCTTGTGCTTCTAGTTCCAACAATGCAGTAATAACAAGTAATCTAACTAACAATTCCAAAACTACTGTCTTGTACACAGTGTAAGGGGATAAAGAATATGTACATAAGGATATATGAATGAGTGATGGTACAGAGCAGCATAGGGAAGATACAGTAGATGGTATCGAGTACAGTATGTACAAATGAGATGAGTATGTAAACAAAGTGGCATAGTTTAAAGTGGCTAGTGATACATGTATTACATAAGGATACAGTCGATGATATAGAGTACAGTATATACGTATGCATTTGAGATGAATAATGTAGGGTAAGTAACATTATATAAGGTAGCATTGTTTAAAGTGGCTAGTGATATATTTACATCAATTCCCATTATTAAAGTGGCTGGAGTTGAGTCAGTGTCAGTGTGTTGGCAGCAGCCACTCAGTGTTAGTGGTGGCTGTTTAACAGTCTGATGGCCTTGAGATAGAAGCTGTTTTTCAGTCTCTCGGTCCCAGCTTTGATGCACCTGTACTGACCTCGCCTTCTGGATGATAGCGGGGTGAACAGGCAGTGGCTCGGGTGGTTGATGTCCTTGATGATCTTTATGGCCTTCCTGTGACATCGGGTGGTGTAGGTGTCCTGGAGGGCAGGTAGTTTGCCCCCGGTGATGCGTTGTGCAGACCTCACTACCCTCTGGAGAGCCTTACGGTTGAGGGCGGTGCAGTTGCCATACCAGGCGGTGACACAGCCCGCCAGGATGCTCTCGATTGTGCATCTGTAGAAGTTTGTGAGTGCTTTTGGTGACAAGCCGAATTTCTTCAGCCTCCTGAGGTTGAAGAGGCGCTGCTGCGCCTTCTTCACGATGCTGTCTGTGTGAGTGGACCAATTCAGTTTGTCTGTGATGTGTATGCCGAGGAACTTAAAACTTGCTACCCTCTCCACTACTGTTCCATCGATGTGGATAGGGGGGTGTTCCCTCTGCTGTTTCCTGAAGTCCACAATCATCTCCTTAGTTTTGTTGACGTTGAGTGTGAGGTTATTTTCCTGACACCACACTCCGAGGGCCCTCACCTCCTCCCTGTAGGCCGTCTCATCGTTGTTGGTAATCAAGCCTACCACTGTTGTGTCGTCCGCAAACTTGATGATTGAGTTGGAGGCGTGCGTGGCCACGCAGTCGTGGGTGAACAGGGAGTACAGGAGAGGGCTCAGAACGCACCCTTTTGGGGCCCCAGTGTTGAGGATCAGCGGGGAGGAGATGTTGTTGCCTACCCTCACCACCTGGGGGCGGCCCGTCAGGAAGTCCAGTACCCAGTTGCACAGGGCGGGGTCGAGACTCAGGGTCTCGAGCTTGATGACGAGCTTGGAGGGTACTATGGTGTTGAATGCCGAGCTGTAGTCGATGAACAGCATTCTCACATAGGTATTCCTCTTGTCCAGATGGGTTAGGGCAGTGTGCAGTGTGGTTGAGATTGCATCGTCTGTGGACCTATTTGGGCGGTAAGCAAATTGGAGTGGGTCTAGGGTGTCAGGTAGGGTGGAGGTGATATGGTCCTTGACTAGTCTCTCAAAGCACTTCATGATGACGGGTGTGAGTGCTACGGGGCGGTAGTCGTTTAGCTCAGTTACCTTAGCTTTCTTGGGAACAGGAACAATGGTGGCCCTCTTGAAGCATGTGGGAACAGCAGACTGGTATAGGGATTGATTGAATATATCCGTAAACACACCGGCCAGCTGGTCTGCGCATGCTCTGAGGGCGCGGCTGGGGATGCCGTCTGGGCCTGCAGCCTTGCGAGGGTTAACACGTTTAAATGTCTTACTCACCTCGGCTGCAGTGAAGGAGAGACCGCATGTTTTCGTTGCAGGCCGTGTCAGTGGCACTGTATTGTCCTCAAAGCGGGCAAAAAAGTTATTTAGTCTGCCTGGGAGCATGACATCCTGGTCCGTGACTGGGCTGGATTTCTTCCTGTAGTCCGTGAATAACTGTAGACCCTGCCACATGCCTCTTGTGTCTGAGCCGTTGAATTGAGATTCTACTTTGTCTCTGTACTGGCGCTTAGCTTGTTTGATAGCCTTGCGGAGGGAATAGCTGCACTGTTTGTATTCGGTCATGTTACCAGACACCTTGCCCTGATTAAAAGCAGTGGTTCGCGCTTTCAGTTTCACACGAATGCTGCCATCAATCCACGGTTTCTGGTTAGGGAATGTTTTAATCGTTGCTATGGGAACGACATCTTCAACGCAAGTTCTAATGAACTCGCACACCGAATCAGCGTATTCGTCAATGTTGTTATCTGACGCAATACGAAACATCTCCCAGTCCACGTGATGGAAGCAGTCTTGGAGTGTGGAGTCAGCTTGGTCGGACCAGCGTTGGACAGACCTCAGCGTGGGAGCCTCTTGTTTTAGTTTCTGTCTGTAGGCAGGGATCAACAAAATGGAGTCGTGGTCAGCTTTTCCGAAAGGGGGGCGGGGCAGGGCCTTATATGCGTTGCGGAAGTTAGAGTAACAATGATCCAAGGTCTTTCCTCCCCTGGTTGCGCAATCGATATGCTGATAAAATTTGGGGAGTCTTGTTTTCAGATTAGCCTTGTTAAAATCCCCAGCTACAATGAATGCAGCCTCCGGATAAATTGTTTCCAGTTTGCAGAGAGTTAAATAAAGTTTGTTCAGAGCCATCGATGTGTCTGCTTGGGGGGGGGATATATACGGCTGTGATTATAATGGAAGAGAATTCTCTTGGTAGATAATGCGGTCTACATTTGATTGTGAGGAATTCTAAATCAGGTGAACAGAAGGATTTGAGTTCCTGTATGTTTCTTTCATCACACCATGTCACGTTGGCCATGAGGCATACGCCCCCGCCCCTCTTCTTACCAGAAAGATGTTTGTTTCTGTCAGCGCGATGCGTGGAGAAACTCGTTGGCTGCACCGCTTCGGATAGAGTCTCTCCAGTGAGCCATGTTTCAGTGAAGCAAAGGACGTTACAGTCTCTGATGTCCCTCTGGAATGCTACCCTTGCTCGGATTTCATCAACCTTGTTGTCAAGAGACTGGACATTGGCAAGAAGAATGCTAGGGAGTGGTGCACGATGTGCCCGTCTCCGGAGTCTGACCAGAAGACCGCCTCGTTTCCCTCTCTTTCGGAGTCGTTTTTTTGGGTCGCTGCATAGGGTCCACTCCGTTATCCTGTTTGTAAGGCAGAACACAGGATCCGCGTCGCGAAAAACATATTCTTGGTCGTACTGATGGTGAGTTGACGCTGATCTTATATTCAGTAGTTCTTCTCGACTGTATGTAATGAAACCTAAGATGACCTGGGGTACTAATGTAAGAAATAACACGTAAAAAAACAAAAAACTGCATAGTTTCCTAGGAACGCGAAGCGAGGCGGCCATCTCTGTCGGCGCCGGAAGTCATCATAAAGGAAAAAGTCCCTGGCGGGCGGAACAGATATGACAGCTGGTTACACAAAAGAAAAGGAGCTGGGTTTGAGTGAAAGAGCGGGAAGACTGAGGGACAAAGGGAGAAGCTGTGCTATCATAAATACAGTATCTTATGCATTCTAAATTACCGCCCATTCGGAAATGGAAAATACAATAAATATTTACTCTGAGCTGCACTTCGGTAGGTTGGTGGTAGATGGAAGGCCGTGTTGCCAAACCGAGTCCTTTGAAGAATGTCTCTGGTGGCCAATTGGTTACGTTGTAGTAACGTCGTTGTGGTAGACGGGATACTCTGTCTGTTCTTTCCTAGACCATGTTTGCAGCTACTGTTGCTAAATCAACTGCTAGGAGGTATCACTTCTGTAGTGAATAAGAGTTCAAAGTTCATACCATTCGCAAGCAAAGCTCACGCTGTGGTTGGCTTAGTTCTGTAGTTGACATGTTAGTCCTTTTAACGCAGAGGCTGCAGACCTCACATACTTGGAACAGGAGGTTATATTGTCATCAAGGCTTTATATAGGAAGGGAGAGGAGGGCGTGTTTGAAAAGTTTTATAATCCATGTCCCTTCACAGGGGCGGACCACTGATTGAGCAGAGCCCTAACCTTATGAAAACCCAAATATCTAATTTGGAGGCTAAAATTACATTTAATCTCTGCACCAATAATTTTATATTCAAACATTTATATTGAACAACAATTCCATGTGAAGATAACTACAATGTGCAGACTTTCCACTGTAGAGTTTATGTCATCTTGTCATTGATGAGAATGTCTCAGATGACAACCGAACTGACATCATATTCATTAAGTACCACCGCATATGTTCAATTGGTCAGGTTACCAGAATACAGTTCATTTCCCCCCACCTTCTGATGTTCCCAGAATCTCTATGTTAACCAAGGGGTTTTCAAATTTCATATCAGTAGGGTAGAGAGAGGAAAAAGCTGGGAAGAGGTATTTATGACTGTCATAAACCTACCCCCAGGCCAACGTCATGACAGTGTATAAATAATCTTTAATATTTGCATCATGTGTTTGGACATACTAACCCATCTACTCATGAGATATCGTCTTCAGGACCTTCGCCTGTTTAACAGCCAGACCTATCAAAAGACCAAGCTCGTCTGTCAGCTCAGTGTAGGCCAACTCCAGGTTCAACCTGCCGAGGATGGACAATAGTTCATCATCTTTCAATGCTAGGTCTGTGTTCCAAATTGCACCCTATTACCGAGACGCGGCGTCAGTGTAGACATCATTGATAGTTACATTTTCTAGTTCCCAGCCAAATGTTGATTATCTGTCCCGAGTGTGTGTGTGTGTGTTTACTATCTCTGTGGGGACCAAAAGTACTCACAAGGATACTAAAACAAGGTAAAAGGCTATTTTAGGCTTTGGGGTTTGGGGTTATGGGTAGGGCTAGGGTTATGGGTTAAGGTTAGGGAAAGTTGGATTTTGAATGGGAATCAATTGTGCGGGACCCACACGGTTAGTAAAACAAACATGTTTCAAGTTTTTTTTTTCACGTGCACAAGTACAGTGAAATGTCTATCTTGCAAGCTCTATGGCAACAATGCAATATTCAATATCAGTAGTAGGCTTACTATTTAAAAAAGTAAAGCAGAACAAAAACACACAAAAAAAGAGAAATAAGAAGAATACGTGAAAGTAAGTAAGCTATACAGGTATACAGGGTCAGTTCCAGGTTCATTGCCAAAATCATATTTACAATGTGCAAGGACAATGGAGTGGTAAAGGTAGATATGTAAAGGGAAAAGGTGACTGGGCATCAGGATAAATGATAAACAGAGTTGCAGCTTCATGTATGATGATTGTATGTGAGTATGTGTGTAGAGGGAGTATGAATGTGTGTTATTTGGTGACTAGGCATCAGGAAAAATGATAAACAGAGTAGCAGCTTCGTGTATGATGGTTGTATGTGAGTGTGTGTGTAGAGTCAGTATGAATGTGTGTGTGTGTGTGTTATGTGGTGACTAGGCATCAGGATAAATGATAAACAGAGTAACAGCTTTGTGTGTGTGTGTGTCAATGTGAGTGAGTGTGTTTAGTCCTGTGTGTGTGCATAGAGTCAGTGCAAAAAATCAGCCTCAGAGAGCGAGATCACCCAGTCCCTTGGGTCGGCGGGGGCCCTCATGCACAACTCAGTGTTGTTTTTTTCCTTCCTGAGTTTGTCTGGTAGAGAGGCATCTTTGGGCAGATCAAGACTGGTTCTTCCTTTGTAATCCGTTGAGTGTTTGATCCTGTGTAATAGGATTCCACCTTGTTCTTATATTGTCCTTTTGCTTGTTTGATGGCTCTGCGGAGGACATGTACGTCTTGTACTTGTTCATGTCCTCTGCCTTAGCCTCTGCATTGGCTGTGATAGCCCTGTCCTTTAATTTAGTGACAACCTCTATATTAATCCAAGGCTTTAGATTAGGGAAGCAGTGAACCTTCGCTGTGGGGAGAATATCAGCGATGCATTTCCTAATAAATCCGTCAACGGAATTGGTTAGCTTATTTTCAGTCAGCGCCAGCAATGCAGTCCTGTAGCATAGCCTTCAATTTGGAGGACCATGGTCCGCGTTATCTGTACTTCCTATTTGAGCTTCTGCTTGTAGACAGGAAGCAGGAGTTGATAAAGGGGGGGATGAGGGAGGGCATTGTACAGTGGCTTAAAAGAGTATTCCCCCCGTTGGCATTTTTCCTACTTTGTTGCCTTACAACCTGGAATTATAACATATTTTGGGGTGGGTTGTATCATTTGATTTAAACAACATGCCTACCACTTTGAAGATGCAAAATAAAAAAATGGTGAAACAAACAAGAATTAAGACAAAAAAACTGAAAACTTGAGCATGCAAAACTATTCATCCCCCCCAAAGTCAATACTTTGTAGAGACACCTTTTGCAGCAATTACAGCTGCAAGTCTCTTGGGGGATGTTTCTAGAAGCTTGGCACATCTAACCACTGGGATTTTTGCCCATTCTTCAAGGCAAACTGCTCCAGCTCCTTCAAGTTGGATGGGTTCCGCTGGTGTACAGCAATCTTTAGGTCATATCACAGATTCTCAATTGGATTGACGTCTGGGTTTTGACTAGGCCATTCCAAGACATTTAAATGTTTCCCCTTAAATCACTCAAGTGTTGCTTTAGCAGTATGCTTAGAGTCATTGTCTTGCTGGAAGGTGAAACTCTGTCCAAATCTCTTGAAGACTGAAACAGGTTTCCCTCAAGAATATCCCTCTATTTAGCGCCATCTATCATTCCTTCAATTCTGACCTGTTTCCCAGTCCCTGCTGATGGAAAAACATCCCCACAGCATGATGCTGCCACCAGCATGCTTCACTGTGAGGATGATGTTCTCGAGGTGATGAGAGGTGTTGGGTTTGCACCAGACATAACACTTTCCTTGATGGCCAAAAAGCTACATTTTAGCCTCATCTGACCAGAGTACCTTCTTCCAATTGTTTGGGGAGTCTCCCACCAAATGTGTTTGCTTAAAGAAAAAAATAAACAATGGCTTTTTTTGGCCACTCTTCTGTAAAGCCCAGCTCTATAGAGTGTACGGCTTAAAGTGGTCCTATGGACAGGTACTCCAATCTCCGCTGTGGAGCTTTGCAGCTCCTTCGGGGTTATCTTTGGTCTCTTTGTTGCCTCTGATTAATGCCCTCCTTGCTTAGTCAGTGAGTATTGGCCCTCTCTTGGCAGGTTTGTTATGGTGCCATATTCTTAAACATTTTTAATAACGGATTTAATGGAGCTCCATGGGATGTTCAAAGTTTCTGCCATTTTTTTATAACCCAAACCTGATCTGTTCTTCTCCACAACTTTGTCCCTGACCTGTTTGGAGAGCCCCTTGTTCTTCATGGTGCTGCTTGCTGGGTGGTGCCTCTTGTGTGGTGGTGTTGCAGACTCTGGGGCCTTTCAGAACAGGTGTATATATACTGAGATCATACACAGGTGGACTTTATTTAACTAATTATGTGACTTCTGAAGGTAATTGGTTGCACCAGATCTTATTTAGGGGCTTCATAGCAAAGGGGGTGAATACATATGCCCTTTCCACTTTTACGTTTTTTTGTTTTTTATGATCTTTTGAAACATGTTGTTTTTTTACATTTCACTTCATCAATTTGGACAATTTTTTGTATGCCCATTACATGAAATCCAAATAAAAATACATTTAAATGACAGGTTGTAATACAACAAAATAGGAAAAACACATTTGCAAGGCACTGTACCTCTGAAAGAGTGCAATGTATAAATTCTGAAAATCTGCTGTCTCAGCCACCGTTTGTCTCCATGGGAGGAGTACCCAAAGTCTCAATCCTAGGCCTGATTCATTAGTGCCCAGATTGCAGTTCCTATGGTTTCCACTAGATGTCAACAGTCTTTAGAGAAATTAAGAAGTAGTCCTATTCTTTCTGTGTGTCCCTCAGAAGGTCTCTAGTCTTTTGGAGCGCGTTACCAAGAGCGCGCTCCGCGTTGTTTTTCTTCTGTATTGGAAACTGTTTATCCCGTCTTACATTTTATCGATTATTTACATTTTAGGGTACCTGTGGTTGGATTTGAAACGTTGTTTGAAATGTTTGGACCAAGTTTACAGGTAACTTATTAGATACTTTGTAGTTATGCTGGGATAGTTGGAACCGGTGTATTTCTGAATCAAACAAGCCAAATAAATAGACATTTTGGGGATATAAAGAAGGAATTTATCGAACAAAACAACCATTTATTGTGTAACTGAGACATTTGGGATTGCAAAAAGATGAAGATCTTCAAAGTTATGGCATTTATTATATCGTTATCTCTGACTTTTGTGTCGCACCTGCCTGGTTGAAGAATTATTTTTATGTTTTGGTACGCGGGGCGCTGTCCTCAGATAATCGCATGGTGCGCCTTTGCCGTAAAGCCTTTTTGAAGTCTGACACAGTGGCTGGATTAACAAGAAGTTAAGCTTTATTTTGATGTATTACACTTTTATTTTCGTGAATATTTATTTGGCGCTCTGCAATTTCACCGGATGTTGTCAAATCTATCCCGCTAACGGGATTGGAGCGTTAAGGGATCCCTAAGAGGTTTTAAAGCTGAAGGTAGTCACCTCATACAAGTACTTGGGAGTATGGCTAGACGGTACACTGTCCTTCTTTCAGCACATATCAAAGCTGCAGGCTAAAGTTAAATTTAGACTTGGTTTACTCTATCGTAATTGCTCCTCTTTCACCCCAGCTGCCAAACTAACCCTGATTCAGATGACCATCCTTCCCATGCTAGATTACGGAGATGTAATTTATAGATCGCCAGGTAAGGGTGCTCTCGTGCTGCTAGATCTTCTTTACCACTCGGCCATCAGATTTGACACCAATGCTCCTTATAGGACACATCACTGCACTCTATACTGCTCTGTAAACTGGTCATCTCTGTATTCCCGTCGAAAGACACACTGGTTGATGCTTATTTATAAAACCCTCTTAGGACTCACTCCCCCTATCTGAGATATCTACTGCAGCCCTCATCCTCCACATACATCACCCGTTCTGCCAGTCACATTCTGTTAATGTTCAACAAAGCACACACATCCCTGGGTCGCTCCTCTTTTCAGTTTGCTGCAGCTAGCGACTGGAACGAGCTGCAACAAACACTCAAACTGGACAGTTTTATCTCAATCTCTCAATTCAAAGACTCACTCAAGCACACTCTTACTGACAGTTGTGGCTGCGTTGTGTGATGTATTGTTGTATCTACCTTCTTGCACTCTGTTGTCTGTGCCCAATAATGTTTGTACCATGTTTTGTGCTGCTACCATGTTGTGTTTCGTCGTGATGTGTGTTTTATCCTATATTTATACGAATATTTTTTTTATCCCAGCCCCCGTCGTCGCCGGAAGCCGTCATTGTAATTAAGAATTTGTTCTTAACTGACTGGCCTAGTTAAATAAAAGCAAAAGAGGATACCAAGAGTGTGGAAAGCTGTCATCAAGGCTACTTTGAGGAATTTAAAATATATTTTGATATGTTTAACACTTGTTTGGTTACTACATGAATACATATGTGTTATTTCATAGTTTTGATGTCTTCATTATTATTCTACAATGTAGAAAATATAAAAAATAAACGTCCAAACTTTTGACTGGTACAAATCTACCCCTGAAACTTTTGGGATCATAGAGCAAAACAGAGACCACTGTGTTCTTGAGAGTCTCATCTTTCCATGGAATTGTCAAATTAGTTTGAAGACCAAACCGATCGGACGCAACATATATATATTTTTAAAGATCATTCACAGAATGTCTCATGGTCTGACAAACACCGCTGTAGTTCCACCATCCAATGTGTAATTAATAACTTCACCATGCTCAAAGAGAAATTCAGTTTTGTTTATTTTTTCATCCATCTACCAATAGGTGCCTTTCTTTGCAAAAGTTTTACATTTATTGCATGGCTAAGGGACCTTAAAAATAAGTGTATGTGTGTGATACAGAGATTAGTTAGTGATTGATAAATCATGCGCAACTCTATTATTGTCATGTATTGTCATGTTGTGTCTTGTTTCTGTCCTTTCCCTTCACCCTGTCTCCCTCTGCTGGTCGTTATTAGGTTACCTTTTCTCCCCCTCTTTCCCCCAGCTGTTCCTTGTCTCCTCCTAACTACCTCGTCACCCCTTTTCCCACCTGTTCCCTTTTTCCCTCTGATTAGTCCTCTATATCTCTCTCTCTGTTTTTGTTCCTGTCTTTGTCGGATTCTTGTTTGTGTTTTTCATGCCTGAACCAGACTATCGTCATGTTTGCTGCAACCTTGTCCTGTCCTGTCGGAATCTGCCGGTCCATCTGAGCCTACCTATGTTTTGTTATTAAAGAAGTTCTGTTTACGTTAATTCGCTTTTGGGTCCTCATTCACGCACCGTAACAATTATTGCACACAGAGTTAGTCCATGCAACTCATTATTTGACTTCTTAACCCATTACAGTTTAAAACATGTCTAAGGGGTGGCAGGGTAGCCTAGTGGTTAGAGTGTTGGACTAGTAACCGGAGGGTTGCAAGAGCTGACAAGATACAAATCTGTCTTTCTGCCCCTGAACAGGCAGTTAAACAACTGTTCCTAGGCCATCATTGAAAATAAGAATTTGTTCTTAACTGACTTGCCTAGTTAAAAAAATATATATATATACACTGCTCAAAAAAATAAAGGGGACACTAAAATAACACATCCTAGATCTGAATGAATGAAATATTCTTAAATATTTTTTTCTTTACATAGTTTAATGTGCTGACAACAAAATCACACAAAAATGATCAATGGAAATCAAATTTATCAACCCATGGTCTGGATTTGGAGTCACACTCAAAATTAAAGTGGAAAACAACACTACAGGCTGATCCAACTTTGATGTAATGTCCTTAAAACAAGTCAAAATGAGGCTCAGTAGTGTGCCTCCACGTGCCTGTATGACCTCCCTACAACGCCTGGACATGCTCCTTATGAGGTGGTGGATGGTCTCCTGAGGGATCTCCTCCCAGACCTGGACTAAAGCATCCGATGGAGCGAGACATGATGTCCCAGATGTGCTCAATTCGATTCAGGTCTGGGGAACGGGCAGGCCAGTCCATAGCATCAATGCCTTCCTCTTGCAGGAACTGCTGACACACTCCAGCCACATGAGGTCTAGCATTGTCTTACATTAAGAGGAACCCAGGGCCAACCGCACCAGCATAAGGTCTCACAAGGGGTCTGAGGATCTCATCTCTGTACCTAATGGCAGTCAGGCTACCTCTGGCGAGCACATGGAGGGCTGTGAGACCCCCAAAGAAATGCCACCCTACACCATGACTGACCCACCGCCAAACCGGTCATGCTGGAGGATGTTGCAGGCAGCCGAACGTTCTCCATGGCGTCTCAAGACTGTCACGTCTGTCACATGTGCTCAGTGTGAACCTGCTTTCATCTGTGAAGAGCACAGGGCGCCAGTGGCGAATTTGCCAATCTTGGTGTTCTCTGGCAAATAAAAAACGTCCTGCACGGTGATGGGCTGTAAGCACAACCCCTACCTGTGGACGTTGGTCCCCCATACCACCCTCATGGAGTCTGTTTCTGACCGTTTGAGCAGACACATGCACATTTGTGGCCTGCTGGAGGTAATTTTGCAGGGCTCTGGCAGTGCTCCTCCTGCTCCTCCTTGCACAAAGGCGGATGTAGCGGTCCTGCTGCTGGGTTGTTGCACTCCTACGGCCTCCTCCACGTCTCCTGATGTACTGGCCTGTCTTCTGGTAGCGCCTCCATGCTCTGGACACTACGCTGACAGACAGGGCAAACCTTCTTGCCACAGCTAGCATTGATGTGCCATCCTGGATGAGCTGCACTACCTGAGCCACTTGTGTGGGTTGTAGACTCCGTCTCATGCTACCACTAGAGTGAAAGCACCGCCAGCATTCAAAAGTGACCAAAACATCAGCCAGAAAGCATAGGAACTGAGAAGTGGGCTGTGGTCCCCACCTGCAGAACCACTCCTTTATTGGGGGTGTCTTGCTAATTGTCTATAATTTCCACCTGTTGTCTATTCCATTTGCACAACAGCATGTGAGATGTATTGTCAATTAGTGTTGCTTCCTAAGTGGACAGTTTGATTTCACAGAAGTATGATTGACTTGGACTTACATTGTGTTGTTTAAGTGTTCCCTTAATTTTTTGAGCAGTGTATACAGTGGGGCAAAGAAGTATTTAGTCAGCCACCAATTGTGCAAGTTCTCCCACTTAAAAAGATGAGGCCTGTAATTTTAAATCATATGTACACTTCAACTATGACAGACAAAATGAGAAAAAAAATCCAGAAAATCACATTGTAGGGATTTTAATGAATTTATTTGCAAATTATTAATTCATTATTTGTAGTGACTTGCGCGATTTGGAAGCTGTTTGTTTTCTGGATCAAACACAACAAATACATTTACATTTTGGATATATATGGACGGAATTAATCGAACCTAAGGACCATTTGTGATGTTTATGGAGTGCCAACAAAAGAAGCTCGTCAAAGGTAAGGCATATTTTATTTCAGCGTTTTGTGCAGCGCCTGCAGGATTAAAATATGCTACCCTCTTTGTTTGCTGTTGTGCGATCATCAGATAATAGCTTTTTCCGAAAAGCCTTTTTAAAATCTGACATGTTGGCTGGATTCACAACGAGTGTAGCTTTAATTGAGTATCTTACATGTGTGATTTATTGAAAGTTTGATTTTATATCAATATATTTGAATTTGCCATGCTGCATTTTCCCTGTTTTTTGGCCAAGTGGGACGCAAACGTCCCCTATACCATAAGAAGATAAGTGTTAAGCCTGAACCTCTTGAGACTAGGGGGTAGTATTTTGATATTTGGATGAAAAACATACCCAAATGAAACTGCCTATTTCTCAGGCCCAGAAGCTAGAATATGCATATAATAGAAAACACCCAAGTTTCCAAAACTGTCAAAATACTGTCTGTGAGTATAATAGAACTGATATTGCAGGCGAAAACCTGAGGAAAATCCAACAAGGAAGTGCTGTTTTTCTGAAACCTCTCTGTTCCATTGCATGCCTTCCCTCCTTTTAAAGGGATATCAACCAGATTCCTTTCCCTATGGCTTCCACATGGTGTGAAAGGTCTTTAGACATAGTTTCAGGCTTTTATTCTGAAAAATGAGCGAGAATGATCACATCGTGTCAGTGGATAGCTGGGTGTCCTTAGATATTTGCGTGCACGAGCAGCTTGGAGCAGACCTTTTCTCTCTCTCCTATTGAAAAAGCTACCGTCCGGTTGAAATATTATCGATTATTTATTGTAAAAACAACCTACACACATACAATTAAATTATATGTGGAACTCTGCAATTCAGTGGATGTTGACGAAAATGATCCCGCTAAACGGATCGGTGCGTCAAGAAGTTAAAATATGCTTAAAATGATTAAACTTAAATGATTCAAATACAAACATTATTAATAGAAAACAAGTGATTGTGTTTAATTGTGTTTTGGAAATAAAGATAGACGTGGTTTTAGAAAGGTAGTGGTAATATCTAAATCAGTATAGAAATTTGTAGGTGGCTTAACTTACCCTGTCTCCCTTGGAAAGTTGTGCCTAGAGGCCACTTTTTTTGGACAAGCTATGTTTTCCAAACTGTAAGGTTTACATAAATTCAGATTATTTCCATTGATACACATCATCCTAAAATACATGTAGATATCTTTGTTAGAAAGAATACTATATTTTCCTCTACAGAGTAATGCTAAATGTAAAAAAAAAATATCTCAATTTACCCCACTCTCCCCGACATGCTCTGGCGTTCAAAAGCAGCCGTATCAAACAACTGTCAATGAATAATCATATCAATGGATGAATTTAGTGAATGAAGGGCTGCAGCAAAGGTCTGACAAGCACAACTGCAAAACAAATTATTCCTAATTAGTCAAACGAACAATTAAGTCGTTCTAACAAAATAAGTCGTTCCAACAACCTAGTAACAACTTTTTTTACCGTCATTAAAAATTTGAAACTAAGTCGTTCGAACAGATACTTAAGTAATTCGAAGGAGATAACTCCAAGAGTCTACGTTTATTAAAAAGAATTGCCTTTGGCTTCAGGGCTTCTGTAATTCTGAAAGCAGGTTGCTGGTGTATAAAAGTACACATCACTTTGCAAGCCACTTGCAGACTTGCATGCCAGATGTGGCCTGTAAACGAGGAATCACAACTCCCTCAGCCCTTTTTTTGTTTGAGCACCTGCCCCCCAAAGGTCTGTGCACAGCCCTGGGTATGGGCCTGGCAGACCTTATACCCATTGCACTTAAAGGTTGCTCTGTCTTTGATGTTAATTTAGACTCTTGGATTAGTGTGTCTCCGCTGAGCCCACGGTAATGGATTTTGAGCCAGGGATCAAAGCGCCTGCAAGAATTCTTTATTTCGCCTACTACAGAGTTATCCTCCGGTGTTTAAACAGTCCATGTAGAACAAACTGCTCAGTTGTATTATAAACTTGGCACTTTCTATTCCTACTCACTCTGTTTTATTCCGATTTCAGGGAATTGTGTTAATTCTGATTGACGCAGCATTAGACAAATAGAGGGGGGGGACTAGGGATAGTTATATAATGTTTGCAGTTTAGATCTTGTTTCTTTCTTAGTACTAAGCATGTGCTGCTTGAGGTATCCTACTCGCCAAAGTCAAGTCACTAAAGGCTGTGAGGCATGAGTAATCATTAATGTTGGGGTGGCAGGTAGCCTAGTGGTTAGAGTGTTGGACTTGTAACCAAAAGGTTGCAAGATCAAGTCCCTGAGCTGACAAGGTAAACATCTGTCATTCTGCCCCCGAACAAGGCAGTTAACCCAGTGTTCCTAGGCCATCATTGAAAATAAGAATTTGTTCTTAACTGACTTGCCTGGTTAAATAAAATTAAAATCCTTTACATCCTGAGTGATAACCAAACACCTTACGTCAAGGCAGATCTTATCCTATACGACAGGTCGTAACCCCTTCTGGCTATTTACAGCCGACTAATGTATTCATTCTCGCCAGTATGGCATATAAAAAATTATGAAGCAAGCAAAGTGTCACTCAAAGCAGATAAATCCTTTTTTAATCAACTGAGTGGCCTCTTCTAATAAACGACAGTGCCGGGAAGTGGCTGGGACTAATGTGACCTTGGGTTGACGATGTATCCTTCATAATACACTTATTTATGCACCCTTCGGAAGATTATGCGTAAATAAATCACAGGTTAAACTTCGGGAAGCGCCCACATATACAACAAATCTAAAACGGTCACCTGGGTTGTGTACCAAATGACACCCTTTTCCCAATAAGGCTTTGACAAAAATTAGTGCACTATGTAGGGACTATGGTGCCATTTGAGATGCAAAACTTGTGTGTGAAGGGTTTATGGGCTGAAGGAACAAATCCTTCCCTATAAACACACCCTCATTTAATTTCCATAGGATTGAGGAGATGCATCAATACAGTTTATATGACTCCCACAAGGCGAAAAGAGACACAGGGATGATATATCACTGAACTATGCTATCCAATTGTTCCCATAGTAAGCTCCTATTTATATTCTATTCTTTCTTGTGTTTGTTCTTGTGTATGCTCACTTTCCAGTGTATTTTGTACTGCACTGTGTGTATTATAGTTTACTGATTTTGTGAATTTTCATGTAAATGGACAAAACAGTTATTGTAAATCATATCATACTTCCTAGCTTTGACTCTGAAATAAGGTTGATCAGAAACAAACAAACATTTTGTTTTTCAAATGTCATGTGCTTGTGATGAAAAGGATGACAGTTGGATCCTAAATATCAGTAAAGGTATTGTAAAAAAAGCTCCATCTGTTACCTTTGTCCCTATACGTCCTTGGAGGTAGTGAGCGACAACACGATCCTAGGTTTACACCGTATGAGCAAACATGTGAAGGCCAGAGTAGGTGACATGATGTTACAACTCCCTCAGCACCAATGAACAAGAGGTGGAAGGGAAAGTAGTGTACTGAATAGGGTGCCATTTGTGACATATATTTTGTTGATATTTGTTATTGAATAGTGTGGTAATAAAAACTGACAGTAACCCATCCAGACCCATTACAAAGGGTAAATAATTGCATTCCATTTCTGTTCTGAGCTCACACAACCATTGCTAAAAATACAGCCAGGCTATGTGGTTCGCACACAAAATAAGAAGGGGGTTTAAAATGTCAGGGTAAATCGTCACCATTGGCAAAACTCAAGGCTGTATGGCTAGAGGTTCAATGACAGTCACATGTCACTCATTCTTCCTAGAAGGTCTTGACATTTCAATATCTTCCCTCTGCCTTACAGCCACTTCAAGTACGGCAACAGACACTGGACTGACTGTTTCATAGATCACTGTAAGGAGGGGGCAATCTCAAAAGCGTAACAGTAATAGATCCCTTATTATACTGATGTTTAATTTGTGTTAAAATAAGGAAATAATGGTTGAACTTTATTTTATCAGGGTGACTGACTAAATGATCTATACTTTCCATTTAGAGACAGAGAGAAAGAGCAGGGAAGATAGAGAGAGAGCAAGAGAAAACGTAACAGTAACTAACAGCAAAGGAATTGGCTTAATTTGAGACATATGGCATATAAGACATGTGGCTTAAATCTCAAAAGATCAAATGCACTTAACAGTGACATATGACACTCAACATTCTATGAAGATTGATGGGTTGCATTAGACATACATTTAAGGCTTTGAGACATACAGTACGAGTCAAAAGTTTGGAAACACCTACTCATTCCAGGGTTTTTCTTTATTTTGACTATTTTCTACATTGTAAATAACAGTGACGACATCAAAACTATGGAATCATGCAGTAACCCAAAGAAGTATTTAAAAATCAAAACATATTTTATATTTGAGATTCTTCCAAGTAGCCACCCTTTGCCTTGATGACAGTTCTCTCAACCAGCTTCAACTGGAATGCCTTTCCAACAGTCTTGAATGAGTATGCTGATCACTTATTATTTCATAGTTTTGATGTCTTCACTATTATTCTGCAAAGTAAATATATATATATATATATATATACAGTGCCTTGCGAAAGTATTCGGCCCCCTTGAACTTTGCGACCTTTTGCCACATTTCAGGCTTCAAACATAAAGATATAAAACTGTATTTTTTTGTGAAGAATCAACAACAAGTGGGACACAATCATGAAGTGGAACGACATTTATTGGATATTTCAAACTTTTTTAACAAATCAAAAACTGAAAAATTGGGCGTGCAAAATTATTCAGCCCCCTTAAGTTAATACTTTGTAGCGCCACCTTTTGCTGCGATTACAGCTGTAAGTCGCTTGGGGTATGTCTCTATCAGTTTTGCACATCGAGAGACTGACATTTTTTCCCATTCCTCCTTGCAAACCATCTCGAGCTCAGTGAGGTTGGATGGAGAGCATTTGTGAACAGCAGTTTTCAGTTCTTTCCACAGATTCTCGATTGGATTCAGGTCTGGACTTTGACTTGGCCATTCTAACACCTGGATATGTTTATTTTTGAACCATTCCATTGTAGATTTTGCTTTATGTTTTGGATCATTGCCTTGTTGGAAGACAAATCTCCATCCCAGTCTCAGGTCTTTTGCAGACTCCATCAGGTTTTCTTCCAGAATGGTCCTGTATTTGGCTCCATCCATCTTCCCATCAATTTTAACAATCTTCCCTGACCCTGCTGAAGAAAAGCAGGCCCAAACCATGATGCTGCCACCACCATGTTTGACAGTGGGGATGGTGTGTTCAGAGTGATGAGCTGTGTTGCTTTTACGCCAAACATAACGTTTTGCATTGTTGCCAAAAAGTTCAATTTTGGTTTCATCTGACCAGAGCACCTTCTTCCACATGTTTGGTGTGTCTCCCAGGTGGCTTGTGGCAAACTTTAAACAACACTTTTTATGGATATCTTTAAGAAATGGCTTTCTTCTTGCCACTCTTCCATAAAGGCCAGATTTGTGCAATATACGACTGATTGTTGTCCTATGGACAGAGTCTCCCACCTCAGCTGTAGATCTCTGCAGTTCATCCAGAGTGATCATGGGCCTCTTGGCTGCATCTCTGATCAGTCTTCTCCTTGTATGAGCTGAAAGTTTAGAGGGACGGCCAGGTCTTGGTAGATTTGCAGTGGTCTGATACTCCTTCCATTTCAATATTATCGCTTGCACAGTGCTCCTTGGGATGTTTAAAGCTTGGGAAATCTTTTTGTATCCAAATCCGGCTTTAAACTTCTTCACAACAGTATCTGGGACCTGCCTGGTGTGTTCCTTGTTCTTCATGATGCTCTCTGCGCTTTTAACGGACCTCTGAGACTATCACAGTGCAGGTGCATTTATACGGAGACTTGATTACACACAGGTGGACTGTATTTATCATCATTAGTCATTTAGGTCAACATTGGATCATTCAGAGATCCTCACTGAACTTCTGGAGAGAGTTTGCTGCACTGAAAGTAAAGGGGCTGAATAATTTTGCACGCCCAATTTTTCAGGTTTTGATTTGTTAAAAAAGTTTGAAATATCCAATAAATGTCGTTCCACTTCATGATTGTGTCCTACTTGTTGTTGATTCTTCACAAAAAAATACAGTTTTATATATTTATGTTTGAAGCCTGAAATGTGGCAAAAGGTCGCAAAGTTCAAGGGGGCCGAATACTTTCGCAAGGCACTGTATATATATATATATATATATATATATATAAAATAAATATATATATATATATATATATATATATATATATATATATATATATATATATATATATATATATATATATATATAAAATAAAGAAAAGCCCTTGAATGAGTAGGTGTGTCCAAAATTTTGACTGGTACTGTACCTAAATAATATTTTATTTTATTTCCCTAATTATGAGTAATACAGAGTTTGCACATATTCTGTGAAAAATTATTATTTCTGGTAGCTGGTAGAGAGCAATGTGTTATGCTGTTCCAACTGCTTCCCTTGCTCCGCTTCCAGCAGTCAGCCCAAAATGGAACACTCACACTATTCATCATGTGATACTCAATTATGAATGTTTGAAAATTTGAACTTGCTGCAGGAATATCTGAAGGATGTTGGGGAGAAAAAAGGCTGGATGAGGAAAGCTAGGTTTTGTCGCAAATGCAAACCTATTCCCTATATAGTGCAGTACTTTAGACCAAGGCCCATAGTTTTTCACTCACAGTTTTTTATTGAAATGCCGAGGAAAATAAAAATGTTTATTCCAAGATAAATGCAATACTTTAGTTTCCTGACAACACTCTCAAAAATGAAGGTCCAAGTTGGATCTTAATAAGTTATTTCTGAGCAATGCCATAGGGGAACCACTGTAGGGTCTCTGAAAAACGATAAATGATGGTTCTTTGAAGAACCAATACTTTGTAGAGCCACCTTTTGCAGCAATTACAGCTGCAAGTCTCTTGAGGCACAGTATGTCTCTATAAGCTTGACACATCTAACCACTGGGATTTTTGCCCATTCTTCAAGGCAAAACCACTCCAGCTCCTTCAAGATCGGTGGGTTCCATTAGCGTACAGAGATCTTTAAGTCTTATCACAGATTCTCAATAGGATTGAGGTCTGGGCTTTGACTAGGCCATTCCAATACATTTAAATGTTTCCCCTTAAACCACTCGAGTGTTGCCTTCGCAGTATGCTTAGGGTCATTTTCCTGCTGGAAGGTGAACCTCCTTCCAGTCTCAAATCTCTGGAAGATGAAACAGGTTCCCTCAAGTCCCTGCCGATGAAAAATATCCCCACAGGGATGTTGTTCTCGGGGTGAGGAGAGGTGTTTGGTTCGTGCCAGACATGGGGTTTTCATTGATGGCCAAAAAGCTATGTTTTTGTCTCATCTGACCAGAGTACCTTCTTCAATATGTTTGGGGAGTCTCCCACATGCCACATGCCTTTCGAACACCAAACGTTTTTCATTTTTTTCTGGCCACTACTCCGTAAAGCCCAGCTCTGTGGAGTGCACGGCTTAAAGTCGTCCTATGGACAGATACTCCAATCTCTGCTGTGGAGCTTTGCAGCTCCTTCAGTGTAATCTTTGGTCTGTTTAATGCCCTCCTTGCCTGGTCCGTGAGTTTTGGTGAGAGGCCCTCTCTTGGCAGGTTTGTTGTGGTGCCATATTCTTTCCAATTTTCAATAATGAATATAATGGTGCTCCGTGGGATGTTCAAAGTTTCTGATATTTTTTAATAACCCAACCCTGATCTGTACTTCTCCACAACTTTGTTCCCAACCTGTATGGAGAGCTCCTTGGTCTTCATTGTGCTGCTTGCTTACTAGTGCTGCTTGCTTGCTGGTGCTGCTTGCTTGCTGGTGCTGCTTGCTTAGTTGTGTTGCAGACTCTGGGGCCTTTCAGAACAGGTGTATATATACTGAGATCATGTGACACTTAGATTGCACACAGGTGCACACAGACATGATTTAACTAATTATGTGACTTCTGAAGGTAATTGTTTGCACCAGATCTTAGTTAGGGGCTTCATAGCAAAGGGGGTGAATACATATGGAAAATATATTTTTTTAACAAGTAATTTGTTTAAGTTCACTTCATCAATTTGGACTATTTTGTGTTTGTCCATTACATAAAAACCAAATAAAATCAATTTAAGTAACAGGTTGTAATGAAACATAGGAAAAACACCAAAAAGGATGAATACTTTTGCAAGGCACTGTAACAAGTATATGTATGTAGGGTACCACACATGGCTGTGTTTGCTAGTGACAGAGACATGGTTGTTGCATTCATTCATTTTCAGTCCTATGGCCTTCACCAAGTGAGATCCTAAGAGAATATTTTGTCACAAATTTTACATTATTTAAGACAATACATTACATTGAGTATTTCAAAAGGCCTGCTTTGAGGGCCTAGTTTTACCCTAATACAGTGGCCTGAATCTTAAAGTTAAGCCATATTAGGCATTCAAATCCCATTATGCTGGCATGCAAAATGATGTGTAATTCTTATTGGAATCCAGCCAGTGTGGGAATATCCAGAATTAAGATTTTTTTTCTTCACCTGCCGCCTGTATTCAGAATGACTGACAGGGTTGGGAAGACTGAGATACTTTAAATGGTTCTTCCTCAGCTCCTAAGGTTCCTTGGATAATTCTTGCCTGTTATTAAACCTTTGAGTTAAGTGGGGGGTTCTTGACGTGGCATCTACGATTCTTCAGGTTCTTGGAATGTATGGAAGCCTGCAGATGTGTCCCTTTCATAGCACACAGCATCAACACAGTTGATTTTTCACTATAACATTTGTAGTACAAATCAGCAGGGCTAGACAATCTGGACCCTCTCTTCCTAAAATTATCCTCCAAAATTGTTGCAACCCCTATTACTAGGTTGTTCAACCTCTCTTTCGTATTGTCTGAGATCCCCAAAGATTGGAAAGCTGCTGCAGTCATCCCCCTCTTCAAAGAGGGAGACACTTTAGACCCACATTACTACATACCTATATCTATACTACCCTGCCTTTCTAAGGTCTTTGAAAGCCAAGTTAACAAACAGATCACCGACCATTTCCAATCCCAGTATACCTTCTCACCTATGCAGTCTTGTTTCCGAGCTGGTCATGGGTGCACCTCAGCCATGCTCAAGGTCCTAAACGACATCATAACCACCATTGATAAGAGACAATACTGTGCAGCTGTATTCATCAACCTGGCCAAGGCTTTCAACTCTTTCAATCACCAAATTCTTATCGGCAGACTCAACAGTCTTGGTTCTCAAATGACTGCCTCGCCTTGTTCACCAACTACTTCTCAGATAAAGTTCAGTGTGTCAAATCAGAGGGCCTGTTGTCCGGACCTCTGGCAGTCTCTATGGGGGTGCCACAGGGTTCAAACCTCGGGCCGACTCTTTTCTCTGTATACATCAATGATGACGCTCTTGCTGCTGGTGATTATCTGATCCAGAGACTACACCATTCTGCATACTTCTGGCTCTTCTTTGGACATTGTGTTAACTAACCTCAAGACAAGCTTCAATGCCATACAACTCTCCTTCCGTGGCCTCCAACTGCTCTTAAATGCAAGCAAAACTAGATGCATGCTCTTCAACCGATCGCTGCCCACACCTACCCACCAGTCCAGCCTCACTACTATGGACGGTTCTGACTTACAATATGTGGACAACTACAAATACCTAGGTGTCTGGTTAGTCTGTAAACTCTCCTTCCAGACTCACATTAAGCATCTCCAATAGAAAATGTAATCTAGAATCGTCTTCCTATTTCGCAACAAAGCATCCTTCACTCAGGCCGCCAACTCATGCCCTCGTAAAACTGACCATTCTACCAATCCTTGACTTCGGCGATGTCATTTACAAAATAGCCTCTAACATTCTACTCAGCAACATCCATTTTGTCACCAAGGCCCCATATACTTCCCACCACTGCAACCGCTCTCGTTGGCTGGCCCTCGCTTCATATCCGTCGCCAAACCCACTGACTCCAGGTCATCTATAAGTCATTGCTAGGTAAAGCCCCGCCTTATCTCAGCTCACTGGTCACCATAGCAGCACTCATACACAGCATGCGCTCCAGCAGATACATTTCACTGCTCACCCCCAAAGCCAATTCCTCCTTCAGCTGCCATTCCTTCCAGTTCTCTGCTGCCAATGACTGGAAGGAACTGCAAAAATCACTGAAGCTGGAGACTCATATCTCCCTCACTAGCTTTAAGCACCAGATGTCAGAGCAGCTCACAGATCACTGCACCTGTACATAGCCAATCTGTAAATAGCCCATCCAACTACCTCATCACCATATTATTATTTATTTGATTAATTTTGCTCCTTTTCACACCAGTACCGCTACTTGCACACTCATCTTCTGCACATCTATCACCCCAGCGTTTACTTTGCCACACTGTAATAATTTCGCCACTATGGCCTATTTATTGCCTCACCTCCCTTATCCTACCTCATTTGCACACACTGTATATAGACTTTCTCTATTGCATTATTGACTGTATGTTTGTTTATTCCATAAGTAACTCTGTTTAGACGTTTTTGTGATCAATCTGCCTCACAATCCAAAGTCATAAGGAGTGCCAAGTCTAGGTCCAAAAAGCTTCTAAACAGCTTCTACTCCCAAGTCCTAAGACTCCTAAACATCAAATCAATTGGCTCCCCAGACTATTTGCATTGCCCTCTGCTGCTACTCTCTGTTATTATCACTTTAAGAACTCTACCTACGTGTACATGTTACCTTAATTATCTCCACACCGGTATCCTCGCACACTGACTCTGTACCCGTACCCCATCTATTGTTATTTACTGCTGCTCTTCAATTATTTGTTATTCTTATCCTCTTACTTTTTTTAGGTATTTTCTAAAAACTGCATTGTTGGTTAAGTGCTTGTAAGTAAGCATTTCACTGTAAGGTCTACATCTGTTGACGTGATTTTCAAAATATTGATGCTCACTTGTGTAGTTTTGATTGAGATTCAACATTAATTGACCTGTGTTACAAAGGTATTTGTGAAAATAGCAATATAGAGTGGGAATGTGGCTGTGTGTTGGGACAATTTAATAGACACTGCAGTAAATAAAACTTAAAAAAAACGCATGTCTTGTCCAGGACTGGCGTCTACACAAGCCGGTGCGCCATAGCCAATCAGAGCTACAGTTTGCCTATATGCAAATACGCCATTTGTCACACAGGCCTGCCATCATTCATGTTGAACTGGACTGTGTTTAGCAACAGCGCGACTTTAGATCAATGCATTCGCCAAAAGCCACAAAACACCTGAATGGATTTCTGCAAATATCACAGGAGTCCTCTTACATTTAGAAACGTTATAGTCCTATTGATTAAAAAAAAAAACATAAAAAGGTAGGCTCTCTACCTCATTAATTCACTTCAATAACTACAAAATCAACAACAAATGCTAGACAGATTGAGATGACATTAAATCTAATGAGGGAGCATGATATAAACCCTCTGAAACTTTTCAGCTAGTTGGGCATCAACATTGCACTGATAAACGATGGGGAAAGGTTACCTGCTTGTCATTCTGCAAGTCCCAACCCACGTTTCGACAACTGAATGAGAACTTGCCTGCCTGCCCACCCATTTGATTGACAACTAAGTCCGTAAATTGCCTCCTGTTTGCTTGTAAATTTAGAGTGTTGTCAGATTGTCTGTTCGTAATTTCAGAACGTTTCGCTCTCCGAGCATTCAGGGCACACACTACGCCATTGACACTGGGCACTTTGGCAGAGGAGTAGGGTTGATCTGAACATTCCTCACAACAGCAGTCAAGCTAACTTGCTCAAGTTGCCTAGCTTGCTAGTTAGCTACTTCCAGACAAATGAGAGAACACCTCACTCTGACCATTTTACTTATTCTAGCAGAGCTGGTTATGCTGTTTAAATGTTATCTAGAGCATTAGTGAATAACTGTGCTGCTGGCAACAATTTCATTCCTTATTTTTCGGACATTTACTGACACCAGTCTTATTCAGAGTGTGTTGGGAATTGGTAAATTCATCAGTTATTCTGCGCTCAGGCACACTCAGACGAGAATGCTCTGAAATCGGAGTAGATAGCCAGAGTGAATTTACAAATGCAAGAGATATGCTAACTGGATAACAGTCATTCACGTTCAGCATAGCAAGCTAGCTAGCAAAGCAATTCACATTTCTTGCTAGCTAACCAAATCACACCTGCATCTCTAGCTGTGCAACCAACGAAAAACTATGAGGGGAAAAAGTCAGTCACTCACCCACACCTCCCCGATGATATGGCATCCTCCTTGCAGCTAGCTAGCTAGCACTCTAGCTTTCATTAGGCACCAGGTTTTTAGCTTGCTACATATAGATACGAAAGCCATGTTATGACTGTGATTATTGCATTGCTAGTTGGATTGTTTTCACAATCCCAGCCTAAGTTCCATAAGTCTGTTTTCGTCCAAAATATTAGCTTTAGGCTAGCTTTGATTTTATAACCCAATAGCAAATGCAATGGTGGATTATATGGATCATGCATTCATCTATTCTACCAATAATTCCTTACTGTACATCATGGAATTTTTTTGTTAAGAATTAAAACCTTTTATAAAGTTGGCTTTGTAGCTAAACTGGGAAGTTTTTTTTAAAACTGATATTACGATTGTCTGCAAAGAAGTTAAAATGCTGTCAGTTCCACTTTGATACTTACCACAAGGGGCCTTCTAACTAACTTGCCATTACCAACTACTTTTTAAATGGACGTTTTTGTATTATACTGCTATTTTAGATATTCTTGAAAGGGATACGGATTAGGTGGCATGTAGATGAATTAAAGAGATTTAAAAATATATATATATAATTAGCACCACTTTAAAAAATATTTTAAGTAATTTAATTCAATTTGAAATACAACTACTATGCGAATAAGATTTTCATTATTTCCCCATTTCAGAGTGCCTTAAAACTGCCGATCTTGGAATGCATGTTCAACGTTAAAATCAAATCAAATTGTATTTAACACATGCACAGAATACAACGTTACAGTGAAATGCTTACTTTCAAGCCCTTAACCAACAACGCTTTAAGATGTTGTAAAAATAAGTGTTAACCTGTCTACGATACTGGTTCCCAATTGGGGATCAACCCTCCCACGTTCAGCTGAAACGGTGGCGCATGGAACGCAAAAATATTCTTACAAATATTTAACCTCCACACATTAACAAGTCCAATAGCTCAAATGAAAGATAAACACCTTGTTCATCTAGCCAGCAAGTCAGATTTCTAAAATGTTTTACGGCGAAAACATAGCACATATATATGTAAAACCACCACCAGACACAGCTCATTTCAATAGCCAAAACATGCAATCAACAAACGCAGGATTAAAAAATAAATCGCTCACTAACCTTTTGAAAATCTTCATCAGATGACAGTAATATGACATGTTACACAGTACATATTTTTTTTTTTCAATAATATGCCATTTATATCCATAAATGTCCATTTACAGTGAGTTCACCTTCAGAAATTACTCAAAAATGCCCGCAGGAAATCTATGTAGCGCGGCAAGATAACGTAAATAGACATCATGAACTTTGACTAAATATACATGTTCTACATATAGTTAGAAAGATACACTGCTTCTTTATGCAACCGCTGTGTTAGATTTATTTTTAACGTTACAGAAATCGCACACTATTCCATATGCTGAGACAGCGCTCAGTTCCAAGCTACATTTCCACGTAATGTTGGAGTCAACAGAAACACAGATTTAAGCATAAATATTCCCTTACCTTCGATGGTCTTCGTTCAGAATGTTCTGGAAGGCTTCATACTTACCCAATACATCGTTTGGTTTCAAGTCTTGCGTCTTTGTATTAGCTACTGCTAATAACATCAGCTGAAATGCACCCAAAACGTCCTCTGGTCCGGAAAAGTTGCGCATCAAAACTTCAAAATTACATATTATATGTCGACTAAACAGGTCAAACTAAGTGCAGAAGCAAGCTTTATGATGTTTTAGACACGCAAAACAAACTTCAATTCAATCGGCCATCGTCTGCCCTTCTCTTGAGTGCTGGAACAAAGGAATGGCTGGGACCAATTCGCGCCCATACGCACAGCCTATTCTCTCGTGGCACGCACTAATTTCACTCCCATAGGGTCAATTCTCGCGGGATTTGAACGATTCAAAGCTCTAATGAAAGAGGACATCTAGCGAGAGATAGAAAGAGATAGAAAGTGTCCCCAGAATCATAACTGGTTGGGAAGGGTGGGGGCCATGACGTCAAAGTTGCTCCAACTTTCATGGCCACAAAAACTAGTTTGGAAGAATGCCTGCCCTGTGAGTTCTGCTATACTTACAGACATAATTCCAACGGTTTTAGAATCTTTAGAGTGTTTTCTATCCAATAATAATTTTTATTTGCATATATTAGCAATTTTTGACAGATTTTTTTTCCAGTTTACTAGGGGTACCCAATCTCTCCAAAGGGGGCGTATGTCTGCCATATCCTTAACAGGTTTTAAGTAAAGAATGAAAAATTAAAGTAATGAACAATTAAACAGCAGCAGTAAAATAACAATAGCAAGGCTATATACAGGGGGTACCGGTACAGAGTCAAAGAGCAGGGGAACCGGTTAGTTGAGGTAATTGAGGTCATTTGAAGGTAGGTAGAGGTAGAGTTAAAGTAACTATGCATCGACAATAAATAGAGAGTTGCAGCAGCATAAAAGAGGATAACCCTTTGATGAGCTGATCGGGAGTCTTATGGCTTGGGGGTAGAAGTTGTTAAGAAACCTTTTGGACCTATACTTGGCACTCTAGTGCAGCTTGCCATGCGGTAGCAGAGAGAACAGAGGTTTGTGAGTTCAAATCCCAGGTTGAGTCATATTGAAAAGTCAGTACTAAGTGATCAAATGCCATTACGTATATTGTCACTGATTTAAAGATTTTTACCCTATTTTTCTGAACGGCGTACCACTTACATTAAACCTGTTATGGATGATGCGAATTTTCGCAGCTTTTTGTTAAAAATCGCGCAACATTTCAAAGTCCTGCTACTCATGCCAGGAATATAGTATATGCATATGATAAGTATGTGTGGATAGAAAACACTCTGAAGTTTCTAAAACTGGTTGAATAGGATCTGTGGCTATAACAGAACGTGTTTAGGAGTAAAAATCCCTGGTAAAACTGTTTACCAAAAACAAAAATATTCGTCCGCCATTCAACACGATGTCACGATTGCTATCAATATCAGAATAATTTATCCCTGGTTACAACACAAATAGACCCCTCCCTTCTTCTGACGCACCACAGTATGTTGTGAAACTGAAAAAATGGACGATGTTTTCCAGACTTTTAAAAAAAAAAATTTATTTCACCTTTATTTAACCAGGTAGGCTAGTTGAGAACAAGTTCTCATTTGCAACTGCGACCTGGCCAAGATAAAGCATAGCAGTATGAGCAGACAACACAGAGTTACACATGGAGTAAACAATTAACAAGTCAATAACACAGTAGAAAACAAAGGGGGAGTCTATATACAATGTGTGCAAAAGGCATGAGGTAGGCGAATAATTACAATTTTGCAGATTAACACTGGAGTGATAAATGATCAGATGGTCATGTACAGGTAGAGATATTGGTGTGCAAAAGAGCAGAAAAATAAATAAATAAAAGCAGTATGGGGATGAGGTAGGTGAAAATGGGTGGGCTATTTACCAATAGACTATGTACAGCTGCAGCGATCGGTTAGCTGCTCAGATAGCTGATGTTTGAAGTTGGTGAGGGAGATAAAAGTCTCCAACTTCAGCGACTTTTGCAATTCGTTCCAGTCACAGGCAGCAGAGTACTGGAACGAAAGGCGGCCAAATTAGGTGTTGGCTTTAGGGATGATCAGTGAGATACACCTGCTGGAGCGCGTGCTACGGATGGGTGTTGCCATCGTGACCAGTGAGCTGAGATAAGGCGGAGCTTTACCTAGCATGGACTTGTAGATGACCTGGAGCCAGTGGGTCTGGCGACGAATATGTAGCGAGGGCCAGCCGACTAGAGCATACAAGTCGCAGTGGTGGGTGGTATAAGGTGCTTTAGTGACAAAACGGATGGCACTGTGATAGACTGCATCCAGTTTGCTGAGTAGAGTGTTGGAAGCCATTTTGTAGATGACATCGCCGAAGTCGAGGATCGGTAGGATAGTCAGTTTTACTAGGGTAAGCTTGGCGGCGTGAGTGAAGGAGGCTTTGTTGCGGAATAGAAAGCCGACTCTTGATTTGATTTTCGATTGGAGATGTTTGATATGAGTCTGGAAGGAGAGTTTGCAGTCTAGCCAGACACCTAGGTACTTATAGATGTCCACATATTCTAGGTCGGAACCATCCAGGGTGGTGATGCTAGGCGGGCATGCGGGTGCAGGCAGCGATCGGTTGAAAAGCATGCATTTGGTTTTACTAGCGTTTAAGAGCAGTCGGAGGCCACGGAAGGAGTGTTGTATGGCATTGAAGCTTGTTTGGAGGTTAGATAGCACAGTGTCCAATGACGGGCCGAAAGTATATAGAATGGTGTCGTCTGCGTAGAGGTGGATCAGGGAATCGCCCGCAGCAAGAGCAACATCATTGATGTATACAGAGAAAAGAGTCGGCCCGAGAATTGAACCCTGTGGCACCCCCATAGAGACTGCCAGAGGACCGGACAGCATGCCCTCCGATTTGACACACTGAACTCTGTCTGCAAAGTAATTGGTGAACCAGGCAAGGCAGTCATCCGAAAAACCGAGGCTACTGAGTCTGCCGATAAGAATATGGTGATTGACAGAGTGGAAAGCCTTGGCAAGGTCGATGAAGACGGCTGCACAGTACTGTCTTTTATCGATGGCGGTTATGATATCGTTTAGTACCTTGAGTGTGGCTGAGGTGCACCCGTGACCGGCTCGGAAACCAGATTGCACAGCGGAGAAGGTACAGTGGGATTCGAGATGGTCAGTGACCTGTTTGTTGACTTGGCTTTCGAAGACCTTAGATAGGCAGGGCAGGATGGATATAGGTCTGTAACAGTTTGGGTCCAGGGTGTCTCCCCCTTTGAAGAGGGGGATGACTGCGGCAGCTTTCCAATCCTTGGGGATCTCAGACGATATGAAAGAGAGGTTGAACAGGCTGGTAATAGGGGTTGCGACAATGGTGGCGGATAGTTTCAGAAATAGAGGGTCCAGATTGTCAAGCCCAGCTGATTTGTACGGGTCCAGGTTTTGCAGTTCTTTCAGAACATCTGCTATCTGGATTTGGGTAAAGGAGAACCTGGAGAGACTTGCTGCTATCGAATACAGATCGCCCCGTGATCAATTTTATACATCATTAACGTTTATTAATACCTAAAGTTGGTTTAGAAACGTCGTTTGAAGTGATTTGTAAAAGTTTATAGGCGACTTTTGTCATTTTAAAAAGTGACGTTGTGTCTTGTAAATGGACTTTTTGCAGCATCAGACTGGCCTTCAGCAAATTACATTTTGGGTATACAATGACGGATTTAATCGGGAAAAATACCCAATTGTGATGTTTATGGGACATATAGGAGTGCCAACAAAGAAGCTCGTCCAAGGTAATGAATTTTTTATATTTTATTTCTGCGTTTTGGGTAGCGCCGGCTACCGCAAAATCTGTTGTTTACGTGTCGTGCTGGTATTTTGGGGGGTGCATGCTATCAGATAATAGCTTCTCATGCTTTCGCCGAAAAGCATTTTACAAATCTGACTTGGTGGCTAGATTCACAACGAGTGTAGCTTTAATTCAGTACCTGGCATGTGTGTTTTAATGAAAGTTTGAGATTTAACGAGTACTAAGTAAAGTACTATAGGTGGTGCTCTGAAATTTCCGCTGAGCTATCCCTGTGCAGGGATCACCTCCATAAGAAAGTGCAGCTTGCCATGCGGTAGCAGAGAGAACAGAGGTTTGTGAGTTCAAATCCCAGGTTGAGTCATATTGAAAAGTCAGTACTAAGTGATCAAATGCCATTACGTATATTGTCACTGATTTAAAGATTTTTACCCTATTTTTCTGAACGGCGTACCACTTACATTAAAACCCCTATAACATTTAATTATTTCCCTTATTAGTTATTTTGTTTTTTTTAATTCACAAAATCACTTTTCACAACTGAAATAAATGTTTTCACATGTTGAATTGAAATGTTCACATGTGAAACCACATGTTCTCGTATTCAATATAGAGTTCACATGTTAATACGACCTTTTCACATTTGAGGAGAATAACATGTTTTCAACTCGCACCTCACATTTCACATATGACAATATGACAATAAAACGTTCAAATGTTGCCACGTACAGTATATTTTCATGGTATCACATGAAAATGTTGCATCCCAATGTTACATTTCTCTCACATGATCATGTTTCCACATGTGTAGTTTCATGTACTTTAACTTCACATTATATCACATACTATGATCACTTGAGATAACATGTGAACTTAATGTGGTTTTCTATAAAGGAGACTTCTTTTGTGTTCTATAAGACAATTATTTTCAGGTTGCCAGTTTAGATTAAGTGCTCCTTGTTTGTCACAAGGATCATTAACATGGCTGGGGAAGTTATGCAACAATTCAAATTATTTTTGGACAGGATACTAATACACACAAATAATGAACATATTGCATATTGAAAATGTGAAGAAATTATGGATAACAATTTTTATTTACTTGGATGTTTGGAATATAAATGTATCTTGACTTGCCAACCATAGACATGGTAGAACCTCAGCCCAATTGACATCATCACACCAGTCTTTAGACTGTTGCTGTGACCTTGATTTGAGATGGAGATTGTTCTTATTACCTCTCAATTTATCAGTTAGTTTCTTACTCAGGTATTGTCTTATACTTTATGCTCTCTTCTGCTGATGAATCTCATTACCAGCGCTATTACTCATCTTGAAAGAGTCCTGCATTCTTCACAGCATAGGGATTGAATCAACCCTGCTTTCAGGGTGAACCAACTATGTGGAAATGAGAGACAGCGAAAGTTGCAAATTACTATCCTTACTTCCTCTGGCAGGTTCTATTCAAGGGGAAAATGTCAGGGCCCTGCTGGAGAGCTGATCCCACTCCAGGAGGTGATAATTAAATAATGGAAGCCCACTTCTCACAAAATTCCACAGTATGGATTTAAGAGTTCTCAGCAGTTTTCACTGTGCAGGCCGACTACCCCACACAAATCAATATCTGACTATGTAGCTTAAACTTTCCACATCTTTTTTTGTTGTTGTGCTTCTAATTTCCTGCCCTGATGTCCTGTATGTGGTTCCTTTATAGTGTGATGGAGGTTTTGCCGATATTTGATTTTCTGAGTCCGTACTGTCGTGGAATATATCTAACCAAGTGAAAGAGACGTTGTTATTTATTCAAACAATCAATCTTTATTATCGATTTAAGAATTGCAATAATGGAGCTGGTCAATGACCACCCGTCATTCGTAATCGTTGAGAGCCCAATGTGCAGCTCTTCATAGCAAAGTACGTCCTCCTGAATGTTCATGACAACCCACAGATGTCTGGAATGGGTCAAAAGGTTCTGATTTGTATGTGAGAAGGAAGCAGCGCCCAGCGAGATAGACTGTTCCAATTGTATAGAAACCAGGGTTTGGCCCCTAAGTCAAGGTTCCTCCCATCAGCGGTCCACACCAGAGACATCTCTTCCCTGGTACCTCATAATACAAAACCACCATCTCATTCTATGGAATGCAAGCAGTAGGTTCTATCACCAAGCCATCATAAATCTTTTTTTTACCTTTATTTAACTAGGCAAATAAGTTAAGAACAAATTCTTATTTTCAATGACAGCTGAGGAACAGCTCAGTTAACTGTTCAGGGGCAGAATGACATATTTTGTACCTTGTCAGCTCAGGGGTTTGATCTTGCAACCGGTTACTAGTCCAATGCTCTAACCACTACGCTGCCACCCCAATTCCCAGTGCCAAGCCCCAGAGGCCCAAATCAGACCCACAGACACAGATGCGAGAGTACTGACAAACCTTATTCGATCCATAAACAGTATTATAACAATCTTGTAATTTTTCTACCATGGTTCACTCCCATGATCAACATTTTTTGGATCTATACAGTAGATACAGTATTTTCGGGAGAAATTGAAATAATGGAAGTTTACCTCAGGATAATCAAAGAGCAACATGTCATGAGCATCCGTTAATGGATCGGAAGGAGCTAAAAATGACTTTCCATATGATTGAGAAGCTGTCATTTACACATGCTTCCAGATGACATAATGTATGTCAAATATGTTGTTGAAAGTTGAAAACACTGCTGCAAGTTCGTGACGTTCTGGGGACATCCTAACGAAATCTCTTGCAAAATATCATCACATGTGAAGTTTTCCAAAAGGACATGTCAAATAAATGTTACATGGAAAAAAACATGGAAAATTCAGCTTAGAAATCATGCGGTTTTTCTGTAAGACATCAGGTAAAGAACATACATAGTGTAAGGCTCATCCAGCTATTATCCGTGCTCTACTGAAACAAACCATTAATACGGCTGGCTATGACAAAGTAGCCTCAACACTTCTGAAGTTTGTCATCAAGTGTTTAACTTTGTGACGATCTGAAGGATCAGGTTACAGGGGGGTCCGCTCTACAGTGTGCTCTCTCTCATAGAGGGGGAAGTTGACTGTTTTATGGACGGTCATGAAATATGCTGCCCCTACGCTCTGTAGTGTCCAAGATTGGAATGTAAACTGTAGAACACAGAGAGACACTTGGACATCAAAGTTTGAATAATTAAACAATGTTTCTATTTTTTAGAATGTGGGAATGGTCCGTGGACACTTAAGGGACAGTCATGTCAAGTGTGTTTCATTTGGTGATCTAATGAAGGACAGGAAACACACATAACTGTATCTCTTGAAGTGTACATCTAAATATTGTGAAACGTATGTGATTAAACATGAAACTATTTGTGAAAAGATGTCATGTGATGTTATCCTTCTAAATGAGAGTATGGATTTTCACATAAAGATTAACTAGCCAGTGGCCGCACCCCGTGAGCCCTGACATCACATTAGGCATCATAGAACCGCCCGTTCTTCCACAGAGTATAAAACCCACTTCCTACAAAATATACATTAAGTCAGAGAACGCAGGGACAGAGTCCCCACGTTGGAATGGCCCCAATTCTATAGGCTACTGAGACCATACAGCTGAGAAAACTGACAACCGCCTGACGTATCCATTATGAACACAACCAGAGACTTTCTGTCAATTGACTCTCCAGCAGAAGGACAGGGTTCCAACAAAGAAGGCAACAACAACATATGGGCGTAAATATATATATTGCAATTATTCTCGATTGAGTGGCCATTCATGTGAAACGGATTAACATTTCAATTAATATAATTATCAGCTGTGTGTAGTGAATTTTGTCTTTTCCGCTTTTTCTCAGTCCCCACCCCTTTCCTTTGTCCACCAAGCCATCATATCGGCTTTGTCCTCTAGGGACTTTTTCTTTGTATCTTGTAGTAACCCAAATACCTACTGTTTGTTTGTTATGTAATTCTGTGTGATTATTTAGTTAGTAAATAAGTAATTAAACACATTTTTATTGATGAGGTAATAATAATAATTAATGAGCGACTGTTGTGATAGGATATGAAAATGTCTGAAGAGTTATATTCGGGAAATTGACACTCTATAAAGACATTTTTTCCATTGTTCCCTGACTTCCTAGTTAATTAAGTTACATGATTAGTTTAATTGCGTAATTAAATGGCGCATGGAGAATTGATTTGATAATAAGCAGTCTTCACATTTAATGATAGTCCAGACACGACACATGCTAAAAAGCACAGGATGCCCTTATTGTAAACTGAGCCTTTAAAAGTTTAATGCATGGAACAGATGAATAAGTAAACACACACTCACTTTGTATTCCTCATCTTTATACACCCTCTGTCTTTCATTCACGTAATTTTCTTCATACAACGTGAAAAGAATAGTCCTCTCAACTTTAGAAGTGCATTCGATATCTCAAGCTGTGCATTAATAATAAAATGTATTATTTTATTTTTATTGACAAATGAATGACTACTTCTGCATTCAAGAGTATTTATTATTATTGTCATGTCACAAAAGGGGGAAAAGGAATATATTTAAAAAAGTGAGTCACCGTAAGATGGATTTAGTTACTGTACAGAAAGTAATCATAATTCATTTGTTCTTAGCTGCTACTATTTATGTATATCGATCACATGGAAGTTGTGGACAATGTCTCTGAATGTGATGCTTTCACATTTGCAGGGCATCATTCGGATAGCTCACTATCTACAGTATCTCGCTGCGTCACTCTTGACATTACCAGTATTGCAGACAATGCCAAAAGCTGAGCTATTTTCACCACCTCCTGACACGCCTTCCTACACACCGAGTTACTGTATTGACACAGATTCTCTTGTCACTCTTACCCTCACCCACTATCACATTCCTGTCACCAAAAATACACAAACAGGCGCACTCAAGCATGCACACATATCCTTAGACAGGCACTCAACAGCTACCTCCATCCCACCCTTCCTCCCTCCACAAAACCAGCTCTGTGTATGTATTGCTGTCCTGTACTCACTGCATAACAGTCTGCTCTGATTTGACTCCTCCTCACCTGACCTGCTCGCTACCCATACTCCCACTCTCTGAATGTGTCCCAAATACCTCCCTATTCCCTATGCAGTGCACTTTTGCCCCCTTATGGGGGATGATAAAGGTAATAGGGTTCCATTTGGAATGCAACCCACTCTTTTCTTTCCTGTCAGAGTTCTCTGACTCAGTTCTGAACACCCCTGAACTGACACACCCCGGTCTTTCTGACAGAGGGCAATTAGTGGGTGCTGGGTTGAGCGGAAAGAGGTCCAGCCTGCCAACACTTCCCTTGACCGCCTCTTTTAGGAAACATATTGGTAATGATCCTCCAACTCTGACTCACCTGACAACCAACCAGGCCCAGGACTCATCTCACCTTAACTGGTCCTATGCAATGCATAACAATGATGAACAGTGTGTGAAGACCATGCTCAATAAATGTTAATAAAACTAATATAAAACAGACGGTATACTGTATGTACTGAAGAAACTATGGGACTAGGGCTACATGTCAAAACTGAGTAGATAAGCGATAGGTCTCCCAGTGGGTATATATGGATATCCTGCATGTACGGTATACTGTTTGTTTTCCTTTATGAAGTGGTGTTCTCTTTCTGTTTTGTGAAGAAAAAAAAAACCACATCGTTCTCGTTATTTCTAGTAGTCTAAACTGAAGGTGGATAACAGGATAGATTGTTGTTTGTATTCATAAATGTGTGTTTATATTAGTGAATATGTCTATGTGATTCACCCCCACCAAAAAGCATGAGGCAAATCTAAAAAAGTAGATTTCCCTTGGTATTGAGGGAAAACAAATTGAAAATGTCCTTGAACATTGGTAGAGCAAGCTGCGATGAACCTAATCCTGCAAAATATCCAATGCCCTCACTCACACCTCCTTTTGTACACCGGTATGTTGTTATTATAATTGACGTGTACAAAAAATGTATAAATCAAATAGAATGTCACTGTTCGTTTACACGTGAGGATCTGCAAGCAATCCCTGTTGCTCTTCATAAAAATCCCACACACACATATTGGACAGCATTTTTAGCAACAATATATTTAGAATGCCTTTCATGTCCTACAGATTTCCCTATAGAATTGGAATGCAATGCATTTGGGTCTTTCTATAAACAATAGGGCCCATGTGTGACATTGGGATTAACGTTTCAATATGGTTTGAAACAAAAACATTTATATTTGTTTATGCAGTTCCACATGTGTACTTAGATGAATATATGCAAATTGCTCAAAACACCAACTATACAACATAGGCCTAGCACTACACATCCTTCAAGCAGGGTTCATACAAACATTGGAAAGTCAAATTCAAGGTCTTTCAGGAACTTTTTCAAGCACCTCAATGTTTTACAATTACATAATTGTACATAGGCCCCCCTCCCCGCAAAGCATGCAAAAAGTAGGCCTATACCACTTTTAGAATAGTGAATTTTTTAGGCCTTGCCAATGCATTGATATTGAAATTGTTATTGCATTATAACATGTGTGATAATAATGTGAACTTGCCTGTCTAAATAAATTGGATGCATGCATGGCGACTTTTCTGTAGTGTATGTGGCCGATGCAGGCTCATTTGTTTTAAGTTGTTCAATTGTTTTAAGATAGTCGTACCACTCATTTCAGCTAAAATTATTATGTAGAAGTCTTGCCACCAACAAAATGTTGAATATTTGGGGCATAAAATCATCGAAGCTCTACAGATTTTGTTGTGAGGATACAGAATCAATAGACCAATTATTTTCGTATTGCCCTCAGGTAGCCTGTTTCTGGACTCAGGTTCAGGAATGGCTGAAAATGCATAGCATTGATCTAAAATTGACACTATAAATAGTACAGTTAGGAGATCTGGAGAGACCGGGTCAGTTAATTACTAACATACTAATACTCTTAGTAAGAGTATTTATCTTCAATACGCAATCTGTAGATTTGATTAGATAGATTGAAATTGTACGTTAAACATTATAGCATAGTTGAAAGATATGTGTTGCGTTGAAACACGAAGTGGGTGGCCTGCAGAGATAGATGGGATGGGCTGAGGGAAGCTGAGGGTTGGGATGTGGAATTGGAGACAAGTGGGAGTGGAGTTGCTGTGTGAGAGAGAGAATGATGGTCAAAAGAAAAAGGGGAAAAAAGTCGAAATAAAACATAATAGAAGTACGTTTGAATGACACTAAGTGGCAGTGTTTTTACAACTAATGTCGGTGTGCCTGAGGCTGATGCCGTGCAGGTGGTTGTACACATGCATATACACACACTCTCTAATGGTTGAGGGACAGCTATTGGGGAACTGTGGGGGGATCTTGGAGGGTTCGGGTTTCACAAGATTGTGATCATGAAAAAGGAAACTGTGACATATATTTTATATCACCATCATGCACACGCACCCTCACACAAGGATGGCTCGGTTGCGGAAATACTGATACATTTTTGATAGTGTCTTGATGCTGTATTGTCTGTCCTTCTACAGATGTTTATGTGAGACCGATTTTTGGGATGTCTCATGGTCTGCAAAACACCGCTCCAGCTCTGCCACCTTTCACTGCAGATGCGGAAGTGCGACACTGGCGGATGTTGTGTGTTGAGACTCTTCTAATGCAAAAAAAAGCATAGCTCAAGCTTAAACTGACAGATTTTGATGGGGATTTTTTTATGTAACTTAGATTGACGCACCGGTGTGTCAATCGATACTAGGGGGGTTAATCTCACCATCGCTGTATTTATAAAGAGAAAGCAACCAAATACCAGGTTCCTTTTTTGCAATGGAAGGATTTGTATGTGAAGCCAAGTTAGATGTTATCCTCATAACAACCACACATGGTTTTTACCCCCAACAGAGTAGTGCAACACGCTTCAGTTGAAGTGGTGGGCGGCCACACCTGTCACAATTGCAGGAGGCTACAATAGGCTACAAAAATTACAATAATTACAATAACCTTTCAAGCACCAAATTGAGGAATTGTCTGATTTTCAAGGTAGGCCTGTTCCAGTACTTGAATTTCTGAGATTCAAATTCAAGTAGGCTATTGTTTGAAATTGCAGGTGTAACATGGAAACCAAATAGTATTTGTCATGTTATTTCATTAAGCCCACTAGGCTATGTAATTTGTTGTCATTATGTCCAGAATAATGAATAGGAACAGCACTGGGTGTTGCAAAATAGTGTATCCTACACAATTGCGCACAGTAGACTCTGTGACCAATCCGAGGAACATAAACATATGCAAACATGAACTCACTACCTTGATGCTTTCTCTGTTAATTCTATCGAGACCCTAATGTAAATCAAGCAGACAAAAACAGATGATCAACATCAATTCACTTGATCCAATGTGGAGCCAGGCACAACTGTTTTCACCGGCATAACGAATGAGAAACCAAAATATTCAGGACATCCCTTGAGAACACCTTTTTTTTCCAGCACTTGGGCAGTTTTTGCTATCAGAACAGATGTTCATCACTTGACTGTCATTCAGAAAATTCCTTCCTCGACCAGATGATGATGTGTGAAAATATCACTACGTAATTAAACAGCTCAACACCAAATGATCCAGGATTATTGCAGGGTTCAAGTTCAATGTCTAATTTAACTGATGAATGCTTAATATATGATATAACGATAACTTTCACTGCCATAAATGCAAGGACGGAGAAGTAATGGTTTTTGCCACATGAATCCGTCAAGACACCAACCATGAGAAAGGTTTAAACATTTTTTTAAATCAGCTCCTGAAATGTATGGAATAGATATGTATTACTGGATATCCTATTTCCTGATTACTATCAATGACTTATCAACAGCTGTAACATGTTGTCCAGCGTAGGAAATCCTCCCTGGTACCCTAGTTTATAGAAATATCTATTTGCACAATGTGTATACACTGAATGTACAGTACTGTAGGCCTGCATGGGGGGAAGATATTTAAATGAGTGTTCACCAGTTATAGTCATAGGTGAGTATGCTGTGTATGAAAGTGAATTTTGATACATTTTTAAGTTTATGTTCAACATGTTATGCAAACGTAAACACAACTTTAATTGTATTTTATGACTAAGGAAATGGCTCAGCGTCAAAGCAAGCCTTGTAATTGAATCAATAAAATGACAAGCTGTACTCTTGCAGGGGGACATTTATGATCCTAATTAATAAAATGCTGGAAGAGTGATGTGAATTCATGAAACGTAATTTGTATACCCAAACTTTAGTGTCACATTGTCATGATGGGAGAGTTGAGAGAAGTGTGTGTGCGCATGCTCATTGGAGTGTGCTTTTGGGTGTTGTGTACAAGATTACAGATTCATATGATTTTTTTATTAACAAGCAGGTGGGTGATTCTCCAGCTTTATTGACATAGGACCAGGTTAATTTAACTTGGCCGCAGTGGACAGCGATTTATAGGTGTAATTTTGCGGAAGGATTGCTGAAATTCTCTTATTCACCAGCAAATTATTTTCTGAACGATAACCCTTTTAAAACTGACCTTGTGTGGATGAGAGATGGCTGAGAGAACACATGACCCACATGCAGGGTTGCGTGGATTACCTGAATAAATGTAATGCATTAATCAAATTGTATTTATCACATGCGCCGAATACAACAGGTGTAGATTTTACAGTGAAATGCTTACTTACAAGCCCTTAACCAACTATGCTTTAATAAAAAAATATATAATAAGTGTTAAGAAAAAATATAAGTAAAAAAATTGAAAATGGATAATAAAAGTAACAAATAATTAAACAGCAGCAGTAAAATAACAAGCGATGCTATATACAGGGGGGTACCGGTACAGAGTTAATGTGCGGGGGCAGCGGTTAGTCAAGGTATTTGAGGTAATATGTACATGTAGGTAGCGTTAATGTTAGGAGTGTGTATCGGAGGTGAAGTCAGGTGCAGGAGAGCAGAGTGTAGTGAACAAGCACACTTTTTATTCCGGTCAAAAACACAGCACAAAATAACAATAAATGTGCCCAAAACACAGAACATAGACAAAAAGTAATGCCCATAACAATAACAAAATACACTTAACGCTAACAATCCTACACAAAGACATGATCGGGAACAGAGGAATAAATAAATATGAATTGATTGGGGAATGAAAACCAGGTGTGCAGGGAACAAGACAAATCAAATGGATACATGAAAAATGGAGCGGCGATGGCTAGAAAGCTGGTTACATCGACCGCCGAACACCGCATGAACAAGGAGAGGAGCCGACTTCGGCGGAAGTTGTGACAGTTGAAGTATAGATTATAAACAGAGAGTAGCTGCAATGTAAAAAAGGGGTTTGGGTAGCGCTTTGATAAGCTGTTCAGGAGTCTTATGGCTCGAGGTAGAAGCTGTAAAGAAACCTTTTGGGCCTAGCCTTGCCATCCATGACCTAGAGAGAACAGTCTATATCTTGGGTGGCTGGAGACTTTGACAATTTTTAGGGCTGCCTGGTATAGAGGTCCTGGATGGCAAGAAGCTTGGCCCCAGTGATGTACTGGGACGTACACACTACCCTCTGTAGTGCCTTGCGGTCGGAGGCCGAGCAGTTGCCATACCAGGCAGTGATTCAACCAGTCAGGATGATCTCGATGTTTTAGCTGTAGAACCTTTAGAGGATCTGAGGACCCTGTAGTCCTGAGGGGGAGCTTGAAGCTCTCAACCTGTTCCACCACAGCCCCGTCGAGGAGAATGGGGGCATGCTCGTTCCTACTTTTCCTGTAGTCCACAATCAAAATCCCCCCCCCAAATTTAAATCAAATGTATTTATATAGCCCATCTTACATCAGTTGATATATCAAAGTGCTGTACAGAAACCCAGCCTAAAACCCCAAAGAGCAAGCAATGCAGGTGTAGAAGCACGGTGGCTAGGAAAAACTCCCTAGAAAGGCCAAAAAATAGAGAGGAACCAGGCTATGAAGGGTGGCCAGTCCTCGTCTGGCTGTGCCGGGTGGAGATTATAACAGAACATGGCCAAGATGTTCAAATGTTCATAAATGACCAGCATAGTCAAATATTAATAATCACAATAGTTGTCGAGGGTGCAACAAGTCAGCACCCCAGGAGTAAATGTCAGAGTATCTCTACCGCTCCTGCGGTCTCTAGAGAGTTGAAAACAGCAGGTCTGGAACAGGTAGCATGTCCGGTGAACAGGTCAGGGTTCCATAGCCGCAGGCAGAACAGTTGAATCTGGAGCAGCAGCACGGCCAGGTGGACTGGGGACAGCAAGGAGTCATCATGCCAGGTAGTCCTGAGGCATGGTCCTAGGGCTCAGGTCCTCCGAGAGAGAGAAAGAAAGAAACAGACTTAAGTTCACACAGGACACCAGATAAGAACGGAGAAATACTCCAGATATAACAGACTGACCCTAGCCCCCGACACAAACTACTGCAGCATAAATACTGGAGGCTGAGAAAGGAGGGGTCAGGAGACACTGTGGCCCCATCTGATGATACCCCCGGACAGGGCCAAACAGGCAGGATATAACCCCACCCACTTTGCCAAAGCACTGCCCCCACACCACTAGAGGGATATCTTCAACCACCAACTTACCATCCTGAGACAAGGCTGAGTATAGCCCACAAAGAGCTCCGCCACGGCACAACCCAAGGGGGGGCGCCAACCCACAATCATTACTGATTACACTTACTCAAAAAATTAAGTAATCAGTAACATAATCCTTTGTATTACTCAATGAGTAATTTAATCTGATTACTTTCACTTCTAACAGCCAGGCATTTTATAAAATATTTTGAAAGCGTGCAACTAATTGTTACATTTAGTAGCATGACTATTTACAATTTGGGGACTAGTTCAAAAGTATACAGAGCCTATATTTCACATTTTCTGTATTCCATGTGTGAAAGCATACACAGGGATCCATTCTAACTTTTCATTTGGTTTCGCAAGCTTATGTTGCGGAATCAGGAAACCTAACAAATGAGTAGTCTAATGAGCTTATCTAAACCCATGCAAAATGTTTTATTGTAAGTGTACTAGACTCCTAAATTTGTATGATTCAAGAAATAAATGGTTTTTAACTAATTATGTTCAAGCAGGAATGCATGAATCAAGATACTTTGACGTAGATGTTCCACAATTTTGGCCAATAATATCAACAGATAATTCATGTCAGACTAATTCACCACCTGAGGAAGGGGTTAGTTCGCCAACGCTACATATAGCAGAACTGTTGCTGATAGTTTGACGTGTATTGATAGTCCTACCTTACAGTAATTTTTATGTAGGCTATAGTAAATACATACGCTGCAAAGCAGCAAGCAGCAACTATGGAGTCGAGAAGACTCTCTGACCAGTGGGCCAGGGGTGAATTGTTTGGCAGCCTTACCTTTTCATTTAATCAATTGGAATACAGAAGAAGCCATCAATCCTTGACGGTTAATCAACAGGACAATTGAATCTTGAGAGCATGTGAAAAGTCTTGGAGGGTGCGCGAAACTACAGCAATCCTAAGAGTTATCAAATGTTCCTATTGATATTAAATTAAGTAGTCCTAAATGTGATCTGCTGTTTTTAAGAATGTAAGAAATAAAGGCTGATTACAGTTACTAAATTTTTGTAATGGGATAACGTAATCCCCGTGACATGTAATCTGTTACTACCCAAACCTTCCCACGTGCAATGGTGTGAAAACTCCACAGACAATCGATAACTTAAGGTTACTAACGTAACCCTAGTTCTCTCATAATATGAGGGAGGAATACCACGTGGGACCTGACCCTTCTAGGAGGGGACCACATGAGGCTTCAATCACTCAATGTCTGTTGTAGACAGAGAGGAAGCGTGACGACTAGTGGGGGACCCCACTCATTGTTAGGCGCCATGGTCCAGGCCTCTGACTTTCTCGAGCATATGTTTTCTTCCTTACTCTGTAGCAAGAAGTGGAACACGGTGAGATACAGGTGCCACACTGGCCGTTGATGTATGCTACTACAGTCGTATTGTCGGTCCTGATTAGAATGTGACAATTCCAAAGAAAATATGTTTTAGGTACTAGAAGAACTTTAACAATCTTGAGGCAATTTATCTGAGAATGACAGAGTTGTGGGGGCCACAATCTGTTCCCTGCTCTCCCCTCGTGGACTGTGCCCCACCCAGTAAGAGATGCATCTGTCCGTCACCACTTTCCTCGCAGAACCTACCCCTGGAGGAGTGCCTCTGGCGATGATCGAGGGATATCTCCAGTGGTGGAGAGCCGTTATGCATTGTGAGGATACCGTTATCCTCTGATGGAGGCGAGACGGGGACACAGCTATGAAATCCTCAATAGTCCCAACAGAACTACTGAGACAGTGGGGACCATCAACCCCAGCATACGCAAACAAGAGTAGAAACCGAGTTGGCTGTCTGCTGCTGGTATTGCTCTGATCGCCCCTTTGCTCAATAGAGGAGATTTCCAGCTATAGTGTTTGAACTGAGTCGCCTCTTGCTACTGAAACCAAAAATCTGTTGAAGGTGGGTGGTTTCACAGCTAACTAAAGCCTGTAAATCCTTGTAATTGTGGACAGGATCCAGGAATGGACTGCACATGCGCATCAGGTCTCCATTCTTGTTGAATGAAGTTGCCCACAGGCCTGATGAAGTTGCCCACAGTCCTGATGAAGCTCCCCCACCAGTGGTGCGAATTCACCCTCTGGCGGCAAAATGAGGAGTCACCCTTTGGTTATATTTATTGTCTGTGCTGTTGGCAAGACACTGGGGTGTAACAGAGGTACAGATGTGGGATCTTTATTTGACCTATATTGTCACAGCAAAATAATCCTGCTTAGTCCATAATGTTGCTTGATCGGTGGTTTGACTATTAGCTGGCCAAAAATAGCCTACATGAAAAGTACAACACTGTTAATATAACCATGTGTTTGTGTGGGTTTTCAGTAACAAAAGAGAGATAAAATTTAAGATCCTACATCTGTACGTTTATTTGAAAAGGCAGTGTTTGCACACGGAAAGGGGGCAGGGCTTTTTGGCAACCGGTACTTTGTCTTCCTGTCTCTGGCACAGTTAACAAGGGTGCTGAGGGGAAAGCTGTAGTACAGGGGCCAGTGGAGACACAAAACGGGGGAGGGGTGATATGCCTTCTGCCAAAGAGGGGGCAGGGCCAGACACAGTATGAGCTGTGCCCTACTCCTCTAGGGAATTACCTGGGTCAGACTTCAAAACGGCTGCAAGGAAAGGTCGCCTGCCCCAGGACTTGCCTCTGCTCTGCAGGTTTGCAGTCTGCTGCGTCGGTGGGAGACCCTCGTGCAAGTGTACTGCCCTCTTCCTCTTAGAGCAATGCTGGCTCGTTGCAGGGATGCCGGACTGGGATGGGACCTGGGTCTGTGGGGCAGGCAGAAGTTGAAAGCTTTGCCTTCTGTAAATTCAACCCACTGCCGCAAGGTCGAGACAGCCCCATCGGCTCGTCGGGGCCATCCAAAAGGTCTGCCTTCTCGTTGTCCATCAGGCTGGACAGACTCAGCCAAGGGGTCCTCTCGTCTTCTACTTAAAAGCTCATGGCGCGCCCAGAGCCTTGGATAGCGCCCTTGGAGGCGCAGAGTTTGATATTCACAGAACTCCTCCCAGACTGCCGGGTTAGGCATGCCTGAATCCAGGAAGTTGCCCATATCTTCCAGTAGCTCTCCCTGATATGCCATCAGTACGGAGGTGACGTTCAGTGAAATAACTGTGCGTGCTGGGTATGCATACACCTTCTGGAGGATGGAGGAAGAGAAACGTTCCATCTTGCCAGGGAGAGATGTGCTGGTGAGGGAGGATGCAAGGAGTTCGGGGTGAAGGTGCTTAGCAAGAGATGGTTTCAGTGCTAGTGGGGTCACAGAACTCCAGCTCCTCCTTACCCTGCATGTCCATGGCAGCGAATTCCTTTTGCACATATGGAGTAGCCCGTACTCCAGGCTGGGAGAGGGTGCCCTCTCACTCAGTGTGCTGGAAGGCTTCGAGGTCTGAGCCTGTGGTTCTTCTTCCCCTTCCTCATTCTCATAGTGGAAGAAGTGAAGAATACTGTTGGCCTCCTCCTCATCAATCCCAATGTCTCCTTTCCCTGCTGCTACTTGGTCGAACAGTGGGTCGAAATCCAGGGGAAGACCGTCCATACCCTTGGCCCAACCTCTCTCGGTTTTGGGTTTCTGGGTTGTTGCAACTCCCTCTGGGGTAGGCAACAACACATCATCCAAGCTGACCATCAACATAGGGGGCTCTCACGGGTTTGTGTTCAATCCCCTCCTGTCCTCCCTGTTCACCCATGACTGCAGGGCCACGCACAACTCCAACAACATCATCAAGTTTGCTGACGACACGACGCTGGTAGGACTGATCACCGACAACTATGTGGCAACCTATAGGAAGGAGGTCAGACACTCCTCTGAGTGTGGTTCCAGAACAACAAGCTCTCCTTCAACATCAGCAAGACAAATGAGCTGATCATGGAAAAGATAATGGCGCCGGAGGAGATGGCTGCCGTTTTATGGTCCCCAAACCAATTTTGCTATTGTGTGTGTTTTTTAGCATTATTTGTACATAATGTTTCTGCCAACATCTCTTCTGACTGAAAATAGCTTCTAGATATCAGGACAGTGATTACTCACCTCGTACTGGAAGAAGATTTTTTCTTTAACGAGTCGGACGCAAAGGATTTATTTCAGACAACATAAAAGGCCCTCATCCCTGTATTTCGCAAGGAGAAAGAGACAAATGTATCGGGGACGTAGGTTGGGGAGTCTAGTAAGGTGGTGAGTGGGTAATCTTCCTTTTTCCATTGGTCTTACTAGCCAACGTACAATCATTGGATAATAAAATAGACAAACTAAGATCACGTATATCCTACCAACGGGACATTAAAAACTGTAATATCTTGTGTTTCCCCGAGTCGTGGCTGAACGACGACATGAATAACATACAGCTGGCGGGATTTATGCTGTATCGGCAGTATAGAACAGTCGCCTATGGTAAGACAAGGGGTGCCGGTCTATGCATATTTGTAAACAACAGCTGGTGAACGAAATCTAAGGAAGTCTCGCTCACCTGAGGTAAAGTATATCGTGATAAGCTGTAGACCATTCTATTTACCAAGAGCATTTCTCTATATTCCTTGTAGCTGTCTATTTACCACCACAAATGCTGGCAGCAAGATCACACTCAATGAGCCATTTAGGGCCATAAGCAAACAGGAAAACGCTCATCCAGAGGCGGTGCTCCTAGTGGCCGAGGACTTTAACCTCTCTAGGTACGTGAGACGGTAGCGTCCCACCTCTCAACAGCCAGTGAAACTGCAGGGCGCCATATTCAAAACAACAGAAATCCCATAATTAACATTCTTGAAACATACATGTATTTTACACCATTTTAAAGATACACTTGTTGTAAATCCAGCCACAGTTTCCGATTTCAAAAAGGCTTAACGACGAAAGCAAACCAAACGATTATGTTAGGTGAGTGCCTGTTCACAGAATAACACAGCCATTTTTCCAGCCAAAGAGAGGATTTACAAAAAGCGGAAATATAGATCTATAGATCTAATATAGATTTTTTATGAATTTATTTGCAAATTATGGTGGGAAATAAGTATTTGGTCAATAAGTATTTGGTCAAATGCTTTCTGTAAGTCTTCATAAGGTTTTCACACACTGTTGCTGGTATTTTGGCCCATTCCTCCATGCAGATATCCTCTAGAGCAGTGATGTTTTGGGGCTGTTGCTGGGCAACACGGACTTTCAACTCCCTCCAAAGATTTCTATGGGGTTGAGATCTGGAGACTGGCTAGGCCACTCCAGGACCTTGAAATGCTTCTTACGAAGCCACTCCTTCGTTGCCCGGGAGGTGTGTTTGGGATCATTGTCATGCTGAAAGACCCAGCCACGTTTCATCTTCAATGCCCTTGCTAATGGAAGGAGGTTTTCACTCAAAATCTCATGATACATGGCCCCATTCATTCTTTCCTTTACACGGATCAGTCGTCCTGGTCCCTTTGCAGAAAAACAGTCCCAAAGCATGATGTTTCCACCCCCATGCTTCACTGTAGGTATGGTGTTATTTGGATGCAATTATTCTTTGTCTTCCAAACACGACGAGTTGAGTTTTTATCAAAAAGTTATATTTTGGTTTCATCTGACCATATGACATTCTCCCAATCTTCTTCTGGATCATCCAAATGCTCTCTAGCAAACTTCAGACGGGCCTGGACATGTACTGGCTTAAGCAGGGTGACACATCTGGCACTGCAGGATTTGAGTCCCTGGCGGCGTAGTATGTTACTGATGGTAGGCTTTGTTACTTTGGTCCCAGCTCTCTGCAGGTCATTCACTAGGTCACCCCGTGTGGTTCTGGGATTTTTGCTCACCGTTCTTGTGATCCTTTTGACCCCACGGGTGAGATCTTGCGTGGAGCCCCAGATCGAGGGAGATTATCAGTGGTCTTGTATGTCTTCCATTTCCTAATAATTGCTCCCACAGTTGATTTCTTCAAACCAAGCTGCTTACCTATCGCAGATTCAGTCTTCCCAGTCTGGTGCAGGTCTACAATTTTGTTTCTGGTGTCCTTTGACAGCTCTTTGATTTTGGCCATAGTGGAGTTTGGAGTGGGACTGTTTGAGGTTGTGGACAGGTGTCTTTTATACTGATAACAAGTTCAAACAGTTACCCTTAATACAGGTAATGAGTGGAGGACAGAGGAGCCTCTTAAGAAGAAGTTACAGGTCTGCGAGAGCCAGAAATCGTGCTTGTTTTTAGGTGACCAAATACTTCTTTTCCACCATAATTTGTAAATAAATAAATTAAAAATCCTACAATGTGATTTTCAGGATTTTTTTTCTAATTTTTCTCTCATAGTGGAAGTGTACCTATGATGAAAATTACAGGCCTCTCTCATCTTTTTAAGTGGAAGAACTTGTACAATTGGTGGCTGACTAAATACTTTTTTTCCCCACTGGAAATATATAGAAAAAATTATAAATTAACACAATAAAATAACAATAATGAGGCTATATACAGGGGGAATCAGTACCGAATCAATGTGTGGGGGTACAGGTTAGTCGAGGAAATGTGTACATGTAGGTAGGGGTGAAGTGTCTATGCATAGATAATAAGCAGCAGTATAAAAAACAAATGGAGGGGGGGGTGTCAATGTAAATAATCTGGTGCAATTTCATTAATTGTTCAGCAGTCTTATGGCTTGGGGTTACAGTGGCTTGCGAAAGTTTTCACCCCTTTGGCGTTTTTCCTATTTTGTTGCCTTACAACCTGGAAATAAAATACATTTTGGGGGGATTTGTATTATTTGATTTACACAACATGACTACCACGTTGAAGATGGAAAATATTTTATTGTGAAACAAACAAGAAATAAGACAAAAACAAAATGAAAACATGAGCGTGCATAACTATTCACCCCCCAAGTCAATACTTTGTAGAGCCACCTTTTGCAGCAATTACAGCTGCAAGTCTCTTGGCGTGACTCTATAAACTTAGCACATCTAGCCAATGGGATTCCCATTCTTCAAGGCCAAACTGCTCCAGCTCCTTCAATCTTTAAGTCATATCACAGATTCTGGGCTTTGACTACGCCATTCAAATACATTTACATGTTTCCCATTAACTTCTTATGGACGGTAGCGTCCCACCTGGCCAACATCCTGTGAACTTGCAAAGCGCGAAATTCAAACGACAGTATTATAAATATTTAACTTTCATAAAATCACAAGTATAAAACATCAAAATAAGCCTTAACTTCGTGTTTATCAAGCCCCTGTGTCAGATTTCAAAAGGCTTTACGGCGAAAGCAAACCATGCGATTAACTGAGAACAGTGCCCCGCATACAAACACATGAAAAACGTATTTCAACCAGGCAGGTGCAACTCGAAAGTCTGAAATAGCGATTAAAATAATGCCTTACCTTTGATAATCTTCTTCTGTTGGCACTCCGAAAGGTCCCAGTTTCATCACAAATGGTCCTTTTGTTCGATAATGTCCATTATATCCATAAAAACTCAGTTTAGCTGGCACGCTTCAGTCAATAATCCACCCAGTTTCCCCCCATGAAAATGTATACAAAATTAATCCCAAACATTACTAATAAACAAGTCAAACAACATTTATAATCAAACCTTAGGTACCCTAATACGTAAATAAACTATAAAATGTAAGATGGAGAATCGTTAGTCTTTTCCGGAGAAAAATACCAAAGAACGGGCTCTCTTCCACGCTCTTGGAAACACTACAGCCAAAATGGGAGCCACCTAGAAAAACTACAATTTCTGGCTCATTTTTCCTAAAACATGTCTGAAACTCTTTCTAAAGACTGTTGACATCTAGTGGAAGCCCTATGAACTGCAATCTGGGAGGACTTGGCCTTATAATAAAAGTGATAGCCATTAAATTGTGGTAGGCTGAATTTGAGTATTTTTGTTAGGGTTTGACCTCGGATTCCCCCAGCCATATCAGTTATATTATGCTCACAGACATAATTTTAACAGTTTTAGAAACTTTAGAGTTTTTTCTATCTAATTATATGCACATCCTAGTTTCTTTAGGTTGACTAACAGGCAGTTTACTTTGGGCATGCTTTTCATCCGGACGTCAAAATACTTGAGTGTTGCTTTAGCAGTATGCTTAGGGTCATTGTCCTGCTGGAAGGTGAACCTCCTGAATTTCCCAGTATTTTGCTCTGTCCATCATTCCTTCAATTCTGACCAGTTTCCCAGTCCCTGCCGATGAAAAACATTGCCATAACATTTCATTGCCACCACCATGCTTCACTGTGGGGATGTTGTTCTCAGGGTGATGAGAGGTGTTAGGTTTACGCCAGACATAATGTTTTACATGAAGCTCTGTTTTAGTCTCATCTGACCAGACTACCTTCTTCCATATGTTTGGGGAGTCTCCCACATGCCTTTTGGCAAACACCAAACATATTTGCTTATTTTTTCCTGGCCACTCTTCCACAAAGCCCAGCTCTGTTTAGTGAAAGGCTTAAAGTGGTCCAATGGACAGACACTCCAAGGAGCTCTGCAGCTCCTCCAGGGTTATGTTTGGTATCTTTTTTGCCTCTGATTAATGCCCTCCTTGCCTGGTCTGTGAGTTTTGGTGGGCGGCCCACTCTTGGCAGGTTTGTTGTGATACCATATTCTTTCTTTTTTTAATAATACATTTAATGGTGCTCCGTGGGATGTTCAAAGTTTAGGATATTTTTTTATAACCCAACTCTGATCTGTATTTCTCCACAACTTTGTCTCTGACCTGTTTGGAAAACTCCTTGGTCTTCATAGTGCCGCTTGCTTGGTGGTGCCCCTTGCTTAGTGGTGTTGCAGACTCTGGGGCCTTTCAGAACAGGTGTATGTATACGGAGATCATGTGACAGATCATGTGACACTTAGATTGCACACAGGTGGACTTTATTTAACAAATTGTGTGACTTCTGAAGGTAATTGGTTGCACCAGATCTTATTTAGGGGCATCATAGCAAAGGGGGTGAATAGATATGCTAGCACCACTTTTCCGTTTTATTTAGTTTTTTTTAAACAAGTTATTTTTTTTCACTTCACCAATTTGGACTATTATGTTTATGTTGATTACATGAAATCCCCCCAAAAATCTATTTAAATTACAGGTAGTAATGCAACATAATAGGACAAACTCCAAGGGGGATGAATACTTTTGCAAGGCACTGTAGAAGCTGTTAAGGAGCCTTTTTGGTTCTAGACTTGGTGCTGCTTGCATGTGTGGTAGCAGAGAAAACAGTCTGACTTCGGTGACTGGAGTCTTTGACAATTTTTTGGACTTTCCTCCTAGTGTATATGTAGGTCCTGGATTGCTGGAAGCTTGGCCCCAGTGATGTACTGAGCCGTAAGCACTACCCTTTGTAGCGCCTTATGGTCAGATGCCGAGCAGTTCCCATACCAGGCAGTCAGGACGCTCTTGATGGTGCAGCTATAGAACTTTTTGAGGATCTGGGGACCGATGACAAATATTTTCAGTCTTCTGAGGGGAAATGGGTGTGTTCGGACCATGATAGTTTGTTGGTGATGTGTACACCAATGAACTTGAAACTCTTGCACCGATCCACTACAGCCCCGTCAATGTTAATTCGGCCTTTTCAGCCTGACCTCCGCCCCCTTTTTCTACTTATTTTCTTTGCGCAAATGATGGGGATTTGGGCCCGTTCCCGAGAAATCAGTACATCCTTTGCGTCGGACTCGATAAAGAAAAAGTTACATGTATGTGTCTACATCAATTACCTCGTACCCTTGCATATTGACTCGGTACTGGTACCCTGTGTATATAACCAAGTTGTCGTTAGTCATTGTGTATTTATTTTTACTTGTATTGTGTGTTACTTTTCTATTATTTCTCTATTTTCTTTCTCTGCTTTGTTGGGAATGGCCTGTATAAGTAAACATTTCAGTCTATACCTGCTGTTTACAAAGCATATGATGAATAACATTTGATTTTATTTTAATGAATCATTTCATGGTTAGTCTGCTGTTTACGAAGCATGGGTTGGGTTTCCTCTTCGCCCGAAGGCTGGGAGGAAGAGAAACCTCATGGGGGGACTGCTCTGTACACCCTTCGTTTGAGGCTGAACTTCGGCAACTCCTTGCAATGCTCACAGGACTCAGGGTTAGCGAGAGCTGGCTGAGCATGCTATGGTCCCAAGCAGGTGACAACGACTGGAAGTGAATAGTATTAAAGTTAAGTAAAGATACCCCAAAAAACGACTTAATTAGTATATTCAAGTATTTTTACTAGGGTACTTTACACCACTGGTCCTCGCGCGTTACTTGCAAACACAAGCAGGAAAACAGTAATTCAAGTCGCGCTGAGGATAGCTTAGAGAGAGTATTTTGATCTCTGTTTTTGAAAGATGTTATGTGATTGGAGCTTCCTGTAGTCCCCTCCCTGAAGGGGTTTAACCCATATGTGAGATACCGAAACTAGTATTTGAAAGACAACTGGAGTAGTTTTGTCTTGTAGTTTAATCAAAATCACAATGCATACAGTTCATGAATCACAACAGTTGGCATGTGTTTTTCAAGTTGCACAATACTTTCATTGGAAATGGTGGTCTCTTCCCACGACGCGAGCTGAAAAACAACAATATATTACATCCAACCCACCCCTAATTGCTATTTTTTTTAGAAATGTGCAACATGTATTCTCCCAATGTCAGTCTGCTGTAAACATTTGTGTTAACAATACATAGAGGCTATCATAACCAACGTGACATCTGCCTTCCAGTAACATCAGCGTTTCATAAGGAGGCTTGCTGTGAGACAGGACAAATGCTGTTTTAATGCATTGTTGATTGACCACAGCATGGGAACCCAGGATCAACATCCCAAATGGCACCCTATTCCCTATATAGTGCACATAGGGCAATGGTCAAAAGTAAGGCACAAAATAAGGAAAAGGGCACAATTTGGGACGCACTGAGAGAATAATAACCCTGTGACTTTAGCAGCCTATCAGTGGGACAGAGGGGCCTAAACCTGCCCAGTGGACAGGAGGAAAGCCGTTTCCCTGGCACAATGCTCCACTTGCAGATTACATGTTTCTGTACAACGTAGCAACATCCAAGTTGGCATCCCACCAGTGAGAGGAAAGACCTCAATAGTTGATTGCTCTAAAACATGCACTGAGTAAAATGGCATGCTTTAGAGTATTTAAATGCAAGTCAGAATGTCTTCAATGATAAAAAGGCAAGTTGAGAACAAGTTCTCATTTACAATTGCGACCTGGCCAAGATAAAGCAAAGCAGTTCGATACATACAACAACACAGAGTTACACATGGAGTAAAACAAACATACAGTCAATATTACAGTTGAAAAATAAGTCTATATGCGATGTGAGCAAATGAGGTGAGGTAAGGGAGGTAAAGGCAAAAAAAAGGCCATGGTGGCGAAGTAAATACAATATAGCAAGTAAAACACTGGAATGGTAGATTTGCAGTGGAAGAATATGCAAAGCAGAAATCAAAATAATGGGGTGCAAAGGAGCGAAATAAATAAATACAGTAGGGGAAGAGGTAGTTATTTGGGCTAAATTATAGATGGGCTATGTACAGGTGCAGTAATCTGTGAGCTGCTCTGACAGCTGGTGCTTAAAGCTAGTGAGGGAGATGTGTTTCCAGTTTCAGAGATTTTTTGTAGTTCGTTCCAGTCATTGGCAGCAGAGACCTGGAAGGAGAGGCGGCCAAAGGACTTTACCTAGCAGGGTCTTGTAGATGACCTGGAGCCAGTGGGTTTGGCGACGAGTATGAAGCGAGGGCCAGCCAACGAGAGCGTACAGGTCGCAGTGGTGCGTAGTATATGGGGCTTTGGTGACAAAACGGATGGCACTGTAATAGACTGCATCCAATTTATTGAGTAGGGTATTAGAGGCTATTTTGTAAATGACATCGCCGAAGTCGAGGATCGGTAGGATGGTCAGTTTTACAGCATGAGTGAAGGATGCTTTGTTGCGAAATAGGAAGCCAATTCTAGATTTAACTTTGGATTGGAGATGTTTGATGTGAGTCTGGAAGGAGAGTTTACAGTCTAACCAGACACCTAGGTATTTGTAGTTGTCCACATATTCTAAGTCAGGACCGTCCAGAGTAGTGATGCTGGACGGGCGGGCATGTGCAGGCATCGATCGGTTGAAGAGCATGCATTTAGTTTTACTTGTATTTAAGAGCAGTTGGAGGCCACAGAAGGAGAGTTGTATGGTATTGAAGCTCATCTGGAGGGTTGTTAACACAGTGTCCAAAGAAGTGCCAGAAGTATACAGAATGTTGTCGTCTGCATATAGGTGGATCAGAGACTCACCAGCAGCAAGAGCGACATCATTGATGTATACAGAGAAGAGAGTCGGGCCAATAATGAATCCTTGTGGCACCCCCATAGAGACCACCAGAGGCCCGAACAACAGGCCCTCCGATTTGACACAATGAACTCTATCAGAGAAGTAGTTGGTGAACCAGGGGAGGCAATAATTTGAGAATCCAAGGCTATCGAGTCTGCCGATGAGGATGTACTGATTGACAGAGTCGAATGATTTGGCCAGGTCAATGAATACGGCTGCACAGTATTGTTTCTTATCGATGGCAGTTAAGATATCATTTAGGACCTTGAGCGTGGCTGAGGTGCACCCATGACCAGCTCTGAAACCAGATTGCAAAGCGGAGAAGGTGCGGTGGGATTCAAAATGGTCGGTAATCAGTTGACTTGGCTTTCGAAGACCTTAGAAAGGCAGGGTAGGATAGATATAGGTCTGTAGCAGTTTGGGTCTAGAGTGTCCCCCCCTTTGAAGAGGGGGATTACCGCAGCTGCTTTCCAATATTTGGGAATCTCAGATGAAACGAAAGAGGTTGAAAAGGCTAGTAATAGGGGTTGCAACAATTTCGGCAGATCATAATAGAAATAAAGGGTTCATATTGTAGAGCCCAGCTGATTTATAGGGGTCCAGATTTTGCAGCTCTTTCAGAACATCAGCTGACTGGATTTGGGAGAAGGAGAAATGCGGAAGATGAAAGATATGAATAGAAAACACAAAGGCCTCATTGATTAAAAGCCAAGCTAAAAATGCTGTTGTCACATGAGATTTGTACATCTCAAGCAGTTTCACAGTACAATGCAAAGATCCGTATAAAAAATGTGATGAATAATCAGGAGTCTTTTACAGCTACAATTTAATAAATGAACAGTAGCTTTGCTCTCAGATTTCCAATGCCTAGCCCCTAGATTTCTCAGTTTCACTTCCAAGTTGCCTGATGCCTAAAAAACATCCCTGCTTGACACTGGTACTACCACAATTACTGCCTCTGTAGTCCTAGCAAACTGCAATTTACAGTGCCTTGCAAAAGTATTCATCCCCCTTGGTGTTTTTCCTATTTTGATGCATTACAACCTGTAATTTAAATTGATTTTTATTTTTATTTCATGAAATAAAAATACATTTCAGATAATTAAAAAAAATAAAGGAAATGTGGTACGTGCAGATGTATTCATCCCCTATGCTATGAAGCCCCTAAATATGATCTGTTGCAACCAATTACCTTCAGAAGTCACATAATTTGTTAAATAAAGTACACCTTTGTGCAATCTAGGATTCACATGATCTTAGTATATATGCACCTGTTCTGAAAGGCCCCAGAATGTCTGCAACACCACTAAGCAAGGGGCACCACCAAGTAAATGGCACCATGAAGACCAAGGAGCTCTCCAAACAGGTCAGGGACAAAGTTGTGTAGAAGCACAGATCAGGGTTGGGTTATAAAAAAATATCAGAAACTTTGAACATCCCACGGAAAACCATTAAATCCATTATTAAAAAATGGAACGAATATGGCACCACAACAAACCTGCCAAGAGAGGGCCGCCCACCAAAATTCACAGACCCGGCAAGTAGGACATTAATCAGAGAGGCAACAAAGACACCACAAATAACCCTGAAGGACCTGCAAAGCTCCACAGCGGAGATTGGAGTGTCTGTCCATAGGACCCCTTAAGCCGTACACTCCACAGAGCTGGGCTTTACGGAAGAGTGGCCAGAATAAAAAACATTACTTTACCCTTTCACACATACCATCACACAGGTGTGATCGTTCTACAGTTGTCCCTGAAGCATACGATCACATTTGTGTGATTAGAACGCATTTGGAATGGCCAGTTTCGAATGACACAACAATTAGCATTTGAGCTGGCAATACTTTTTTCAGAAACTATTTACACAAACACAGTCCTTACAAAGTTCTGTCCAGAATGTGAGCAGTTTATTTTTGGATATAATGTTCAGATTTTCACAGAAGTATCTATACCACAACACAATCATCCAACTGGAAATATGTAGGCTACATTTGTCATTGAGCTAACTGAGGAAAGATTGAAGCAACACAAGCAGTCATATTTTTATAACTCTTGGCTGACAAACTACAATATAAAATAGCTAACAGCAATTACAATTAATCACATCACGAGTGAGCTCACCATTGATCTAAATAATTGAGTAAAACACTTTCTAGAAATTGAAAGTAATCCGATGATTAGTGTCAGCACGCTTCCTTGCCTTTTTTTCCTCACAGAAACCAAAGATAATAAGAGAAGACAAGATGAGTTTGGTCAATTTATAGTATGCATATTGAAGGGGTGTGTCGTCTACCATCGTTCACATCACACCATTCACTTCCTGAAGTTCTCAAAAAATGAGTGAACCCTTACTCACCTCATTTTGTTATAGCATCTTTGGTCCGACAGACGATTATGTGAAACCCAGAATGCATTATATGTCAACAAACATGGCTCCACATGAGCTTAGCTCATCATAATCAGAGCAAACTTAAAGTATTTTACACACATAATATGTGCCCATTACAATCTATGCATGAATTGGAATGCATGATTTATCATCCGGTACTTGAAAACATGTGAATGAAACCGTAAATATGTAAATAATACCACACAAAACATTTTCTGATAGTGATTAATTGATACAAATGTCACGTGCCGACAGTCAATTACGTAACCTCTCACTCCCACTCTGAGCCATTCAGTGTTATTGTTTATCTATGTAGCTACTGTGATAAGCTGTAGCATTAGCAATGTCTTTCAAAAGGAGACAACTCACAAATGCAGAAATTCTGGAGTTTTTAAAAAATGAAAGTCAGGAATCAGATTCTGACAGTGAGGAGCTGTCCCCCAGCCATTGAGAACCCTGAATCTGAGGACCCCTTGTCCACTTCAAAGTCCCAGTTCTCTTTGAAGATGCTGGTGGTGATGGAGGCAGACCGACAGTGGATGAAGTACATGAGTTCTGTGGTAGCTGGAAGGATGCCAGCCATTTCACCCCTCCTGGCGCTGCTGTTTGCTTTGATGAGTCCCAGTCTGGAGTGCAATGCTCCTTGCCATTTCCATCTGAGGCAGAGTGCTTCAAGTTGTTTCTGACAGAGGAGCTGGTGGGAGACCAATCACTATGCCTTGGAGCTACAGGAGACGAGAGAGCCAGCAGTGAGGGGACAACCACAATTAGTGAAATGTATACCTTCCTGATGACAGTCCTTCTCATGGGGATCGTAAAGTAGAACTCCCTAAGAGAATACTGGAGCACAGATCATATGTTTGGGGCGGCCTAGTGGTTAGAGCATTGGACTAGTAACCGAAAGGTTGCAAGTTTGAATCCCCGAGCTGACAGGGTACAAATCTGTTGTTCTGCCCCTGAACAGGCAGTTAACCCACTGTTCCTAGGCTGTCATTGAAAATAAGAATTTGTTCTTAACTGACTTGCCTAGTAAAAAAAAAAATTTTTGCAACTCCCTTCTTTTCCGATGACTGCATTTCGTCAACAATGCTACTGCTATCCTAAATGACCCATTACACAAAATAAGAAATGTTCTTACCAGACTAACAATAGCATTTGGTTGAGTCTTTGTGCCAAACAAGGACCTTTGCATTGATGAGTATGAGGGGCTTGGGGTGTCCGGGTCCGTGGTGATGACCATGCTGGCTCCTCATCTCAGCAACGGGCACACTTTGTTTGTGGACAATTGTTACAGCAGTCCCACACTATTCCAGCATCTGCTCTCCAACAGCACAGGGGCCTGTGGCAGAGTCACGTAAAACAGGAAGGGGATGCCGGCATTCGGATGCAGGAAGATGCAGAGAGGGGAGATGGAGTTCAAGGAGAACGGTCAACAGCTGGCAGTAAAGTGCCATGACAAACGAGACGTCCATGTCCTCTACATTGTCCATACAGCAACCATGTCAGCCACAGGGAAGGTGGACCACCTGACGGGAGAGAGAAAAATCAAACCAGACTGCGTGCTTGACTATAACCTCAAAATGGGGCCAGTGGATAAGGCGGACATGATAAACACTTTTGTGGAATGCACTCAGAAAATGACCAAGTGGTATAAGAAGATATTCTTCCATCTGATCAACGCAGCCCTCAACAGCCACATAGTTCACCACCAACTAACAGGTGAGATGGTTACTGAACAAGGGACTTTTTTGTAATTGGACATTCAGTTCACTTGCAGAAACTATTAACTTAGTAAGGCACTTACTTTGATAGAAATGCAGCCTCGATTTGAACCAGGGTGTCTCTAGTGATGCGTCTAGCACTGAGAGGCTGTGCTATAAACCGCTGCACCACTTGGGAGTCATAAGGCCAGGGTAGCTTCAAAATACACCACATGCTTCTGACACAATTAACATTGTTTTCCAGAGCTAATAGAAGAATGCAGCTTGCTACATAAGCACGATTGAAGGTTATGAAATGAGAAACGTTACCTCGCATGTCCACAGTTATGAGGAATATAGACACATATAGTACATACAGTGAGCTTCAGTAGAAACGTATAACACAACATACAGAAACAAATATAATGTAATAAAGCACTTACTTCAATAGAAGCACAGTCTGGATTTGAACATGGGTGTCTGTAGTGATGCCTCTAGCACTGGGATGCTGTGCCTTAGACAGCTGCGCCACTTGGGAGTCATAAGGCAGGGTAGCATCAAAATACAACACATGCTAATTCTTCTCTGACGCAATTAGCATTGTGTTCCCGAGCTAAAAGTATAATGTAGCTAGCTACCTAAGCATTGAGTATAACCCCATAAAGGTTATGAAATGAGTAATATTAACCCGCATGTCGCGGTCATAAGGAATATACACAAAAATATTATGCTACAGTAGAAACGACATAACACAACATGCAGAAACTATTATAACCTAATAAGGCACTTACTTTGAAAGAAACGCACACATTTGGGAAGCACTTGGGGAATTTTGTCCGGGTCAGAAATAAAAAATTAAAATAAATGAATGGGTCCGCAAAAGTAAAAATGACTTATTTTATATGAATGAATGAGGCGGAACGCACCTCAATTCAGACTGTTCTTAGAAAATAAAAAAAACTTGATAGAAAATCATTTGAAATTGACAAGTTGAAAACAGCCTATAAATAAAAACAGGCTGCTTGCTTGGTTTGAGGGCAGCACGGATTAAATGTACTGTTGCGTAACAATCACATTCTGGAATGGAGAGAACGTTCTAACGTCACATAAATTTACAAAAAATCACGCTGGGGCGACCGTTAGAGATATTTGGAACTCACGCATGAAAAGGTTAAAGAAAAAAATTATCAAACATGTTTGTTGTTTGCCGAAAGGCATGTGGGAGACTCCCAAAACATATGGAAGCACTCTGGTTAGATGAGAATAAAATGTAGCTTTTTGGCAATCAAGGAAAACTCTGTTTTGAGCAAATCCAATACTTCTCATCAACACCTCTATCTTTCTTTCTCTCTCTCAGAGGACCTGAGCCCTAGGACCATGCCTAAGGACTACCTGGCCTGATGACTCCTTGCTGTCCCCAGTCAACTTGGTCGTGCTGCTGCTCCAGGTTCAAATGTTCTGCCTGCGGCTATGGAACCCTGACCTGTTCACCCGACGTGCTACCTGTCCCAGACCTGCTGTTTTCAACTCTCTAGAGGCAGCAGGAGCGGTAGTGATACTCTGAATGATCGGCTATGAAATGCCAACTGACATTTACTCCTGACATGCTAACCTGTTGCACCCTCTACAACCACTGTGATTATTATTATTTGACCATGCAGTACATCTATGAACATCTTGGCCATGTTTTAATAGAATCCCCACCCAGCACAGCCAGAAGAGGACTGTCCACCCCTCATAGCCTGGTTCCTCTCTAGGATTCTTCCTATGTTCTGGCCTTTCTAGGCAGATTTTCAGATTGTTTGCTGTTTGTGGTTTTAGGCTTGGTTTCTGTACAGCACTTTGAAACATCAGCTAATGTAAGAAGGGATTTATGAATACATTTGATTGATTTAAATAAATTTGATTGATCACCCCCAGAACACCATCCCCACAGTGAGGCATGGTGGTGGCAGCATCATGCTGTGGGGATGTTTTTCATCGGCAAGGACTGGGAAACTGGTCAGAATTAAAGGAATGATGGATGATGCTAAATACAGGGAGATTCTTGAGGAACCCTGTTTCAGTCTTCCAGTAATTTGAGACTGGGACAGAGGTTCACCTTCCTTCAGGACAATGACCCTAAGCATACTGCTAAAGCAATACTTGAGTGGTTTAAATGTTTTGGAATGGCCTGGTCAAAGCCCAGACCTCAATCCAATTGAGAATCTGTGGTATGACTTAAAGATTGCTGTACACCAGCGGAACCCATCCAACTTGAAGGAGCTGGAGCAGTTTTGTCTTGAATAATGGGCAAAATCCCAGTGGCTAGATGTGCCAAGCTTATAGAGACTTGCAGCTGTATTTGCTGCAAAAGGTGGCTCTACAAAGTATTTACTTTGGGGGGGTGAATAGTTATGCACGCTCAAGTTCTGTTTTTTCACAATAAAAAAAAGTTTGCATATTCAAAATGGTAGGCATGCTGTGTAAATCAAATGATACAAACCCCCAAAAATAAATTTTTATTCCAAGTTCTAAGGCAACAAAATAGGAAAAAGGGGGTTCAAAATTTTGCAAGCCACTGTATACCTGCAAAATGCGCAGCACTCCATAAACCTCTGAACTGGAATAAACTCTGCCTCTGATTCAAAGGGTGTTCAAAATTTTGCAAGCCACTGTATACCTGCTAAATGCACAGCACTCCATAAACCTCTGAACTGGAATAAACTGTGCCTCTGATACACATTCCAACACCTTGCCCCAAACCTCAACAGGGGGCTTGAAGTGATATTGATTTGGCTGTTTCTGGAACCAATTTACACGAGCCATGACAGGAAAGATGCATGTGCTATCATGTGCTGGAACAACCAGCACATCACAAGAGAACATCTGTGTTACTATGCCTGAATTTAGCGCTGCATCTGGTTAAATGTGTAGTAGGTCCTGTCTGTCTGTCAGTGGCGAACCACTTTGCAAGTACACATGATGAGCGAAAACTTATACTCTGGTAGAAGTGAGGGCATAGTAAACAAAAGGTAAATAATTAAATGAAACAAAACCAGAAGTGGAGGGGTGAAGGTAGAAAATGATGGATCAAGTGAACTCAATTTGACAACTCTGCCCTACCACTTCCTTTTTAAACTGAGGGACAACAATTCTTTGTGGCAAAATTATAACGTGTCAAGGGCCACTGGAGAATCTTTGCAAAAACATAACCTATGATGCCAATCTCATGGACTGTCAGTTTTTGAATTCAAATGTCTAAATATTAATTTCACAGTGGATAAATGTTTCAGAACATTTTTTTCTGTTTCAAATCAAGGGGTGGGGCGCCGTTGGTTAAAAGAAGGACTTCAGATTGTGGCTTTATTAATAGATTTACAGTTAATCATAAAAATTGGACAGGAGTACGTGCAATTCTTATTTCTTTTTCCCCCTTATGTCATTACGACAAATTATACTCATACAGCTAGAGAAAAACACATTACAAATGTCAAGGGCAAATAACATCTGATGTCTTAAAGGGAAAGTTCAAGCTAGTATGCAGCCAGTGAAATACCATATTGGAGAAAGTAATATAATGTAGCTGCAGAGCACAATTCAGAGCGTGCCGTTAATAACTCTTCCTCCCTCCCAGCTTACTTCAGCTATGGACTGTTCTTTTCACTCAATATACTTTCACCACTGCAGGCTGGATCCCACACCGGCATTGTGCCTTCATCTCAACTCTCACTGCACACTGTCTGATGTGTTTTCTCCGCCCTGAACCCACTCAGAATCGTCCACCAAATCGCCAGCCCCCACACCCGTTAGAGCAGGACAATTTAACTCAGCTCCACCACCCCTTACACTGGACCAATAGAATGAAGTCACTTTGCTGGAGGAGGACTGTTGCGGCCAGAATATTGTGGACTTAAAGGCCTGATTTCACATGAGGAAGAGAGACGCTCAGATCACCTCCCACCTCCTGACCAATGGCCTTATTGTATTACATAACATAATGGCTATTTGTTCAGTCAAGCACATTGCTCGCTAAATTAGATTGCATACTGGTATCAAAGAAATTGGAAATCATATAAAATGGTTGCTTTACTTTAAATTATTTAGAATTATTATTCCATGCCTAAATAAGATCATTACCATTGTTTTAATCTCCTTCACTCTTAGAAGTTAAGGTACCTGGAAGAACCTTTTGGGTTGCCACACCGGCAGAACCTTCCAGGTCTAAATGTTTCCTTGAGGAACCCCTCTGAAAAGGGTTCTCATTGTAAAAGTGGTTCCCTGTGTAAAAGTTCAAATCGGAACCTCTTTGTGATGGGAGGGGTTTTGAACCTTTTTAATAGTATTGGTGACAACCTATCAGAATATTGGAGGCATGGCTTATTGGCGAGGCTATAATTTTTGGCACCCATTCCTGTTCATTATTTTAAATTTGTACACTTAATTATTCTTGAGTGCTTATGGATATTACATATTCTAATGTAATATTCACATTGTTGAGTAATAATTTTTCTAACTTTGCATGGGCTTTTGGGAATCTCACACACTGCTGTAAGCCTCAAGCTACAAAACTGTCGGTGTTCAACATGACAATACAACAGAACAGATTAATAGGAATGACATTTACTCTAACAGTAGGCCAACAAAGATCTATCTGAAAGCCATGCTTCTACTAAACCAGTCCAGAGTTCCTCCGGGAACGTTTTTCTACATTGAACATTAAAAGTTCCTCCAAGAACCACTCAACAAACCACAGGTGCAAATATGAACCATTGACTAGCAGTGGTTCCTTGAGGCTCTCCAGGGGTTCATTGAGGATCTTTAGAGTTCCTCGAGTCACCAATATTTCTAAGAATGTTGAAAAGAGAGAAAATGGTATATAGTGCACTACAAAGGGACACACACATCAAGGATACATTAAGTCACTCAGGCTGGACTAGCTAAAATAAGTGTGTTTAATCTCTTTCAGTAGGTCTGCATTATGGTTCTGAGTGACTGAATAGATGTCTGTCATTCCGAGTGCCTGCAGTGATTGTTGTTAATGCATCTTGTATTGTCCTGTAATAACTAGGTCTATTGTCAAGCCCAATGCTAGGAACTCGCTCTCTGCAAAGTAGATCAGTTGCAACACATGGTTGTTTTAATTGTAGTATCACTTCGGCCGATCGATGCAATGCAGATTGTTTGGTGTTCATGCTTGGATCAGTATGTACTACTGTTAACATTCCACTGTTTTTCATTGTGAGGGACATCATTGTCTGGAGGGTAATCCGAGATTCCTCAGCCATGGTTTAAATCATGTCTGTGTGGACAAGGATAAGGGCTGAAGCTTGGTGTGGACCAGATCAACAGAGTGAAACACCAGAGGCAGCTAGGCTGCTCTCTGGCAACAGGAGCAATGCATAGTCAAATGGCACCTTAATAGGGAATAAGTGCACTACTTTTGACCGGGACCAATATGGATCTGGTCAAAAGTAGTGCAATAGTGAAAAGGATGCCATTTGGAAGACAGTCAGTCTGTGTTACTAGGTTTACAATCAAGGCTGTCAGGGGTAGTTACTTATTAATGGACAACCAACCAGATTGTGTTTGTCTTCTTCACTGCATGCTACAGTGCTTGTTAGGCCTGACTGTTTAATGCAACATAATATTTACACAAGGGTTGACTCCCAACGGAACATAAGGCTACCAGCTGTGTTTTGGCTTCTTTGGAGTAATATCAGTTTCTATTATGGAAAAAATTGTCAGAGTTGCACACATTTAGACAGCTACCTAAAGACATAGTTTTCTCAGATATACAGTGCCTTGCGAAAGTATTCGGCCCCCTTGAACTTTGCGACCTTTTGTCACATTTCAGGCTTCAAACATAAAGATATAAAACTGTATTTTTTTGTGAAGAATCAACAACAAGTGGGACACAATCATGAATTCATGAAGTGGAATGACATTTATTGGATATTTCTAACTTTTTTAACAAATCAAAAACTGAAAAATTGGGTGTGCAAAATTATTCAGCCCCTTTACTTTCAGTGCAGCAAACTCTCTCCAGATGTTCAGTGAGGATCTCTGAATGATCCAATGTTGACCTAAATGACTAATGATGATAAATACAATCCACCTGTGTGTAATCAAGTCTCCGTATAAATGCACCTGCACTGTGATAGTCTCAGAGGTCCGTTAAAAGCGCAGAGAGCATCATGAAGGAACAAGGAACACACCAGGCAGGTCCGAGATACTGTTGTGAAGAAGTTTAAAGCCGGATTTGGATACAAAAAGATTTCCCAAGCTTTAAACATCCCAAGGAGCACTGTGCAAGCGATAATATTGAAATGGAAGGAGTATCAGACCACTGCAAATCTACCAAGACCTGGCCGTCCCTCTAAACTTTCAGCTCATACAAGGAGAAGACTGATCAGAGATGCAGCCAAGAGGCCCATGATCACTCTGGATGAACTGCAGAGATCTACAGCTGAGGTGGGAGACTCTGTCCATAGGACAACAATCAGTCGTATATTGCACAAATCTGGCCTTTATGGAAGAGTGGCAAGAAGAAAGCCATTTCTTAAAGATATCCATAAAAAGTGCCGTTTAAAGTTTGCCACAAGCCACCTGGGAGACACACCAAACATGTGGAAGAAGGTGCTCTGGTCAGATGAAGCCAAAATTGAACTTTTTGGCAACAATGGAAAACGTTATGTTTGGCGTAAAAGCAACACAGCTCATCACCCTGAACACACTATCTCCACTGTCAAACATGGTGGTGGCAGCATCATGGTTTGGGCCTGCTTTTCTTCAGCAGGGACAGGGAAGATGGTTAAAATTGATGGGAAGATGGATGGAGCCAAATACAGGACCATTCTGGAAGAAAGCCTGATGGAGTCTGCAAAAGACCTGAGACTGGGATGGAGATTTGTCTTCCAACAAGACAATGATCCAAAACATAAAGCAAAATCTACAATGGAATGGTTAAAAAATAAACATATCCAGGTGTTAGAATGGCCAAGTCAAAGTCCAGACCTGAATCCAATCGAGAATCTGTGGAAAGAACTGAAAACTGCTGTTCACAAATGCTCTCCATCCAACCTCACTGAGCTCGAGCTGTTTTGCAAGGAGGAATGGGAAAAAAATTCAGTCTCTCGATGTGCAAAACTGATAGACATACCCCAAGCGACTTACAGCTGTAATCGCAGCAAAAGGTGGCGCTACCAAGTATTAACTTAAGGGGGCTGAATAATTGTTATATCCAATAAATGTCGTTCCACTTCATGATTGTGTCCCACTTGTTGTTGATTCTTCACAAAAAAATACAGTTTTATATCTTTATGTTTGAAGCCTGAAATGTGGCAAAAGGTCGCAAAGTTCAAGGGGCCGAATACTTTCGCAAGGCACTGTATGTGGTCGGTAACCATATTTCTTACAACGTCTAAGTTGGATAGACCAGAGAAACACATTGAAAAACATATTCATAAATGGCAAGAAAAGAGAGTAAAAAAAGAAATAAGAAAGAAGGTTTTGAAGTGTTTGTCATATATAGATATAGGAGATATAAGAAAGCTCAGAAAATAAATATATACACATATGTAACACGTTTTTTGGCTAGGCACAAAACTACCTTCATACTTTCATTAATTTAAAATTGTTATGGAATAAATTGTCAAAGTTACACACAGTTAGAAACCTAATTTTCTCATACTGAGATGGTTTGGGATGAGTTGAACCGCAGAGTGAAGGAAAAAGTACTCAGGATATTTGGGAACTCCTTCAAGACTGTTGGATAAGCATTTCTCAAGATGCTGGTTGAAAGAATGCCGAGAGTGTACGAAGCTGTCATTAAGTCAAGGGGTGGCTATTTTGGTTACTACATGATTCCACATGTGTAATTTCATAGTTTTGAAATCTTCACTATTATTCTACAATGTAGAAAATAGTAAATGAGTAGGTGTGTCCAAACTTTTGACTGGTAACCATATACAAACCTCATAAATTATAGATTGATTGTAACGCTCAATGAATGGGTGTGGAGTCAGGCGCAGAGAGCAAAGGATGCGGGAAAAAAACACGCTTTAATGTCCAAAAAAATCACAGGAACAAAATAGTATACCCAACACAGGTATAACTACAAAACAAAATTGTACCCTATCGTGAAATACTAGGACCCCAACAAAACATTAACCACTCTAACACATACAGAATGAACAAGCCCGCACAAACAGAAGCGGGCTAAACAAACTTAAATAACCCCACCCTAACAACCAAACAAGGAACAGGTGAAACCAATTAGACAAAACCAAACGAACACAGAACAAAGGATCGGTGGCAGCTAGTAGACCGGCGACGACGATTGCCGAGCGCCACCCGAACAAGAAGGGGAGCCACTTTCGGTAATATTCGTGACAGTACCCCCCCCCCCCCTGACACGCAGCTTCCGCAGCGCGCCGACGCCGGCCTCAGGGACGACCCAGGGGCCGAGGCGCAGGGCGATCTGGATGGAGGCGATGGAACTCTCTCAACATAGATGGATCCAGAATATCCCCCACCAGAATATCCCCCACCGGGAGAAACGTAAGATGGACCACAGAAACATTGTGTTGGAGTGTGCCCACAGGACTAGAAAACACACCACTGGCCCAGGTGACAGGCCCAGGTCGTCATAGATAGTCGTCATATTTCTGATGTTCAAGGACAAGGTAGCGGTTCTAGAAAGAGCCAAGAACTTGAGGGGAACGTAGATCTTCCTCAACGAAGACTATCCTGAAGCTGTGCACCAGAAGAAATAACATATCCCGGCCATGAAAACTGCCAGAGCGCGTGAGGACATTGCATATGTCCGATATGACAGGCTCATTGTCCACCCTCCCTCCCAAAAGACTGAAAGGGACGAGAGAGCCAAACCTATGTGCTCACAGCTTTAATCCCACAGCACACGTACACACAAACTGATTAATGGACTGCTTAATGTATGTTTATTTTTTCTTGCTTTGTTTGTTTTCTTCAATATTATGTCTCTCTCTGAGAAGCTACCCAGGAAATGGCTGAAAATAGCCCATATCAATTTGAAGCCTTAGATATGTTTATGAAATCAATAACTTGCTAACATCAGAGAACATGAATATATTAGCCATTTCTGAGACTCACTTAGATAATTCCTTTGATGATATAGCAGTAGCAATACAAGGATATAACATTTATAAAAGAGACAGGAGTGCTTCTGGGTGAGGTGTTGCTATATACTGTATATATTTATTTCACATCCATTTCCCAGTAATGCATAGAGAAGATCTCATGTGAAGTGTTATTGAAGTACCTTGGCTGCAGGTTCTAAAGCCTATTATTTTATATTATAGGCCACCAAGTGCTAACAATATCTAAATCATGTTTGTGAAGTGCTTGATAGTGTATGATGTAAGCAAAGAGGTCTACTTTCTTAGGGACCTGAATATTGACTGGTTTTCATAAAGCTGTCCGCTTAAGAGGAGTTTCCCACTGTAAGCATGTAATCTGGTTCATGTTATTAATCAGCCTACCAGGGTATTTACAAACACAACAGGAGCAAGATCACATGTATTGATCACATTTTTACTAATGTTGTAAAAATATATATTATTTTACAAAAAACTTGGGGGCACCTTTTGCCGACCCCTGCCCTAAATGCAAACACAGCTATTCCCTTTGAGACCAATCAGTGTCAGTCACACAAGGTGCTCCTCGCTCCACACCAGACCCTGGTCCTCATGTGTTGTGGTGGGGATATGTTGGCAGTGTCTGCCAAAGAGCAAAGATAGAGCAGACAGTGCAGCTGCCCTCCACTAGGCCTGAGCTCCCCCGGGACAGGCTGGCCTTGTGGTCTGGAGAAAGAAAGAAAGGCAGACGGGCCATTTGATTAGCACACACACTAACGAGAACCACACCTGGGTCCTCATTGTCTGGCTGGGTCGCATACAACCCCCCCAGCCACTCAGGGAAGACTGAAGAAATAGCCAAAACTTGACTCATTGCCACTGGATGGAAAAATGAAACAAGTTAAGTTTGAAGACAGCTAAGTCGTTTTCTCTCCTTGATTGAGTCTCTGTCATACATTATGTTACATCTCAGTTTATTCAAAATCAAAATGAATCTCTCATCTATGAAATAAATTGAGTACTCCTCTGCTGTTTGGCTGGAAAAAAAACAGATAAAGTGTATGCACACATGACTAAGTCGCTTTGGATAAAATAATCTGCTTAATGGCATGATATTATTAGCATAATTGTAATGAATACTCAGGGAGAAACATGTGTAGATTCATACAGAGTGCAGCAGATGTTTATTAAGCCTAAGGCAGGAATCATGGTCACAGGCAGGCAATGGTCAAACACATGTAGGCAGTCAAAAACAAACAATACCTCACAACCATACAAACAGAAAGAACTGAACTAAATCGGGAGCTGATGAGACCAGGTGAGAAATTAACACAGGTGAAATCAATTAACAAAAATTAAAAGCAGGGCTACGTTCCAGAACACAAAGAAAAAGAAAAAAAAAAAAAAGAAAAGCAGACCTTACAATAATAGCGTTCTAATTATTATTAATTATCATTAAACTATTATTATTATTATTATAATTTGAATATTATAGAACACTAAGATTTTTATTTTAAAATGGCAACACTGATTTAATCTCTTTAAAAACATATTTTGAGTGTACCAACTAAACACATTTTTGCCAAAATCTGACTATGTGTCAGTGCTTTGACAAATAAGGGCATTCATCAAAGGACATTTCAGCTTTGAAAACCATGGCTTTTAGTATAGCACAAAGGCTGTTTTCAAACTCAGTACTGGATACATGGATCCTACATACTGTGGTCATACAACTTATTAATTTTGTCCTACAGGAGTCAAGGCCCCTCTTTAAAACCAACTAGAGGCCTCACAGGTGTACAGTAGGGGAATGCCCTTGCCGTCTTCAGTGGGTATTGGTTGTGGGGGGTTGGGATGTGTGTCTGGTCCCAAATTGCAACCTATTCCCTATTTCATGTGCTACTTTTGATAGGGCTCTGGTTAAAAGTAGTGCACTACATTGGGGAAAGGTTACAATTTGGAATGCACAGAGTGACTTAATTAGACCTGATTTGGTGCATCCGTTCCTCCTCTCTCTTGCTCAGTGAAGCATGTACCAAGAGGATTAAAGATGGCGTCCTCTAGGGGCGGCAACATGCCATCTGGACAGGGGTTGATCCGAGAGGGAGGGGTGGTGGAGGAGGGTGGGACGTCAGGGCTGCAGGCAGAGTGTTCAAAATGCTGCATAACTACAGTTTGAACACCATGGCGGCTGACGCCTCCTGATTTGCGTCTGGACAAACAGATCAGGCCAGCAGCGCAAATGGCTGCCTATTGCCTTTATAGTACACTACTTTTGAACAGGACATATGGGGCTATACAAATCAAATCAAATTCTAATCAAGCTTTATTTGTCACATGCACCAAATACCTTACCGTGAAATTCTTACTTATAAGCCCAGAAAATATTTCCCAAATAAATTTAAGTAAAAAATTATAAAAAGTAACACAATAAAATAACAATAACAAGGCTATATACAGGGGTACCGGTACCAAGTCAATGAGCGGGGGTACAGGTTAGTCAAGGTAATTTGTACATGTAGGTAAGGGTGAAGTGACTATGCATAGATAATAAACAGTGAGGAGCAGCAGTGAACAAAAACTAATGAACCCCCCTCCCCCCTCCAATGTAAATAATCCGGTGTCCATTTGATTGATTGTTCAGCAGTGTTATGGCTTGAAGAAGAAGTTGTTAAGGAGCCTTTTGGTCCTATATTTGACGCTCTGGTACCACTTGTTGTGCGGTAGCAGAGAAAACAGTCTAGTACTTGGGTGACTGGGGTCTTTGAGGTTTTTGGGGTCTTTCCTCTGACACCGCCTAGTATGTAGGTCCTGGATGGCAGGAAGCTTGGCCGCAGTGATGTACTGGGTCAAACGTACTACCCTCTGTAGCGCCTTATGATCAGATGCAGAGCAGTTAAAGTACCTGGCAGTTATACAAACCGGTCAGGATGCTCTCGATGGTGCAGCTGTAGAACTTTTTGAGGATCATGGGAACCCATGCCAAATCTTTTCAGTCTTCTGGGGGGGGGGGGGGGGGGGGATGTGTTGTTGTGCCCGCTTCATGACTGTCGTGGTGTGTTTGGACCATGATAATTCATTGGTAATGTGGACACCAAGGAACATAAAACTCTCAACCCGCTCCACTACAGCCCCATCAATTTTAATGGGGGCCTTTACGTAGTCTTTTCCCGTAGTCCACGATAAGCTCCTTTGTCTTGCTGACATTGAGGCAGACGTTGTTGTCCTGGCACCACACTGCCAGATCTCATTGTTGTCGATGATCAAGCCTACCACTGTTGTGTCATCAGCAAACTTAATGATGGTCTTGGAGTTGTGTTTGGCCACACAGTCATGGGGGAACAGGGAGTACAGGAGGGGACTAAGCACACATCCCTGAGGGGCCCCAGTGTTGCGGATCAGTGTATCAGTGTAGGTGTTTAGTCCCAGGGTCCTTAACTTAGTGATGAGCTTTGAAAGCACTATGGTGTTGAATGCTGAGCTGTAGTCAATGAACATCATTCTCACATAGGTGTTCCTTTTGTCCAGGTGGAAAAAGCAGTGTGGTGTGCGATTGAGATTGCATCATCTATTTGGGAGATGTGCGAATTGGACTGGGTCTAGGGTATCCGGGAGGATCCTGTTGATGTTAGCCATGACCAGCCTTTCAAAGCACTTCATGGCTACCGATGTGAGTGCTACAGGGCGGAAATCATTTAGGCAGGTTACCTTCGCTTCCTTGATCACAGGGACTCTGGTGGTCTGCTTGAAACATGTAGGAATTACAGAATCAGGAATCAAGAGGTTGAAAACGTCAGTGAAGACGCTTGCAAGTTGGTCTGCGCATGCTTTGAGTACACAATCTGGTAATCTGTCTGGCCCCACAGCTTTGTGAATGTTGACCTGTTTAAAGGTCTTACTCACATTGGCTATCGAGAGCGTTATCACACAGTCGTCCAGAACAGCTGGTGCTGTCATGCATGCTTCTTTGTCGCTTGCCTCGAAGCGAGCATAAAAGGCATTTAGCTCGTCTGGTAACCTCGTGTCACTGGGCAGCTCACGGCTGGGTTTCCCTTTGTAGTCCGTAATCATTTTCAAGCCCTGCCACATCCGACGAGCGTCACAGCCGGTGTAGTAGGATTTAATCTTAATCCTGTATTGACGCTTTGCTTGTTTTGATGGTTTGTCTGAGGGTATAGCGGGATTTCTTATAAGCATCAGGATTATTGTCCCGCTCCTTGAAAGTGGCAGCTCTAGTGTTTAGCTTGAAACGGATGTTGACTGTAATCCATGGCTTCTGGTTGGGATATGTACATGGGGACGACGTTGTCGATGGACTTATTGATGAAGCCGATGACTGAGGTGATATACTCCTCAATGCCATTTGATGAATCCCGGAACATATTCCAGTCTGTGATAGCAAAACAGTCCTGTAGCATAGCATCCGCATCATCTGACCACTTCTGTATTGAGTGAGTCACTGGTACGTCCTGCTTTAGTTTTTGCTTGTAAGCAGGAATCAGGAGGACAGAATTATGGTCAGATTTTCCAAATGGAGGGCAGGGTAGAGTAAAGCTGGTCTAGAGTTTGTTTTTCTTTCTGGTTGCACATGTGACATGCTGGTAGAAATTAGAAAAATTTGATTTAATTTTGCCTGCATTAAAGTCCCTGGCCACTAGGAGCACCGCTTCTGGATGAGCATTTTCTTGTTTGCTTATGGCCTTATACAGCTGGTTGAGTGTTGTCTTACTGCCAGCATTCGTTTGTGGTGGTAAATAGACGGCTACAAATAATATAGATGAGAACTCTTGCTAGATAGTGTGGTCTACAGCTTATCATAAGGTAAGCAATACCTTGAGACTTCTTTAACCTCTCTGATCTCCCAAACCCGGATCCGGTATCGTGACTAGAGCCTCAAGCTCATTACCATAACGCAACGTTAACTATTCATGAAAATCGCAAATGAAATGAAATAAATATGCCATCTCTCAAGCTTAGCCTTTTGTAAACAACACTGTCATCTCAGATTTTCAAAATATGCTTCTCAACCATAGGAAAACAATCATTTGTGTAAAAGTAGCTAGCTAGCGTAGCATTTAGCGTTAGCATTAGCGTTAGCATCCAGCACGCAACATTTCAACAAAAACATAAAATCCTTAAAATAAAATAATTTACCTTTGAAGAACTTCGGATGTTTTCAATGAGGAGACTCTCAGTTAGATAGCAAATGCTCAGTTTTTTCCCAAAAGACTCTTTGTGTATTAGAAATAGCTCCGTTTTGTACATCACATTTGGCTACAAAAAAACCCCGAAAATTCAGTCCTCAAAACGCGAACTTTTTTCCAAATTAACTCCATAATATCGACTGAAAACATGGCAAACGTGGTTTAGAATCAATCCTCAAGGTGTTTTTCACATATCTCTTCGATGATATATCGTTCGTGGAAGCATGGTTTCTCCTCTCAATCAAATGGAAAAAAACTTGCAGCTGGCTTTGCGCACCAATTTCGACGCAGGACACCAGGCGGACACTTGGAAAATGTAGTCTCTTATGGTCAATCTTCCAATGATATGCCTACAAATGCGTCACAATGCTGCCGACATCTTGGGGAAACGGCAGAAGGTCTAAGCTTATTCCTGTCGCATTCACAGCCATATAAGGAGACATTAGAAAACAGAGCTTCAGAAATTCTTCTCATTTCCTGTTAGACGTTTCATCTTGGTTTCGCCTGTAGAATGAGTTCTGGGGCACTTACAGACAATATCTTTGCAGATTCTGAAACTTCAGAGTGTTTTCTTTCAAAAACTGTCAAGAATATGCATAGTCGAGCATCTTTTCGTGACAAAATATCGCGCTTAAAACGGGAACGTTTTTTATCCAAAAATTAAATAGCGCCCCTAGAGATTTAACAGGTTAATACACACGGGAAACTGTTGAGCGTGGAAAATCCAGCAGCATTGCAGTTCTTGTCATAAACCGGTGCAGCTGGCACCTACGACCATACCCCATTCAAAGGCAATTCAATATTTTCCCTTGCCCATTTACCCTCTGAATGGCGCACATACACAGTCCATGTCTTAATTGTCTCAAGGCTTAATAATCATTCTTTAACCTGTCTCCTCCCCTTCGTCTACATTATTTGAAGTGGATTTAACAAGTGACATCAAAAAGGGATCATAGTTTTCACCTGGATACACCTGGTCAGTCTATGTCATGGAAAAGCAGGTGTTCTTAATTAATGTATTTTTTATAAAAACTGTTTGTTTGGATGCTGATTGGACTAGCAGCATTCCACACCGTGCTGCTAACAGTTCCATCTGAAAATTATCCTAAGAATATCATGTTTATGTTCTTGTATATAGTTTAGCTTGGTACAGCAGGGCTTAATATAAGCCTCGCTGTCTCCCTGTCCGGCCTTGGAAAAAAAAAACATAGAGTGAACAGTGACCAAACTTTTTCTGAGCCTGTCGAACTTTCACATCCAAGTCATTATCATGGACCTATCCAAGTAAATACCAATAAAACAATATACAATTATTGAAAATGCAGCAAGTGTACTCTCATTTTAGTTTCAATGTTTGACTTGACTTAGTTAGCTGCATTTAGCAAGAGACTCCCACTGCCATCCGTTCTATTGGCTATCGTGCAATCATTGGGGAAAGAATGGTTGAACTACGATCAATATAATACTGCCAATATCTTATGTTTCACCGAGTCGTGGCTGAACGACGACACAGATAATATAGAGCAGCAGGGTTTTTCCATGCACCGGCAGGACAGAGAAGTTACGTCTAATAAGATGAGGGGCTGGGGTGTCTGTCTATTTGTCAATAACAGCTGGTGCACAATGTCTAATATTAAGAATGATCCCCAACCCAAAGAATATCCAGACAACTTGACACAACTGTGGGAAGCATTGGAGTCAACATGAGCCATTTGAGCTAACACACCCACTGAGCTAACAAACAGCTAGGGTAATAATAATGAAAGTATCCCAAATCAGTGACTAGTTCATGTTTGGTCAGATATTGTGCTGTTCATAATGTTGGGTGGTAGTGTTGTCATTCCGGAAGAGGATTTATCTTTTTGAGTGCATGTTATTTTTACACATTCTACAAACAATTTGAAAGGTGTAGTAGAGCACTGCAATTCTGACAGAAAACACAATTTGGTTCCAAAAGAATAAAGACATGTCAAATGTCATATCATGTCTATATACAGTGTGGTAATGGTGTGCAAAGAGTCAAATTGGATTTGTTTTATAATTATTTGAGGGAAAGATGTGTCTCCAATATGGTGATGCTTTGGCAGGAGGTTAGGAAGCTCATTTGACACCTAATTTTATGGGTAGTGTGCACATAGCCCGTCTTCTCTTGAGAGCCAAGTCTGACTTTGGCGGCCTTTCTCAATAGCAAGGCTATGCTCACTGTGTCTGTACATAGTCAAAGATGGTCAGCCACTGTGTACTCTCTGTTTAGGGCCAAATAGCAATCTAGTTTACACTGATTTTATGTAAATTCTTTCCAATGTGTCAAGCAATTATTTTTTGTTTTCTCATGATTTGATAGGGTCGAATTGTGTTGCTGTCCTTGCTCTGTGTGGTCTGTTTGTGTTTGTGAACAGAGCCCCAGGTCCAGCTTGCTTAGGGATCTCTCTATCTATATATACAGCGTCTTGCGAAAGTACTCACCCCCCAAAAGTCAATACTTTGTAGAGTAACCATTTGCAGCAATTACAGCTGCAAGTCTCTTGGGGTATGTCTCTACAAGCTTGGCACATCTAACCACAGGGATTTTTTGCCCATTCTTCTGGGCAAAATTGCTCCAGTTCCTTCAAGTTGGATGGGTCCACTGGTGTACAGAAATCTTTAAGTCATACCACAGATTTTCAATCAGATTGAGGTCTGGGTGTTGACTAGGCCATTGCAAGACATTTAAATGTTTCCCCTTAAACCACTCGAGTGTTGCTTTAGCAGTATGCTTAGGGTCATTGTCTTGCTGGAAGGGGAACCTCCGTCCCAGTCTCAAATCTCTGAAAGACTGAAACCAGTTTCCCTCAAGAATTTCCCTGTATTTAACTCCATTCATAATTCCTTCAATTATGACCAGTTTCCCAGTCCCTGCCGATGAACAAAATACCCATAGCATGATGCTGGGTTTCTCGGGGTGATGAGAGGTTTTGGGTTTACGCCAAACATAGCATTTTCCTTGATGGCCAAAAAGCTCAATTTTAGTCTCATCTGACCAGAGTACCTTCTAGAATATGTTTGGGAAGTCTCCCACATGCCTTTTGGCGAACACCAAACATGTTTGCTTATTTTTTCCTTTAAGCATGGGCTTTTTCTGGCCACTCTTCCACTATAAGCCCAGCTCTGTCGAGTGTGCGGCTTAAAGTGGTCCTATGGACAGATACTCCCATCTCCGCTTTGCAGCTCCTACAGGGTTATCTTTGGTCTCTTTATTGGCTCTCTGGTTAACGCCCTCCTTGCCTGGTCCGTGAGTTTTGGTGGACGGCCCTTTCTTGGCAGGTTTGTTGTGATGACATATTCTTTAAAACATTTTATAATGGATTTAATGGTGCTCTGTGGGATGTTGAAAGTTTGATTTTTTTTTTATATAACTCATCCCTGATTTGTACATTTCCACAACTTTGTCCCTGACATGTTTGGAGAGCTCCTTGGTCTTTATGGTGCCGCTTACTTGGTGGTGCTCCTTGCTTAGTGGTGTTGCAGACTCTGGAGCCTTTCAGAACAGGTGTATATACTGAGATCATGTGACAGAACATGTGACACTTAAATGAAGTCCACCTGTGTGGAATCTAACTAATATGTGACTTTTGAAGGAAATTGGTTGCACAAGATCGTATTTTGGAGCTTCAAGGTGAATGAATACTTTGCAAGGCACTGTATATATATATATATATACATATATATACACACACAGTGGGGAGAACAAGTATTTGATACACTGCCGATTTTGCAGGTTTTCCTTCTTACAAAGCATGTAATTTGTATCATAGGTACACATCAACTGTGAGAGACGGTATCTAAAAATCCAGAAAATCACATTGTATGATTTTTAAGTAATTAATTGGCATTTTATTGCATGACATAAGTATTTGATACATCAGAAAAGCAGAACTTAATATTTGATACAGAAACCTTTGTTTGCAATTACAGAGATCATACGTTTCCTGTAGTTCTTGACCAGGTTTGCACACAGTGCAGCAGGGATTTTGGCCCACTCCTCCATACAGACCTTCTCCAGATCCTTCAGGTTTCGGGACTGTCGCTGGGAAATACGGACCTTCAGTTCCGTAGACTGGCTAGGCCAATCCAGGACCTTGAGATGCTTCTTACGGAGCCACTCCTTAGTTGCCCTGGCTATGTGTTTTGGGTCGTTGTCATGCTGGAAGAGCCAGCCACGACCCATCTTCAATGCTCTTACTGAGGGAAGGAGGTTTTTGGCCAAGATCTCGAGGTACATGGCCCCATCCATCCTCCCCTCAATACGGTGCAGTCGTCCTGTCCCCTTTGCAGAAAAGCATCCCCAAAGAATGACGTTTCCACCTCCATGCTTCACGGTCGGTATGGTGTTCTTGGGGTTGTACTCATCCTTCTACTTCATCCAAACACGGCGAGTTTAGACCAAAAAGCTCTATTTTTGTCTCATCAGACCACATGACCTTCTCCCATTCCTCCTCTGGATCATCCAGATGGTTATTGGCAAACTTCAGACGGGCCTGGACATGCGCTGGCTTGAGCAGGGGGACCTTGCGTGCACTGCAGGATTTTAATCCATGACGGCATAGTGTATTACTAATGGTTTTCTGTGAGACTGTGGTCCCAGCTCTCTTCAGGTCAATGACCAGGTCCTGCCGTGTAGTTCTGGGTTCATCCCTCACCTTCCTCATGATCATTGATGCCCCACGAGGTGAGATTTTGCATGGAGCCCCAGACCGAGGGTGATTGACCATCATCTTGAACTTCTTCCATTTTCTAATAATTGCGCCAACAGTTGTTGCCTTCTCACCAAGCTGCTTGCCTATTGTTCTGTAGCCCATCCCAGCCTTGTGCAGGTCTACAATTTTATCCTGATGTCCTTACACAACTCTCTGGTCTTGGCCATTGTGGAGAGGTTGGAGTCTGTTTGATTGAGTGTGTGGACAGGTGTCTTTTATACAGGTAACGATTTCAAACAGGTGCAGTTAATACAGGTAACGCGTGGAGAACAGGAGGGCTTCTTAAAAAAAACTAACAGGTCTGTGAGAGCCGGAATTCTTACTGGTTGGTAGATGATCAAATAGGTCATGCAATAAAATGCAAATGAATTACTTAAAAATCATACAATGTGATTTTCTGGATTTTTGTTTTCGTCTCTCACAGTTGAAGTGTACCTATGATAGAAATTACAGACCTCTACATGCTTTGTAAGTAGGAAAACCTGCAAAATCGGCAGTGTATCAAATACTTGTTCTCCCCATTGTATATATTAGTACTTTAACTACTAAGGTGCTGAGATAGTGTTTTCGTCAAGTCCACTGTTTTATATATACACTGCTCAAAAAAATAAAGGGAACACTTAAACAACACAATGTAACTCCAATTCAATCACACTTCTGTGAAATCAAACTGTCCACTTAGGAAGCAACACTGATTGACAATAAATGTCACATGCTGTTGTGCAAATGGAATAGACAACAGGTGGAAATTATAGGCAATTAGCAAGACACCCCCAATAAAGGAGTTGTTCTGCAGGTGGTGACCACAGACCACTTCTCAGTTCCTATGCTTCCTGGCTGATGTTTTGGTCACTTTTGAATGCTGGCGGTGCTTTCACTCTAGTGGTAGCGTGAGACGGAGTCTACAACCCACACAAGTGGCTCAGGTAGTGCAGCTCATCCAGGATGGCACATCAATGCGAGCTGTGGCAAGAAGGTTTGTTGTGTCTGTCAGCGTAGTGTCCAGAGCATGTAGGCACTACCAGGAGACAGGCCAGTAAATCAGAAGATGTGGAGGAGGCCGTAGGAGGGCAACAACCCAGCAGCAGGACCGCTACCGCCGCCTTTGTGCAAGGAGGAGCACTGCCAGAGCCCTGCAAAACGACCTCCAGCAGGCCACAAATGTGCATGTGCCTGCTCAAACGGTCAGAAACAGACTCCATGAGGGTGGTATGAGGGCCCGACGTCCACAGGTGTGGGTTGTTCTTACAGCCCAACACCGTGCAGGATGTTTGGCAATTGCCAGAGAACACCAATATTGGCAAATTCGCCACTGGCGCCCTGTGCTCTTCACAGATGAAAGCAGGTTCACACTGAGCACATGTGACAGACGTGACAGAGTCTGGAGACGCCATGGAGAACGTTCTGCTTCCTGCAACATCCTCCAGCATGACCGGTTTGGCTGTGGGTCAGTCATGGTGTAGGGTGGTATTTCTTTGGGGGGCCACACAGCCCCCCATGTGCTCGCCAGAGGAAGCCTGAATGCCATTAGGTACCGAGATGAGATCCTCAGACCCCTTGTGAGACCATATGCTGGTGCGGTTGGCCCTGGGTTCCTCCTAATGCAAGACAATGCTAGACCTCATGTGGCTGGAGTGTGTCAGCAGTTCCTGCAAGAGGAAGGCATTGATGCTATGGACTGGCCCGCCCGTTCCCCAGACCTGAATCCAATTGAGCACATCTGGGACATCATGTCTCGCGCCATCCACCAACGCCACGTTGCACCACAGACTTTCCAGGAGTTGGCGGATGCTTTAGTCCAGGTCTGGGAGGACATCCCTCAGGACACCATCCGCCACCTCATCAGGAGCATGCCCAGGCGTTGTAGGTAGGTCATACAGGCACATGGAGGCAAACACACTACAGAGCCTCATTTTGACTTGTTTTAAAGACATTACATCAACGTTGGATCAGCCTGTAGTGTTGTTTTCCACTTTCATTTTGTGTGACTCCAAATCCAGACATCCATGGGTTGATAAATTTGATTTCCATTGATCATTTTTGTGTGATTTTTGTTGTCAGCACATTCAACTATGTAAAGAAAAAAGTATTTAATAAGAATATTTCATTCATTCAGATTTAGGATGTGTTATTTTAGTGTTCCCTTTATTTTTTTGAGCAGTGTATATTTTTTAAAATATGTCATGTTTTGCTGTCTCACATTGTACCTAATTTTGCCATTCTTTGGCTTCAGGCTGGTTTAGAGGTTAAAGTAAGACTTAAGTTTGGAGTCATAGGTAAGGTTAATTAACTCTTTAATACATTGGGCTAAATCAGGGATACACAGATTGAATTTTGAGTTTGCATGCCAATATTACACGTTATATACATCACAGAAGACCAAAATATAACAACACTGTTTGACAAAGAAATACCGGATTTGTGTTGTAAAAAAGTATAAAAAAATATTCCACCCATGAGACCAGACAGGGTGCTGCAGGAAAGGGCTGCTAAGATTTACATTACAGTGTCTGGAAGTGGTTCTGTCCTGTATGAAAAAACATAATGACTACAGACCTGGCCTCTTCAACACTGGGATACTAATTTTAATTGGGAGTCTTACGATGCACATTATAAAGCCCACAACAAAATATGAACAATGTGGTAAGACAGACAAAGAAAGGTTCTCGGTCCTATTCAAAGGTTATAGTTTATTATTTTCCACTTCTCGAGTCATTCCATCTCCAACAGGCCCATTTCCAAGACGACAATGTTTTGTGTTTTATATTATTTTCTATGTGAATGCTTTTTGTGTTATATAACCAAACCAGATTCAATGTTTTTAGTTACCACAATGAATCTTGCCAGGAAACACATTCAGCCTAATGTGCCATTTAGTCTACAGTACAATATGACAATCCAAAGGCACAAATAGCTGAATCAAAGGTGGAGCTTTCCATGAATTCCACAACACCAAAGATGAGAAGGACAGGTTTTGCCTATCCTATTCGAAGATCATGGTTTGTTATTTTACTCTCCTCCAGTCCGTCCAAGATTGTGTTTTTTTTTATAGATTCTCTGTGAATGGTTTTTGTAGTTATATAACCAAATAAGACACAATGTTTTTGATTACCAAAAATGAATCTTACCTGGAAAAGCATACACCGCAATGTGTCATTATGCCATTTAGTCTACAATACCCTTACAGAAAAACCACACGATTTCACATGAATTTTCATATGTGAAATCCTGTGAAAACATGGGTTTTTGGGACACTTCACATGTGATCACATGTTGCTTTACATGCTGTCAGATGTTATTACATTAAGATCACATGAAAAGTTTTTTTAAACACTTGTTCACTTCAAATTAATGTGTTTTTTCTGTAAGGGTACAAACGGTCACTAACTATTCAATAAAAAGTGGAGCTTTTCTTGCATTCCACAATGCCAAAGATGGGAGGTGCAAAAACAGTTTTACAATCTCCAAATTCAGTTAGTCAGGCTGTTGAGTGGATGTTCTCAAGCAGTAAAATACTGCTCATCCTCAAGACAATCCTACTGTGATGTGGATTAGACATGCTATATGCTAATGCCTCAGTAACCTTTTCCCAAGAGTGATGTATGTCATCTCCATTTTCTCATCCCATTAAGATCTCATTTCAAAGGTTAAATCTCATGTTTCCTCTTCAATCTTCCAGAGGTGAAGGGGAGACAATGTCTGATGTTCCGCATCATGGCCAAGTGGAGTGGAAAAGTCCCTGTCTGCATCCCAAACGGCATCCCATTCCATATATAGTGCACTGCTTTTAACCAGGGCCCATAAGTCTCTTTTCAAAAGTGCACTGAATAGGATATAGAGTTCCATATTGGACACAACTGAGGGGTACTCCTCCTCCAAGTCGTGGAAAACTAGCAACGCATTTAATCATGCAAGACATGGAAATATGAGAATGTAGGTCACACGTTAATGACAACCGACAGGCTTCAGAGCGACCAGGAAGTTTGTTTTGATTTTTAGATCAAGTCTTTGCTTTACTGCAGGGGTATAAGAAAGGTAAAGGGCTTGTTGTATTATTTGTATTCAGTGTGAGGGCGTATTAGTGAAGCCAGCTGATGTCCCTGACTAATAAGAGTTAAGCCCTAATGGTAAACAAACCCCATCCCCTTCCTCACACATTATCGTCTTTGTTGCCAACACACACACATGCATGCACGGGCGATCATGCACACACACAAACACGCACATGCATTCACACACACACAGGGAATACATACACACACAATTCTTCCCTTCCTCCCTCTCTCTCTTTCCCTCTCCCTGCCCTGTCTCCTTTCTCACCACACTACTACAGTACTCCCCAATTTCGGCAGCATTATCTGTGTACACATGAGCTTGGAAGAGACACCATCCCCAAGTGGCACTACTGTCTCTCTGATTAGAATATCCCCCAGTGACCACAGTACACATCACTGCCACTCTCTATGCAGAAGAGAGGGCTCTCCAGATCCCTATAATGTGCTTGATGAAGATCCCAGTGCTCCGGGGACCTGACAGGGGGCTGCCTCACACCAATCACGGCTGCCCCAGCTCCCAGCGTAAACGCAAGCCCTTCGCCACTGAGCCAGTCAGTGAGCCAGTCAGTGCTCACAAACCCTCGCTCATTCTCTCTCCCGCTCGCTCTCATACACTCACACAAGCTTGCTCTCTTTCACACTGCTCTGCCACACTTTCTCTCTCACTCGTCATTTTAAAACCATAGGGAGACTCCTACATTCTCTCTCCCTGTTTTGTACCTCTAGCGGCACACACTCCGGCATCAAGTCTGGCGTGGGCAATAGGCTTTGCACAGAAAAGGATAATGAAAGAAAGATACCAAAGACAGAGGTAGAGGTAAATGATAAAAGAGGGAATCATAGAGAGGAGGCAAAAAAAAGGAGAAGAGAGAAGAAGCTTGTCTTGTATTCTACACAGGGAAAATAAGCTTGGAGGATAGTTTGACTGCTTGGATTAAGCTGGCTTTGAAACAGTGTGAATCAATCAAGGTATGTGTGCTGTTTTACTTACCTCTTAGTTGGAGTGTTTTTTTTTATTTTTATGTAGGCTAGGTTGATATTGGGTATATTCCCCCTCCAAGTCAATAAGTAACAAACTGAGTTATTGTGCCAGAAACTCATGGTCATTTCTGTCACCCCGCTGCTGCAGCTGCTGCAAATGGCTTTCAAAGCCTCCTTGATGCCAAAGATTTTTTGAAGCTATAAATGTTTGACTTGCGTTTTATTCCCCCTCCAGCCAAATCAATAGATTATTAGATGTTATCCCCACATGTTATTTGGATGTGCATGTGGTGGAAGCAGAACCAGCGGGTGTCCTTGAAACAGTTTTACCAGAAAGAGTTTGATGAGACAGGAGGCTTGTGTTGTGCTCTGTTCTGTTCGGAGTGCAGGGTCAGTCATATTGAACAATGTCTTTCAGGCATGTCTGTATGGTCTTTGGGTCAAGGCAAACCTATTGATTCATTTATAGATGACACAGGAGGTTTCAGTGAATGCAGATTGGCAACACAGGCAACGAAACACCACTCACTGGGACTGTGTTATGCCCCCGTTTTATAAGTCATAGTGAGCCATTTCGGTTCATTTGCATTTAAAAGGAAATATAGCCTTTCAACTTGGTGTTGGAAAGTGTTCAAACATTGGTTATCAAACCATAGCCTGTCAAGTGGTTTGGGCAACTTCAAGGTGCTGATTTCAACACTGACTTGAGGGATACCAAAAAGCAAATGCCAATTTTGGGGGGATTGCATGTGGTTCAGCTTCACAACGCTGTTTAACACTTTTGTAATGAGATGAAAACAACAAATTGCATCACTGTATTTTGTAAGATCATTTTTGTTAGAGATTCCCTTTACAGAAAATCTGAGTCCCAATAAGTTCCAATCGCTTCGATTGTACAAATAACTGCAATATTAACAGTAAACATAAAGGTGTGAGTTTTTAATTTGCACTTTTCAATCAAAACACAACACAGCCTGCTTTGGCATCACAGGTATGACGTGCTATAATGCATATTATAGCCCATGTTTACATATGTACATTTATAAATGTACTTAATGGATTAAAGTATTTATTGTGGTATCCATGGAGATTAGTACCAACAAACTGAGTAGATATGAAAAAGGAAACACACCAGGGTTGGGCTCAATTCATATTGAAGGAAGTCAATTCAGGAAGCAATTTGAAATAAAGTTCAGAAATGGTCACATTTTAAAAATAAATACCTTCTACTTTTCAATTTATTGAGAAGTCATTTTAAATAAATGTCCTTTTTTTGATTATTGAATTGGGATTTTAGTTTAGTTAAATTACTTATTTTAATTTGATTTGAGCCTTGCAACACACACTATCTGATATGCTACATTTGGAATATGGGCTCACAGATGCACCCTGTCCCTGTTCATTCTACAGTAGCAGATGCTTACTCTGGTGATCTGTAGAAGGTGAGATGAGGACAACATATTAAAGAGCTACACTGCTACACCACCCACACCCGTAGGGTTTACATGTGGGGAGATACAGTGCGTGCCTTCAGAAAGTATTCATACCCCTTAACTTGTTCCACACTTTGTTCTGTTATAGCCTGAATAAAAATAATAATAATTTCTCAACAATCTACAAACAATACCCTTTAATGACAAAGTTGTTTTGCTTTCATGAAATACAGAAATATCTAATTTACGTATGTACTCACACCCCTGAGTCAATACATGTTATAATCAACTTTGGCAGCAATTACAGCTGTGAGTCTTCCTGGGTAAGTCTCTAAGAGCTTTGCACACTTGGACTGTACAATATTTGCACATTATTTTTTTCTAAATTCTTCAAGCACTGTCAAATTGGTTGGTGATCATTGCTAGACAACCATTTTCAAGTCTTGACAAATATTTTCAATCAAATTTTAGCCAAAAGTGTGACTCAGCCTCTCAGGAACATTCACTGTCTTTTTTGATGAGCAACTCCAGTGTAGTTGGACCTTGTTTTAAGTTAGTAAAAGTAAATTAATCTCCCAGTGTCTGGGGGAAAGCAAACTGAACCAGGTTTTCCCAGTGCTTAGCTCCATTCCGTTTCTTTTTAACCTTAAAAAACCTCTCCAGTCCCTAACGATTACAAGCATACCCATGACATGATGCAGCCCACACTATGCTTGAAATATAGGGAATGGTAGTCCATAATGTGTTGAATTGGATTTGCCCGAAACATAACACATTGAATTCAGTTAAAGTTAATTACTTTGTCACATTTTTTGCAGAATTACTTTAGTGCCTTGTTGCAAACAGGATGCATGTTTTGGAATTGTTTTATTCTTTACAGGCTTCCTTTTTTCACTCTGTCACTTAGGTTAGTATTGTGGAGTAACTAAAATGTCGTTGATCCATCTTCAATCCCTGAACAGTTTCCTTCCTATCCGGCAACTGATAGGAAGGAAGTGTGAAGTGTTCCAAAAACACATGTTTCACATGTGAAATGTCACATGCAATGCATTTTTTTAAATGTAACTTTTATTTAACTAGGCAAGTTCAATTCTTATTTACAATGACGGCCTAACCCGACCAAACCCGGACGACGCTGGGCCAATTGTGCACCGCCCTATGGGACTCCCAATAACAGCTGGATGTCATACAGCCTGGAATCAAACTAGGGACTGTAGTGACACCTCTTGCACTGAGATGCAGTGTCTTAGACCTTTGTGCCCCTCGGGAGCCATTCCAAGAACATGTTTCACATGTGAAATTTCATATTTCATATTAATGAGCTCACTTAACTGACAGCTCTTTGAAACGCCTATGTCGAGAAACATGGATGCAGTGTTGCAGTCAAGCTAATTTGATGATTCACAAAGCAACTCAAACAACATTGAAATTACATCATTAGCTAGGTTTCCATTCAACTGGTGACAGATTTGAATGCAAATATTCTAAAATCTGCATAAATAAAATAGTTATTTTTTCCACAAGAGGTTTGTTGCCATCAAATTGACTTGTTGCAGATAAAAGTCTGTGCTTGAGGAAACACACATAAAAAATAACTTCCGCTGTTAAAATCAAAATATGTGATTTAAATGGGTGTCCATTGCATTCTCATCTCAATGATTCTGTCACACAAAAAAATGATGCGTTACAAAGCGAAAGTGCCGACTCCGGTATTGGTTTGTGTGATCTAGCCAACAGCTGGTAGATACAGTGCGGGTATAGCCTACATGATGAGATTATTATGGACAAAAGAGTAAGATCATTTTTATTTGCCAAGCGACAGCCAAGCATCGATCATCATGTCACCAGAATAATAAGACCCTCTATATTTATTGGAAAAGCATCAAGCTCATCACCTTGCACTTTCACCATCCCGTGAAGTTCATCATAATGTATTTAATCTGTAGCCTAATAAACTGTATGCTTTCCAGAGACGTAGTGGGAGGACCACACAACATGTCATCGCGTTTACTTCAAATTTTTTTATTTTTTTATTTCACCTTTATTTAACCAGGTAGGCAAGTTGAGAACAAGTTCTCATTTACAATTGCGACCTGGCCAAGATAAAGCAAAGCAGTTCGACAGATACAACGACACAGAGTTACACATGGAGTAAAACAATATGATGGTAATCATATCAATATTTGCTCATAAAAGTTCACACTGCCATTTCTCACATAATTAATTTTACAGACACAAAAATATCCCACCGTGTCTAGCATATTTGGTTATGTAGACATTTGGAAAGAATACCGTCAAATTGATGTTTCTATCAGGCCTTTCGTGATTTTTTCTATGACCCTTTTGTTCCATGCTGGCTGAAGACGTAGCTAGCCAGTAACAAGCGAACACCAGATACAGATGAAAGAGTAGAAATGTAAGTATATTTGCCATAGACAAATAGTGTAAACTTTTAAATATATGTGACACAAGTCAGGAAACAAGGTATATGTTGCAAGTCACAGGAGAGCCGTTTGAACGTACAAAATATTTTTTTATTGAAATGCGTTTTTTGGCAGAAATGCCTCCTCGAACATGTGAACTTTCATGTGCCTTAATAAAAAATGATTTTGCCAACTGTAAATACGAATAAAGTTGTTAAATTAAGAACCTAGTTGATCTAGCCAAAGAAAACGTCAGAAACCTTCCCGCTAACCATGATTGGCTGGGGTAATGAGTGGGCTGGACATGCTGAGAGATGAGTTTCATCTTGTGTCTATAAAATGAGCTGCTCATTATGCGTAGATAATCCTTTCTACTGCAGTTTTTTCTAAAGATATAACGTTAGCCACGGAGAACTGCAAATATGTTGCTACTGCTCTCAATAACATAGCTGACCTGAATTTATCAGGCGCTATCGACAAAGGTCAGTGGGAAAAAGTTGTGATGGACTACTTTCTGGAGGATGATCGTGCCATGCTGACTCTCTTTGACTCTGAAAATGAATCAGACGACGAGCAAATCCCTGATTGAGGTAAAAACATTTTCATTGAAGAAAACATTGTAGAGTCTTCTGATGACGGTGATGGGGAAGAAACGGAGATCAACAGTTTTGTTGTCACAGAAGAATTGTACCGAGTTTTGAAATCATTGGAACACAACTGGCCAAACAAGCTGTGCAAACTAAACGGAAACAACAAAGGACGTCTTATTTGATGAAAGGGGTTGCAATCTGCCGTGAATCTTTCATTCATGTATACGGGTAAGAATCTAGCTATAGTTTCAGATATTATATGTTTCTAATTTTGTCAAATTTGTTGTTTTCATTGCAAGTTAGCCAGCTAACGTTAATGTTGAACCTAACTTATTTGGTTAACTGTAGCTATGACAATCGGTTTGTATTGTGAGTAACGTTACTCTGTGGATTGGGATTGTAGTTATTTTTTGTTTTTCAGCATCAGTAGAACACGACTGATTCTCCTCCACCAGTCATACAAGGAGAATGGTCTAATGCCTCCTATCAAAAAGAGAGGTGGCCTAAGCAAACAAAGGCAGCAGCGCTGTCATCAACTACACGCACCATTTCTTCACCAACTACGGAGGTGGGGAAACACTTGTGGACCTGAATTTTGATAACTGCGGTAGTCAAAACAAGAACAAGTTTGTGCTCTGGCCTCATCAAGCAGCGCTTCAGAAAGACCAGAGTGGACACTTTGTCTGAGATTGCTGGTGTTGTGAATGACAGCACTGTGACAGGGGTCAATATCCCACAGCTGGTTGGACTGGAGGAAGGTGTGGTTAGTGATATATTTTACATCAATTCCCATTATTAAAGTGGCTGGAGTTGAGTCAGTATGTTGGCAGCAGCCACTCAATGTTAGAAGCTGTTTTTCAGTCTCTCGGTCCCAGCTTTGATGTACCTGTACTGACCTCGCCTTCTGGATGATAGCGGGGTGAACAGGCAGTGGCTCGGGTGGTTGTTGTCCTTGATGATCTTTATGGCCTTCCTGTGACATCGGGTGGTGTAGGTGTCCTGGAGGGCAGGTAGTTTGCCCCCGGTGATGCGCTGTGCAGACCTCACTACCCTCTGGAGAGCCTTACGGTTGTGGGCGGAACAGTTGCCGTACCAGGCGGTGATACAGCCCGACAGGATGCTTTTGATTGCGCATCTGTAGAAGTTTGAGTGCTTTTGGTGACAAGCCGAATTTCTTCAGCCTCCTGAGGTTGAGGAGTTACTGCTGCGCCTTCTTCACACTGCTGTCTGTGTGGGTGGACCAATTCAGTTTGTCTGTGATGTGTATGCCGAGGAACTTAAAACTTACTACCCTCTCCACTACTGTTCCATCGATGTGGATAGGGGGGTGTTGCCTCTGCTGTTTCCTGAAGTCCACAATCATCTCCTTAGTTTTGTTGACGTTGAGTGTGAGGTTATTTTCCTGACACCACACTCCGAGGGCCCTCACCTCCTCCCTGTAGGCTGTCTCGTCGTTGTTGGTAATCAAGCCTACCACTGTTGTGTCGTCCGCAAACTTGATGATTGAGTTGGAGGCGTGCGTGGCCATGCAGTCGTGGGTGAACAGGGAGTACAGGAGAGGGCTCAGAACGCACCCTTGTGGGGCCCCAGTGTTGAGGATCAGCGGGGTGGAGATGTTGTTACCTACCCTCACCACCTGGGGGCGGCCCGTCAGGAAGTCTAGTACCCAGTTGCACAGGGCAGGTTCGAGACCCAGGGTCTTGAGCTTGATGACGAGTTTGGAGGGTACTATGGTGTTAAATTCTGAGCTGTTGTCGATGAACAACATTCTCACATAGGTATTCCTCTTGTCAAGATGGGTTAGGGCAGTGTGCAGTGTGGTTGAGATTGCATCGTCTGTGGACCTATTTGGGCGGTAAGCAAATTGGAGTGGGTCTAGGGTGTCAGGTAGGGTGGAGGTGATATGGTCCTTGCCTAGTCTCTCAAAGCACTTCATGATGACGGAAGTGAGTGCTACGGGGTAGTCGTTTAGCTCAGTTACCTTAGCTTTCTTGGGAACAGGAACAGTGGTGGTCCTCTTGAAGCATGTGGGAACAGCAGACTAGGATAGGGATCGATTGAATATGTCCGTAAACACACCAGCCAGCTGGTCTGCGCATGCTCTGAGGGCGCGGCTGGGGATGCCGTCTGGGCCTGCAGCCTTGCGAGGGTTAACAGGTTTAAATGTTTTACTCACCTCGGCTGCAGTGAAAGAGAGTCCGCATGTTTTGGTTGCGGGCCGTGTCAGTGGCGCTGTATTGTCCTCAAAGCGGGCAAAAAAGTTATTTAGTCTGCCTGGGAGCAAGGCATCCTGGTCCGTGACTGGGCTGGTTTTCTTTTTGTAATACCTGATTGACTGTAGACCCTGCCACATACCTCTTGTGTCTGAGCCGTTGAATTGCGATTCTACTTTGTCTCTATACTGACGCTTAGCTTGTTTGATTGCCTTGCGGAGGGAATAGCTAAACTGTTTGTATTCGGTCATGTTTCCGGTCACCTTGCCCTGATTAAAAGCAGTGGTTCGCGCTTTCAGTTTCACGCGAATGCTGCCATCAATCCACGGTTTCTGGTTTGGGAATGTTTTAATCGTTGCTATGGGAACGACATCTTCAACGCACGTTCTAATGAACTCGCTCATCGAATCAGCGTATTTGTCAATGTTGTGGTCTGACGCAATATGAAACATATCCCAGTCCACGTGATGGAAGCAGTCTTGGAGCATGGAATCAGATTGGTCGGACCAGCGTTGAACAGACCTCAGCGTGGGAGCTTCTTGTTTTAGCTTCTGTCTGTAGGCAGGGAGCAACAAAATGGAGTCGTGGTCATCTTTTTCGAAAGGAGGGCGGGGGAGGGCCTTATATGCATCGCGTAAGTTAGAATAGCAATGATCCAAGGTTTAACCAGCCCTGGTTGCGCAATCGATATGCTAATATAATTTAGGGAGTCTTGTTTTCAGATTAGCCTTGTTAAAATCCCCTGCTACAATGAATGCAGCCTCAGGATATATGGATTCTAGTTTGCAAAGAGTCAAATAAAGTTTGTTCAGAGCCATCGATGTGTCTGCTTGGGGGGGAATATATACGGCTGTGATTATAGTCGAAGAGAATTCCCTTGGTAGATAATGCGGTCGACATTTGATTGTGAGGAATTCTAAATCAGGTGAACAGAAGGACTTGAGTTCCTGTATGTTGTTGTGACCACACCACGTCTCGTTAACCATAAAGCATACGCCCCCGCCCCTCTTCTTACCAGAAAGATGTTTGTTTCTGTCGGCGCGATGCGTGGAGAAACCAGCTGGCTGCACCGACTCCGATAGCGTCTCACGAGTGAGCCATGTTTCCGTGAAGCAAAGAACGTTACAGTCCCTGATGTCCCTCTGGAATGCTACCCTTGCTCGGATTTCATCAACCTTGTTGTCAAGAGAATGGGCAGGACAGAAAGGGCAGGACAGAAACAGGCTCTCCGATATAGATTCCCTTGTTCATGCGTGGTTCGGACGGACCAGTCATCAGCACTATCTGCAGTGCCTCTATTCAAATCCTCTCTCTTAATTAACACACGTTAATTACGTTGCTGCTACTATTTTTTTATCCCCCTGCTTAACCACTTTACCCCTGATTGTACGCATATAACTACCTTGTCTATCACTGATATCATTATTGATACTGTTCTTGTACATACTGTATATATTATTTTGACACTATCTATTTCTGATATTGCTACTATGCAAGTAATCATTTGGCTGTACCGTTTACACTTTCTGTAGAGACCATCCACTTTGCAAGACTTAGCAATATATTGATATATAAAATGAATAATATGTGTGGTCGTAACATGATTTTGTGACATACCACAACAATATCATGTGAATGTATCAAGTGTCCACCACATAATATATAGTGCATCCACATAAATAAATTGCGCATGCATCGGTTTATGTTCTGTACATGTGCACCTCACTTAGGTTTCAATTCAGGTTGCATGGCCTTAATTATGTATGGAATACGATATGATAAGTGTGTGTGTAACAGTATGTAAAGTATGCTAATGTACTGGTGTGAAGGCATTTGGGCAGTGGTCAAAAGTACTTAGGTAGTACTTTAAAGTATTTTTACTTACATATTTCTGGGGGGTATCAGTACATTACTTTACGATTTCTTTTTTTGGCAACTTTTACTTCACTACATTCCGATAGAAAATGTAATTTTTACTCCATACATTTTCCTTGACACCCAAAAGTACTTGTTACAGTTTGACAGGAAAATTGTCCAATTCACATAAGAGAACATCCCTACTGCATCTGATCTGGCAGAATCACTAAATACAAATGCTTTGTTTGTCAATTATGTCTGAGTTTTGGTGTGCCCCAGGCTATCCGTCGAAAAAAAAATTGTGCCATCTTGTTAGGAATTTGAAATGATTTATACTTTTACTCAAGAATGACAATTTAGTACTTTTTCCACCACTTGATGTGGCGGGAGGATATAGCATTTCTTTCACATGACTCATCAATTTAGACAAGTGTGTCTGGGTAAGCGTCATCTAACATTCATAAATATTTTTATCTTGACAGTATCTGTTTACATGGAATTTGTCCTTATTGTATGCTACTACCACTTTTGTCTTAATTTTCACTACACTAATCACTGTTTAGCACATGACCTCATTGTGATCCTTAAAGAGATGGGTGAGTCTGGCTTAAAAGAGGGCGTGAACATTCATAACAATCGGGAATCGGGTTTTTTGGGCGCCGATTTGCAGATTTTTTGATTTATTAAATGTTTTATATACCTTTATTTAACTAGGCAAGTCAGTTAAGAAGACATTCTTAATTTCAATGACGGGCTAGGAACGATGGGTTAACTGCCTCGTTCAGGGGCAGAACGACAGATTTTCACCTTGTCAGCTCGGGGGATCCAATCTTGCAACCTTAAAGTTAACTAGTCCAATGCAATAACGACCTGCCTCTCGTTGCACTCCACAAGGAGACTGACTGCTTGTTACCCGCATGCAGTAAGCCAAGGTAAGTTGCTAGCTAGCATTACACTTATCTTATAAAAAACAATCAATCAATCATAATCATTAGTTAACTACACATGGTTGATGATATTACTAGATATTATCTAGCGTGTCCTGCGTTGCATATAATCTGACTGAGCATACAAGTATCTAACTATCTGACTGAGCGGTGGTAGACAGAAGCAGGCGTGTAAACATTCATTCCAACAGCACTTTTGTCAAGCATTGCACTGTTCAAGCCCATCAACTTCCGAGATGAGGCTGGTGTAACCGAAGTGAAATGGCTAGCTAGTTAGCAGGCGCTAATAGCTTTTCCAACGTCACTCGCTCTGAGGCTTCTAGAAGCTATACTATTACACTGGCAATACTAAAGTGCCTATAAGAATATCCAATAGTCAAAGGAACCTCTAGTGACTCCCCATCCCGCGTGAGGTAGAGTAATCATCGACTGACACTAATTAGCATAACGCAATGGACATAAATATTCCTAGAAAATATTCCTATTGTTGAAAATCACAAGTGAAATATATTGAGACACAGCTTAGCCTTTTGTTAATTACCCTGTCTCAGATTGTCAAAATATGCTTTACAGCCAAAGCTAGACAAGTATTTGTGTACGTTTATCGATAGCCTAGAATAGCATTTTGTCCAGCTAGCAGCAGGTAAATTGGTCACAGAAATCAGACAAGCAATCAAATTAAATCGTTTACCTTTAATGAGCTTCGGATGTTTTCACTCACGAGACTCCCTGTTAGATAGCCAATGTTCCTTTTTTCCCAAAAATATTATTTTTGTAGGCGAAATGGCTCTGTGTGTTCTTCACGTTTGGCTGAGAAATCGCCCGGAAATTGCAGTCACGAAAACACCTGCAAATATTCAAAATTATCTCCATAATATCGACAGAAACATGGCAAACGTTGTTTATAACCAATCCTCAAGGTGTTTTTCAAATATCTATTCGATAATATATCCACCGGGACAATTTGTTTTTCAGTAAGGACCGATCGGAATAATGGCTACCTCTGTATTTTATGCGAGAATCACTCTGGGAGCATCAGGTGACTTGTGCAATGTAGCCGCTTACGGGTATTCTTCAACATAAATGCGTAATGGTGTGCATGTTATATTGCCCTGGGGGTACTAACAAAGGATCCAATTTTGGAAAGTTGTATTCCTCTGGAAGGAGATCCTCGCCCTGAGCTTGTCTACTTTATTATCCAGATACTGAATATTAGTGAGTAATATACTTTGGAGGTGCTGGATGGTGTGCACGTCTCTTGAGTCGGACCAGAAGTCCACTCCGAATACCGCTTCTCCGGTGACTGTGTTTTGGAGCAGCCTCTGGAATAAGTTATGTTGCTCTGGGGGTACGAACAAAGGATCCAATTTGGGAAAGTTGTATTCCTGCACGTAATGCTGGTGAGTTACCGACTCTCTGATATCCAAAAGTTATTTCCGGCTTTATGTAATAACACATACAAAATTCTGGGCCAATAATATAAGAAATGACACACACAAAAAAAATAGTACAGTTGCTTAGGAGCTAGAAACAGAGCTGCCATATCTGTCGGCTCCATCTTACAAACTGCAGTCATGATCATACCTTATATAAAGCACCACAGAATGTGTTCCAATCATTTTTCCACAATTAATTTCCCCATAGGGAAGGCCTGTGTTCCATGTAGGCTTGCCCTGGCGTGAGTCTTTCTAGGACAAGGTGACTTTTAGCAATATATTCTATATTATATATTTACCCCCCCCCCCCCCCCAAATGAAAATCTAATTAGCTGCTAATGTGGCTATAATAACAAATGCCATGATGATCTGGACGAGACTTCCGAATCAAGGCAAAGGTAAGAATCTCTGGATTAACTATCTAATGTTAGCTTAATGTAGTAATGAATAAATTAGCTACATTTTTTAAATTGTGAATTCTATGAACTGTCTTGTGGATATTTTTAAAAGACACAATACCTGTTAGCAAAGGTGTCAGCTAGAGATGGGATTTGTAGTCTTGCATGTCTACTTTGTTGCAAATTAGCATTTTCGAATCTGAGAGTAAATGGTGCCAAAAATATTGATTTGAAGCCCCTTTTCCGAGAGAGATTTACATGGTATCAAAACATCACGCCAGGGTAAGCCAACACAAAACAGAGCCCTTATTTTAAGTATTTAAAAAAATCCTTTATTGGAAAAATGAACGGTGAAAAGGCAATTGGAAGCATTTCCCTGTATGAGCGCTAGGTTTTATGTGTATTATGACACCTCCACTGTGGTGCTCTATTCAAAACATCAGGTAGAAAAATGTCCCATTATACCTACAAGGTACCAAACTGTACCATGTGAGTTCATATGTATACCTGTGAAGTGTACCTTGGACTTTTTTGTACCCTAACCATATGCTTCATTTTTGAGAGTTTGTAAAAACATATTCCAAGCAGAAAGAATGGACCTGGTGGCACTGCAGAAACATCGATGCACTCAACCCAGAGGTTGCAAGTTAAAATCCCCAAAGCATTCATGTATACTCTGTCAAGTGTCCCTGAGCACTGCTCATTTTACATTGATGTTAATCTAACAATTTCCTTGATTCTTGGCAGTTTTAAGCTTTTAGCAAAGTGCAGAAATGTATTATTGTCAATAAGTCTGCAGCATTATCTATTTTATGCAGCAGGACTTTTTAGGTTTATTTTCACAAGATCATGTTGTTGCATGTCTAGTTTCAAATGATCTCATGTTGCTTCACATGTTGTCACGGGATCTCATGTGGTTTTTCCATAAGCCTATTAGATTTGTTAACTGTTAAACTGTACATTAAAACAAACTGCAACTGTACACCGCATATGTCACGGCCGTCAAAAGAAGTAGACCAAAGTGCATCGTTGTGACCGTACAGTTCCCTTTTATTTTAGTAAATGTCACCAACAAAACAACAAATTAAAAACAACCGTGACGCTTACAGGGATATAGTGCCACTAACAAAAGTCACTACCCACACCGAAAGGAGTGAAAAAAGGGCTACCTAAGTATGATTCCCAATCAGAGACAACGATAGACAGCTGTCCCTGATTGAAAACCATACCCATCCAGAACATAGAAATAAAGAAACACAGAAAACAAAACATAGAATGCCCACCCACATCACACCCTGACCTAACCAAATAGAGAAATAAAATAGCTCTCTAAGGTCAGGGCGTGACAGCATAGCTATCCAATTATCTTTGAATAATCCACTGCACTTATTGTTGTATGAGAGGCATGCATCTCCCACAACAAGAGAGCAGTAGATACACACATCCCCTCTGAACCCTCCAATGTAGTTATGATTTCCAAATGGCACCTTATTCTCCACATCAGGACTGTCCAACCCCCTTCCTGGAGATCCACTATCGTGTGGATTTTCAGTCCAACCCTAATTTAACACACCCGATATTACTAATTAGCTGCTCAACAAGACCTTAACTAGCTGGATCAGATACGCTAAATTAGGGTTGGACTGAAAACCTACAGGACAGTTGTTCTCCAGGAAGACCATTAGGCAGCCCTGCTCTACATAGTATAATACTTTTGACCAGAGCCCAAAGGGAGTGCACTATTAAGGGAATAGGGTCCCATTTGGGTCTGAACCAGTGTCAACAGCTCCTCATGGTTCTACCCACTCTCGCTGCACTCCATGTAATTTTAATGGAAAGATTGAGTGGTTCTACAAAAAAAGCATGTCCGCAAAGCTTGGACTGGGGGAAAGAAAAGGGTCTGCATCACAAATGGCACCTTGTTCCCTTTATAGTGCAGTAATTTAGGACGCTGGTCAAAAGTAGTGAACTATATAGGGAATAGTGTGCTATTTGGGATACAGAGGAGAAAAGGAGGCTGTTTATGGATGTGTGTCCTTTATCCATTAACATAAGCAGAGCAGAGACCATCAGTCACCTGGATATGCCACCTATCACCACATTCTGCTGAATGTGTCTGTCAAGAGCCTTGGGCTTAAATGGGATCAATACTTGAGATCATTTGGAGTCTCTAGACTCTCCTCCTTGGGCTCTTCAATCTTCGCCCTCATGCAATGGACTCATCTTGACATTGTACTGTGCTAAATTATGTGTGTGGGTTTGTGAATGAGAAGGGGGGAGTGTGTGTGTGTGTCCCCCTCACTGCCATTTGTTAGACTATGGGCATTGTGGTCTCCTTTATACCTTGAACACTCTGTACCGCAGTACTTCTTGGAGGGGGAGGATTATACCTGCGGTATGGTAATTTTTTAAATATTAACTCGTCACTGATTGAAATATGTTGTTTGTATAAACCATTACAGCAAAAATACACTAACATTGTGTCGAGAGCGCACTGTCATACCTTCGTCAACTTGGTTTTCAGGGTGCTGCACTGTGGATAAAAAATAGGCTTTATTTCATAATGGGATGCTATCTGAAATTTCAGCCACACTTCATAATAGGAGGATGTTATTGCAACCTCAGAAACAAATTTGCATGTTTGTTGGAATAAAAATTATTTGAAGTAGTTGTATCAACAATTGTGTCAATGTTTTTTCTATTTTTTAATATATATACAAGCCTAAAATGAGGTACCAAACCTTTCATTGTGTCGTTGGTGATTTTTGCCATTTTCTTACTTAGTTTTAGGAATATTGAGAATACTTATGAAATTAAATGAGATATAATGTTCTTATTTTTGTGGATCTAGATCTCTACAATGCTCTCGCTGTGAGGAAAATAGACTTGAAGCGTAAACTATGCTGCTCCAAGCGAGCCTCGCAGAAATGCAGCTTTTGGTGCAGTATAGCATGTCTCAAAAATCACCAAGAGTTGTTAACCAGTGGCTCACGTTACAGAGACGTTACGGAGATGTGACAGCGATTTTCTGTGCTGCCATTAAGATGCTAATCAACAAAACCAGTTGATTCTGTCATAACAAATCTTTCTGCCTGTGTAGCTTCAGATTTGCTTAATTGATTTTGCTTAAGTGAGCATGTTTGTTTTTTATTTATATTGTGTATGATGTTCTGCTTTTACAATGTCTAGCATTAAAAAGACACAGGCAAAGAGGCAATGTCTTGGCTATTCAGAGCTTAACAGCTTTAACTAGCTTCTGAGCTTCTGAGTTCCAAATGGCACCTTATTCGATACATAGTGCACTTCTTTTGACCAGAACCTGCAGACCTTTAAGACAAGGCTCAGACAATCAACTGCATGACTCCTAAATATCTCAAATTAAGGTCCTGCCATGATGGATGACCCTCTGTCTCCAGGAGATATTGCGCCCCGTTTCCCCCTGAATGATGGGCACTACTCCTCTGCTGCACTTTGCAATTATTTATATAGATTTGTCTCCATTACTTTGTCAGGTTTCTGGAGGTGGTACATTGTGCTGGAACCTCTTTAGAGAGGAGGAAAACCTCCCCTAATATTTTCCAAATCATTTTGGAAACCACTCTTAATTCACATGACATTGGTTTAGTCTAAAAATCAAGTGTAACGTTACAGCTTTCTGATGCCCTGGGGGTTTACCTTACATAGGATGAAAGAAGAACAGGCATAAGTTGCATGTGTGTCTGTCTGTTTACCATGTAAACTGTAGGTTGTAAGAGTGTGGTGCAGTGGGTTAGCTAGCTGGATGGCAAGCTAGCAGGCCCAGCAGATATGGCCAAGCCTAGTCCTCGAAGGACCCGGCTGGCTGGGAGATGTGCCGACTCTGCAGGACAGAGATTATTGTGTGGCCGTATCAGAGTACGCCTTTCTCCCACACCATCACCGCATGGTCCTGGCACAGGGGACAGAGGCGAAGGGAGAGAGAAAGGCTTTCCCTTTCAGACAGAATGTTATTGACATAGCACCCCTGTTCAAACTTATCTTTTATATGCTGTTCTATGGCATTGTGTTCCATTTTATTAAGTTCATTCTGTTCCATTCAAAACTGTTTCTGGGTGAAGTCTCGGCGGCAGTTTGTAAGTATCAGCTACTGAATGTGTGCATTGAAATGTGGAGACAGAATCTGATCCATTGTCATTCAGTCAAGTTCATATTGGTTTTCCTCATACACTTTTGACTGCTGAATTATTTTTTGACTGGCAAATAATTACATTAAAGAATTAGCTAATAGTCTTCAAGTACTGTTTTTGAACACCACAGCAGTATGTCTTAAAAATAGCAGTCACAGCAGAAAAAACCCTAAGGTTTCTGTGCCTTTGAATAAATGTTGTTCCATGCCTGTGAGAAATTCACCACACGATTCAGTCGACAGGATTGACTGAGGTGGTTATGAATTCCCTCGAGGCCATGCATAAGCAAAAGCCTTGATGGAGACTGTTGCATTACAGCAATGTGTTATGGTTCAACTGCATTTCTGGTGTGTATTTGTTGTTATAGTCCACTTGCACAGGTAAATGGTTTGACTGGCAGGCATGCAGGTAAACAGACAGATCAATAGTCAATACCTTCTTTGGTCTGGCATCATCTGGATGGGGCTTGGTTGTTGGGGGGTAATAAAACGAAGAAAGAAAAAAAACGATGTGATGATGGGTGGGTCTGGTTGGAGTCCATAACCTTAAACATAGCCTTCTTGGCCCCCATTGGCAACACTGGAAATATTTTCTGTCACACAGGTGAATGACTATTAGCTTACTTACCCTAGAGGTAGAGGGAGATTGTAATGATTTCCAGAGAACGAAGCTAGCTAGGGGCCCTTTCATTTTGAGAGGCTGAATTACTAGTGGCATATCGTTGCTGGAGGATAGGGCTGTAGATGAGAGACAAGAAATAGATAGGAATACAGCATTCCTGGTGAATTCACAAAATCTTTCAGGTGACTCGAAGACATTAGCATACCTTTTTAAAGATGATGGCTTTGAGTGTGAGGTCAATATCATTCATAAACATATTAATTATCTTCTGGTGTTTGGATGTAACTGTACACGTCAATCAGTACTGAAACACTTTGTGTGTGGGGAATCCATAATTCATTCTGAGAGATAATCATACATGGGCATCTGTAATTACTAAACTTCATAATGTATCGCTCTCTGCCATTCAATAGGCATCATTGTGAATTTGGTGCCTTGGTTATGAACATCAATAGATAATCATCAAAACCTTTGAATACCCTCTGCAAAAATAATGTTTTGAAAAATGTATTACCTTTTATCATGGTTGTGCAGAGAGATTACGCAGTGAAAGGTGCTAAATATAAAGGTGCCAAAAGGTATACACCATCAAATAAATATTAATTCATCTTTCAACGTTTATGGGGGACAAAAAAAAACACTCATCCAAGAAGATAGGCTATCTAATGGATAAAACATTAGTGCTTTAGCACAATTTTGTGTCAGCCATATGTGAGAAGTCTCACAATATTTCTCTGTCTTGTCAGTTTTTATCCTATCCCGGCTTTAACTCCACCGCAATTAACTTTTTTTTTCTTAACGGATGTCACATATAATTTTGAGTTATATTCATCCATGTCAAAACTCATCTTCATTTCATTAGAGATAAAAGTTTTCCCTTAAATCAGCTTACCCTTGTTAATATTCAAGAAACTGATGCACGTGAGGGGGGGGGGGGGGCGTGTTCTGATTTTTGCCCTAGCACTTCACAGCTGATTAAGAAAATGGACTAATCATCAAGCTTTGATTATTTGAGTCAGCTGTGTAGTGGCTAGGGCAAAAACCAAAATGTGCACCCATTGCGGTCCTCAGACCGAGTTTGGGAAACACTGCCTTTGTAACGCTCATCGAAATGGGTAGACCAAGGCGCAGCGTGATTTGGGTTCATCATAATTTATTTAAATGTGAACCAGCAACACAACAATAAAGAGAAATGGACATACAGTCTTGAAGGGCTCAAAAGCAACAATACAAAAACAAGATCCCACAAAACACAACGGGGTATTTGCTGCCTAAACATGATCCCCAATCGGAGACAACGATAGACAGCTGCCTCTGATTGGGAACCATACCAGACCAATATAGATATACAAAAACTAGTCAACACACAGAAATCATAAACTAGAACACCCCACAGTCACGCATGCCCTGACCTACTCTACCATAGAAAATAAAGGCTTTCTATGGTCAGGACGTGACAGCCTCAGTACCATCTCCCAGTAAGGCAGTGGACACCATATCCCTGTGGAACACCTAATGAAATATTCAGATTTCACATTTGGATTTCAAAGTGGAACCTTTGCCAATTCTTTTTAATATATATTTTTTTGTTAAATAAAAAAAAAAAAAGTGTTTTGGTAATTATTTTTTGAATCATTTTGTGTTTACTCCTCTCATATCCATAGACAATTATAACATTTGTATAACCATTCACAACAGCTCACGGCAGCGTAAAACTGTGGAGCATAGACTTTGGATATAAATACTTTGTATTTGGATTGTATCAGCATTGGACTGTGTATTGATTCCGATTTGGCTAGCGTGCGACTTATCATTTTTTTATTTGGGGTTGGATTCAGATCATCTATCCTTCCTGATTACCTAATTCCATTCCCCGCCTGCCATGCTTATCATGACACAATGAAAATTACATCATAAATTTAAAGTGTAAGACAGAGGCAGAAGCAGCTCTCCTGACCCAGCAAAATATTAACAGGGGCACTTGTTTGATCTCACAAGCCAGGAGATGTTCGGGAACTACATAGCAGCTAAGAAGGAAATGTAAACACCGCTCATGTACTTTTTTTTTTTACTTAACTAGGCAAGTCAGTTAAGAACAAATTCTTATTTACAATGACGGCCTACTCCGGCCAAATCCGGACACCGCTGGGCCAATCGTGCGCCGCCCTATGGGACTCCCAATCAAAGCCAGATGTTGAACAGCCTGGATTCAAACCAGGTACGATTGTGAGGCCTCTTACACTGAGATGTAGTGCCTTAAACCGCTGCCCCACTCGGGAGCCCAAGTGATTGTTGTAAATAAAAAGACTGCGGCATTTTTATTGTAGACCTATGAGGGTGAATCGACCCTAAGCCATACTCTTTTTGTAGTTCCGGATTGTGCATCAGTTTCCTGAACGAGTGATATCCCAAAGCAAACAAAGTTTGCTCCACAGTTCATAACAATTCAATTATATACTTTCTGTTTATCCACCCTGATATACTGAGATATATTTGAAAAGAGGACACCAGTGGTGTACTGCAATTGTCTTTAGGTGAGGAGCTCCAAAATGAACTTAATGACCTAATAATCTCCTCACTCAAAGTTTATGCTGACAGATGTAGCCAATTGAATAGCCTATCATTATAGAACATGCATTAAATGCATACTCCGTCTGTAACGTCTTCCAACACAAAGTTAGGTATAGGCTAACTAATTTCAAAATAGACCATCATCACTGTCAATCATTAATTGTTCTTCACATTTTACTGATGGATCGCCCAAACTTAATCTCTATGCCAATCATTTAGATTGATCTCAATCCATTTCATGGGAAAATGTATTTAGATTTTCTTGAACTACTATTACCTGAGTGAATTAGAGCAGATGGTGTTAAAAAACTATTAGCCTTGTACATTGGCTTGCGAAAGTATTCACCCCTCTTGGCATTTTTCCTATTTTGTTGCCTTAACCTAGAATTAACATGGATTTTTGGGGGGGTTGGTATCATTTGATTTACACAACATGCCTGCCACTTTAAAGATACAAAATATGTTTTTATTGTGGAACAAACAAGAAATAAGACAAAAAACTTGAGCATTAATCACTATTCACCCCCCTAATGTCAATACTTTGTAGAGCCACCTTTTGCAGCAATTACAGCTGCAAGTCTCTTGGGGTCTAGCCACTGGGATGTTTGTCCAATCTTTGAAGCAAAACTGCTCCAGCTCCTTCAAGTTGGATGGGTTCTGCTGGTGTAAAGCAATCTTTAAGTCATACCACAGTTTCTCAATTTGATTGAGGTCTGGGCTTTGACTAGGCAATTCCAAGACATTTAAATGTTTCCCCATAAACCACTCGAGTGTTGCTTTAGCAGTATGCTAAGGGTCATTGCCCTGCTGGAAGGTGCACCACCGACCCAGTTTCAGATCTCTGGAAGATTGAAACAGGTTTCCCTCAATAATTTCCCTGTATTTAGCGCCATCCATCATTCCTTCAATTCTGACCAGTTTCCCAGTCCCTGCCGATGGAAAAACATCCCCACAGCATGATGCTGCCACCACCATGCTTCACTATGGGGATTGTGTCTCGGGGTGATGAGAGGTGTTGGGTTTGTGCCAGAGATGGGGTTTTACTTTAAGGCCAAAAAGCTCAGTTTTAATCTCATCTGACCAGAATACCTTCTTGCATACGTTTGGGGAGTCTCCCACATGCGTTTTGCGAACATCAAACGTGTTAGCTTATTTTTTTCTTTCAGGGTTATCTTTGGTCACTTTGTTGCCTCTCTGATTAATGCCCTCCTTGCCTGGTCTGTGAGTTCTGGTGGGCGGCCCTCTCTTGGCAGGTTTATTGTGGTGCCATTTTCTTTCAATTTTTTTATAATGAATTTAATGGTGCTCTGTGGAATGTTCAAAGTTTCTGATAATTTTTTGTAACCCAACCCTGATCTGTACTTATCCACAACTTTGTCCATGACCTGTTTGGAGAGATCCTTGGTCTTCATGGTGCCACTTGCTTGGTGGTGCCCCTTGCTTAGTGGTGTTGCAGACTCTGGGGCCTTTCAAAACAGGTGTATGTATACTGAGATCATGTGACACACAGGTGGACTTTTTAAACTAATTGTGTGACTTCTGGTTGCACCAGATCTTATTTATGGGCTCCATAGCAAAGGTGGTGAAAACACATGCATTCACCACTTTTCCAAATTTTGTTGCATTTTTTTTAACATTTAATTTTTTCATTTCATTTCACCAATATGGTCTTGATTTAATGACTGTTTAAAAAAAGAAATCAGGCAATTCTATGTAGTAAGGATTGTGAAGCAACTATTACATGAAATCCAAATAAGAATCAATTTAAATTACAGGTTGTAATGCAACAAAATATGAAAAATTCCAAGGGGGGTGTATACCTTTGCAAGGCACTGTATTTTGTTTCAATCAAAGCATACAGTATATCCTAACTAGTTGTGCTCTCTGCTGAGTTTTGGCTCCTGAAAAAAAGTGACCATTCAGCTTCAGCTGCCACGTTCGTCATAAGGATCGGACCAAGGCGCAGCATGGTATGCGTACATTCTCTTTTAATGAATGAAAAACGTAACAAAAACAACAAAACGTGACGCTATACAACTTAGTGCAGACAGGCAACTAAACATGGTCAAGATCCCACAACACAAATGAGGAAAATTGCTACCTAAATATGATCCCCAATCAGAGACAACGATAAACAGCTGTCTCTGATTGGGAACCATATCAGGCCAACATAGACATACAAAAACTAGTGTACCCACCCTAGTCACACCCATACATAACAAAAATACAGTGCATTGCGAAAGTATTCGGTCCCCTTGAACTTTGCGACCTTTTGCCACATTTCAGGCTTCAAACATAAAGATATAAAACTGTATTTTTTTGTGAAGAATCAACAAGAAGTGGGACACAATCATGAAGTGGAACGACATTTATTGGATATTTCAAAGTTTTTTAACAAATCAAAAACTGAAAAATTGGCGTGCAAAATTATTCAGCCCCTTTACTTTCAGTGCAGCAAACTCTCTCCAGAAGTTCAGTGAGAATCTCTGAATGATCCAATGTTGACCTAAATGACTAATGATGATAAATACAATCCACCTGTGTGTAATCAAGTCTCCGTATAAATGCACCTGCACTGTGATAGTCTCAGAGGTCCGTTAAAAGCATTTCGCTACACTCGCATTAACATCTGCTAACCATGTGTATGTGACAAATAAAATTTGATTTGATTTGATTTGAAAAGCGCAGAGAGCATCATGAAGAACAAGGAACACACCAGGCAGGTCCGAGATACTGTTGTGAAGAAGTTTAAAGCCGGATTTGGATACAAAAATATTTTCCAAGCTTTAAACATCCCAAGGAGCACTGTGCAAGTGATAATATTGAAATGGAAGGAGTATCAGACCACTGAAAATCTACCATGACCTGGCCGTCCCTCTAAACTTTCAGCTCATACAAAGAAAAGACTGATCAGAGATGCAGCCAAGAGGCCCATGATCACTCTGGATGAACTGCAGAGATCTACAGCTGAGGTTGGAGACTCTGTCCATAGGACAACAATCAGTCGTATATTGCACAAATCTGGCCTTTATGGAAGTGTGGCAAGAAGAAAGCTATTTCTTAAAGATATCCATAAAAAGTGTCATTTAAAGTTTGCCACAAGCCACCTGGGAGACACACCAAACATGTGGAAGAAGGTGCTCTGGTCAGATGAAACCAAAATTGAACTTTTTGGCAACAATGCAAGACGTTATGTTTGGCATAAAAGCAACACAGCTCATCACCCTGAACACACCATCCCCACTGTCAAACATGGTGGTGGCAGCATCATGGTTTGGGCCTGCTTTCTTTCAGCAGGGACAGGGAAGATGGTTAAAATTGATGGGAAGATGGATGGAGCCAAATACAGGACCGTTTTCTGGAAGAAAACCTGATGGAGTCTGCAAAAGACCTGAGACTGGGACGGAGATTTGTCTTCCAACAAGACAATGATCCAAAACATAAAGCAAAATCTACAATGGAATGGTTCAAAAATAAACATATCCAGGTGTTAGAATGGCAAAGTCAAAGTCCAGACCTGAATCCAATCGAGAATCTGTGGAAAGAACTGAAAACTGCTGTTCACAAATGCTCTCCATCCAACCTCACTGAGCTCGAGCTGTTTTGCAAGGAGGAATGGGAAAAAATTTCAGTCTCTCGATGTGCAAAACTGATAGAGACATACCCCAAGCGACTTACAGCTGTAATCGCAGCAAAAGGTGGCGCTACAAAGTATTAACTTAAGGGGGCTGAATAATTTTGCACGCCCAATTTTTCAGTTTTTGATTTGTTAAAAAAGTTTGAAATATCCAATAAATGTCGTTCCACTTCATGATTGTGTCCCACTTGTTGTTGATTCTTCACAAAAAAATACAGTTTTATATCTTTATGTTTGAAGCCTGAAATGTGGCAAAAGGTCGCAAAGTTCAAGGGGGCCGAATACTTTCGCAATGCACTGTATATAGAAAAACAGATATCTAAGGTCAGGGCGTGACATCAGGTAACCATCCTAAAATCTCATTAGAAATTAATTGTTTTTGGTGTAACAATAGTGGTATATGCCTACTATGCTATGGTATTATAATTGGTTCTGTTATTTTGCAAAACATTGATTCAGCTTTGATCTAACTTTACTCAACAAACGCTATCATGAGAAGTGAATCTTCTATTTGTAATAATAATACTAATAATAAAAAGTAATTGAGTATGACTATTCAGCGTAGGCAACAGATCTTGATGAGATGTAATTTTAAGCGACTGGAGCGCCATTCGTGGTGCTGAAAGGACAGTGCCAGGATCAGGCACCGATGTTAAAGAAGTTGAACCAACTTGTGTTGCTCAAGGACAGCTGAAGGATTGATTTGCCTTTTGGCCAGTTCAGGAACAAACAATAATTTGCAGTAGGCCTATAGCTTAATAGCCCAATGGCTATGTGATATAGCTCTTTGAAGGCTATAGCCTAATGTAAATACAAATACATATGTTTTAATATTGTACTGTTTGCGAGAAGAGCTTTATTAATAGTAGGCATTCCGTTGTATCATGTAGCTTACACTTTGAATCATAAATAAACTTTGACTTGATTCATTCATATAATTGACTTGCATAGATTAAACATGCTATCAAAACAATTTACCAAGTAGTGAACATAACTCATTATTCTGCCAAGGCAGCAGCTACTCTTCCTGGGGTCCAGCAACATTTAGGCAGTTCATACAATTTTCAAAACATAACTATGCATTCAGAGATTTCACAACACACTGTGTCCTCAGGCCCCTACTCCACCAATACCACATATCTACAGCACAAAATGCATTTGTACGTGTGTGTATAGTGTGCATGTTATCTTGTGTGTATGCATGTGTCGCTTCACAATTCTTACTACATAGAATTGGCTGATTTATTTTTTTAAACAGTCATTAAATCAAGCTTTTGGTGTGGTGTACTCAAGCATCTCAATAAACTATAACCTAAATGCATTATTACCTCCAACTCAGCCCAATTTACATCTCTAATTGCCCTCTGACATTCCAAGCTAGAATGGGCCCTGTGTCTCAACCAGCTAAATATCCCAAGCCGGGCTGCAGCAAGAAGGGAGCTTCATGAACATCAATGTCAGTCGTTCTGATTGGCCAAAGTGATCAAGCCTTTGACTGGCCTAGGTGCACAAACATAGCCTATAGTTCTTCATCATTCTCGCCACCGCCAGAGAGAAGACAGGGAAGAGACCCCCATTTACCAAACCTCTAAGCTGCTATACATATTTATTTGGTTTGTCATTCTATCGTTTTTCATGGAATTTTAGTGGTAATTATATAACATTTATTTAGAATTGATCAGAAATAGTTTATCGAATAATGCTTATTTTATTCTGACAGTATCTTAATATACTGTCTGATTGTCAGCATTGAACATCCCAGGAAATTGTTAGTTGGTCGTACACCGACCTCTGGAGAAATATATCAATATAAGGTGTCATCAAACCGTGTGTGTTGTGTTGGAGATAGAGCAAAGCATTCCAGTTCCCTGTGGTTGAAATTGAGGCCACAAGGACAAGGGCATTGTTTCAGCAATATTCTGTCACTCTTATCTCTTCAAATGACACATAAAATACCATTGAGAAGATAGGAGGGAATTGTCATCTGCTTCTTATTTTACTATTCAGAAGACAGCTGATTTAATGTAAAATTTCCCACAGTCCACCACTCCTGCCCCTAAATCATTGTGACTGGAAAGGACATTTTTTTTAGCGTACACTGCTTTGACTAAACAGCTTACCATTTCAAGTGGGGTTGGCCCTCATGCTTTATATAAACCATGAACTCCGGGAGTGATAAAGCATTGCACTTCTTCCATTAAATGGAATAAGAAATCATCTTGACAGACCCTACTTCTTGGCGTGGGTGAGTCTTCTTGCGAGCAAGACTTCCTCAAGGTCGGCTTGGACATACTTTCCTCAACCAGCACAGACTGCCCATGATGAATTTGGATGGAGCTGAGGGGAGACGGGTGTGTGCGTGTGTGTGTGTGCGTGTGTGTAGAGCGTGGGAGGTATCACAGGGGCAGATTCACGGGGGTTAATGCATTATGTTTAGTTATAAGTTGAGGCAGCAGAGAGTTGTGCATCTCAGCCGTGTGAAAGATTAAAGAAGCAGCTAGAGCAGAATACCTCTTAATTCTTTATCACTCTCGGTTCAGAGAGAAATAAACACCGGTAATCCCATGTAGGGAATCAAACAAGAAACACAATTTATGTTCTCGGAAGATTACCCATGTAAGATTACCCATTACCCATGTTGTGTTATATGATCACCCATGTTAAGGTATATGTATTTTGTTAATGTATGTACAGTAGGGTTAAATGTCTCTCTTCAATAAAGTCAGTCATGTACTCACATCAGTATCCCTGTTTTTTGGGATTGCTGCATGGATGTATCCTGCAGTAGTCAGGCTGAAGTGGACATTGTGACTAGACCAGTCCCACATGTTGTTTCTTCTTGAGGGTGGAGGCAACATAATTGACACTTCGCTACGCCTAAACTCCTTTGGTTACTGTTGCAACCTCGGACAACATTTTCCCAGGAAGCCCAATTCCCCTTACTACCCATTGCTAATCAGGAAACTTTCAGGTATGTTGTGGTGGACTGTCACTACAATATGCTTCAAAAGAACCTGGTAAAATTATGTTTGTAGTGTGGCTAGCAACTGAATGTCTTTGAATTCACTGTCAACATGCAGTCAACACCATTAACTTTTGGAGTTAATTAGTGACCTCAACATATTTACTGATGTTGACATCAGATGGGAGTTGTATTCATTTGAATTTTTATCCCCCCCACCTTTATTTAACCAGGTAGGCTAGTTGAGAACAAGTTCTCATTTACAACTGCGACCTGGCCAATGATAAAGTGAAGCAGTTCGACACATACAACAACACAGAGTTACACATGGAATAAACAAACATTCAGTCAATAATACAGTAGAATAAAGTCTATATACAGTGTGTGCAAATGAGATAAGATGAGGCAATACATAGGCCATGGTGGCGAATAAATTACAATATACCAATTAAACACTGGAGTGATTGATGTGCAGAAGATGAATGTGCAAGTAGAGATACTGGGGTGCAAGATAAATAAATAAATACAGTATGAGGATGAGGTAGTTGGGTGGGCTATTTACACATGGGCTATGTACAGGTGCAGTGATCTGTGAGCAGCTGGTGCTTAAAGCTAGTGAGGGAGATATGAGTCTCCAGCTTCAGTGATTTTTGCAGTGGTTCCAGTCATTGGCAGCAGAGAACTGGAAGGAAAGGCGGCCAAAGTAGGAATCGACTTTGGGAGGTGACTAGTGAGATATACCTGCTGGAGCATGTGCTACGGGTGGGTGCTGCTATGGTTACCAGTGAGCTGAGATAAAGCGGGGGTTTACCTAGCAGAGACTTGTAGATGACCTGGAGCCAGTGGATTTGGCGATGAGTCTGAAGCAAGGGCCAGCCAACGAGAGCATACAGGTCGCAATGCTGTGTAGTATATTGAGCTTTGGTGACAAAACGGATGGCACTGTGATAGACTGCATCCAATTTGTTGAGTAGAGTGTTGGAGGCTATTTTGTAAATGACATCGCCGAAGTCGAGGATTGGTAGGATGGTCAGTTTTACGAGGGTATGTTTGGCAGCATGAGTGAAGGATGCTTTGTTGCGAAATAGGAAGCTGATTCTAGATTTAATTTTGGATTGGAGATGCTTAATATGAGTCTGGAAGGAGAGTTTACAGTCTAACCAGACACCTAGTTATTTGTAGTTGTCCACATATTCTAAGTCAGAACCGTCCAGAGTAGTGATGCTTGACGGGCAAGCAGGTGTGGGCATCGATCGGTTGAAGAGCATGCATTTAGTTTTACCTGCATTTAGGAGCAGTTGGAGGCAACGGAAGGAGAGTTGTATGGCATTGAAGCTTGTCTGGAGGTTAGTTAACACAGTGTCCAAAGAAGGGCCAGAAGTATACAGAATGGTGTGCTCTGCGTAGAGGTTGATCAGAGAATCACCAGCAGCAAGAGCAACATCACTGATGTCATTTTTCCAACAAGTCAGTTCATCCTCATTTCTGCCCTGCTAGAGCTTCTCGGTCAACTCTAAGTGCTGTTGTTGTCAAGAGTCAAAAATGTCTCAGCCGCGAAGTGGTAGGCCACATAATCTCACAGAATGGGACTGCCGAGTGCTGAAGCGTGTAGCGCATAATAATAGTCTGTCCTCGTTTGCAACACTCACTACCGAGTTCCAAACTGCCTCAGGAAGCAACATCAGCACAATAACTGTTAGTTGGGAGCTTCATGACCAAGCATCCACACACAAGCCAAAGTTCACAATGCGCAATGCCAAGAGTTGCTGGAGAGGTGTAAAGTTTGCCACCATTGGACACTGGAGCAGTGGAAACGCATTCTCTGGCGTGATGAATCACGCTACAAGCTTGGCACACCTGTATTTTGGAAGTTCCTCCCATTCTTCTCTGCAGATCCTCAAGCTCTTTCAGGGTGGATGGGGAGCGTCACTGCACAGCTATTTTCAGGTCCCTGCAGAGATGTTCGTTTGGGTTCAAGTCCGGGCTCTGGCTGGGCCTCTCAAGGACATTCAGAGAATTGTCCCGAAGCCACTCCTGCTTTGTCTTGGCTGTGTGCTTAAGGTCGTTGTCCTGTTGGAAGGTGAACTTTCGCGCCAGTATGAAGTCCTGAGCACTCTGTAGCAGGTTTTCATCATGGATCTCTCTGTGCTTTGCTAAGGTAATCTTTTCCTCGATCCTGACGAGTCTCCCAGTCCCTGCTACTGAAAACCTCCCCACAGCATGATGCTGCCACCACCATAATTCACCATAGGGATGGTGCCAGGTTTCCTCTAGATGTGATGTTGGCATTCAGGCCAAAGAGATCAATCTTGGTTTCATCAGACCAGCTAGTCTTGTTTCTTATGGTCTTTAGGTGCCTTTTAGCAAACTCCAAGTGGTCTGTCTTGTGCCTTTTACTGAGGAGTGGTTTCCGTGTGAACACTCTACCATAAAGGCCTGATTGGTGGAGTGCTGCAGAGATGGTTGTCCTTCTAGAAGGTTCTCCCATCTCTACAGAGGAACTCTGGAGCTCTGTCAGAGTGACCATCGGGTTATTGGTCACTTCCCTGACCAAGGCCCTTCTCCCCTGATTGCTCAGTTTGGCAGGGTGGCCAGCCCAAAAAGAAATTGGTGGTTCCAAACCTCTTCAATTTAAGAATGATGTAGGCCACTGTGTCCTGGACAATTCCTTCGAGCTCATGACTTGGTTTTTGCTCTGACATGCACTGTCAACTGTGGGACCTTTTATAGACAGGTGTGTGCCTTTCCAAATCATGTCCAATCAATTGAATTTACCACAGATGGACGCCAATCAAGTTGTAGAAACAGCTCAAGGGTGATCAATGGAAACAGGATGCACCTGAGCTCAATTTTGAGTCTCAAAGCAAAGGATCTGAATACTTATGTAAATAAGGTATATTTTTTTATACATTTGCTAAAAAATCTTAAAACCTTTTTTTGCTTTTTCATTATTGGGTATTGTGTGTAGATTGATGAGGAAAACATTTAATTTAATCCATTTTAGATTAAGGCTGTAACCTAACAAAATGTGGAAAAAGGGAAGGGGTCTGAATACTTTCCAAATGCACTGTATACATATGGCTTTCATGTGCTTCAAATGTGAGCTTGTCTGAGTAGTGGTGGAGAGGAGACTCCAAAACAATCGATTCCTCAGTTCCTTGCCCCTTGAATCCTGGAGTCGACTCTCCTTTCTGAGTGTCAAGCTTGGATTCTATTAGGACTCGACTCCTCAACTCCTAATTCAGAACCATGCATTGGAAATCAAAAAGCAGTATCCCACAATGCTCTAGCTCAGAATTTCTTGGCTTGCTTTGTCTCGCTAGTTCAATAAAGTAGGGGCTATCCATCGCCCAAGCACTTCCAACATTTAGATCATTAAGCATTTGACCTTTCCATTGTGTTAATGATGGAGGATTGGTTGATGTCCCGTTAAGCATAGATTTCAGGATGATTAATGAGAAAAATATCATCCAACCTATCAGGTATCTTACTGCATATACCGTCATATACCATGTTTTGAAGTATGCAGCCAGACGGATTAAAAGTACATTTACATTGTAATAATTTGACAGACAACTTTCTAACTCTGCCCATAACTTTTGGACTTCATAGCATTCCCAGAAGGCATGGATTATTGAGTCATTGTTAGTTTTACACTTAAGACTTGACTCTGCCGTTGTGCTGTAGAATTTGTGAATTTTGTCACTTGTATAATAAACTCTGTGCATTCGTTTATACTGGATTAATCATACATTTTCAGTTAAGTGTAATTTCATTAGTTATTTTCCAACATTCCATCCATCTTGTGCCAATATTTGTTCATGTAGTCAGTGCACATTCCATGCAAAACATTTGATTTTGTTGGTCTTTACTTATATCAAATCAAAGTTGACCTTGTTTGTTCTGTCTATCACCGAATAATCAGATAAAACATTTGAGCAGACATGCCATATGAGTGCAGTGGGCTATTAGAACCAGGGATTGTAGTGATGTCTATTGCACTGATATGCAGTGCTTTAGACCACCGCGCCACTTGGGAGCCATGACCAATATCACCAATATACAGTATATTGTCCTGCTAACAGCCCATCCTAGAAACGTTGTTTGCAGCATTCACAGCCAGAAATCACAGCCTCCAAAATGCCTCCAGCTGACCATCACTACTGTCAATAAAAACACAGAAAATCTAAGGGGCTTTTATATAATTATAAAGCAGGGTTAATAATACTAATAATAGTATTTTTCCCCTTCCACTGGTTCAAGGTTCCATTTTTTTAATTAACTAGTATATTTGAGTTTAACTACAATATGTGTTTAATTATTTGTTCTGTCTTTTCTGGTGGATTAAAGTAAAATTGCAACCAACTGGCTTGTTTAAAACCTGTTGTGACTAGGGGGCAGTATTTTCATTTTTGGAAAAATAATGTACCCAAAGAAAACGGGATATTTGTTAGGACAAGATGCTAGAATATGCATATAATCATCGACAGCTTAGGATAGAAAACACTCTAAAGTTTCCAAAACTGTAAAAATATTGTCTGTGAGTATAACAGAACTGATATTACAGGAGAAAGCCTGAGAAAAATCTAATTCGGAAGTGACTCATCTTTTGAAAGCTCTGCGTTCCAATGCATCCCTATTGAGCAGTGAATGAGCTATCAACCAGATTACTTGTTCTACGTATTCCCCAAGGTGTCTACAGCATTGTGACGTAGTTTTACACATTTATGTTGAAGAGGTCACCTGATGCTCTCAGAGTGACTCTCGCGTAAAATACAGAGGTAGGCATTATTCCAATCGGTCCTACTGAAAAAACAATTGTCCCGGTGGATATATTATCGAATAGATATTTGAAAAACAACTTGAAGATTGATTATAAACAACGTTTGCCATGTTTCTGTCGATATTATGGAGCTAATTTGGAATATTTTTAGGCGTTTTCGTGACCATAATTTCCGTCCGATTTCTCAGCCAAACGTGAAGAACAAACGGAACTATTTCGCCTACAAAAATAATATTTTTGGAAAAAATGAACATTGGCTATCTAACTGGGAGTCTCGTGATTGAAAACATCCGAAGCTCATCAAAGGTAAACAATTTAATTTGATTGCTTTTCTGATTTCCGTGACCAAGTTACCTGCCGCTAGCTGGACAAAATGCTATGCTAGGCTATCGATAAACTTACACAAATGCTTGTCTACCTTTGGATGTAAAGCATATTTTGAAAAACTGAGATGACAAGGTGATTAACAAAAGGCTAAGCTGTGTCTCAATATATTTCACTTGTGATTTTCATGAATACGAATATTTTCTAGGAATATTTATGTCCATTGCGTTATGCTAATTAGTGTCAGTCGATGATTACGCTCCCGCATGCGGGATGGGGAGTCACTAGATTAAAAAATAACGATATTTTGGAGATGATTTCGTTTTCAAATAATCGAAAGTGATCGATTGGGTAGCACCTTAGAAATAAGCTGGCTTGATAATAATAATGTCCATTTTGTATTTTTTTTTTAGATAAACAGTTCATTTTTGAATTGGAACTGTGTTAAGGGTAGAGTTTGGGGCGGGGTGAGGAGTGCTGGAAAGGTGGGACTTTCTCGCTTACAATAGGCCATACATACACAGAAGATTGCCGATTGTCCTCACATTGATTATGCTGTAACAACGTACTGTAGCACCATGACCAGGATCTCTATTAATTCAAGTGAGCAGATTAGGGCTTTCAGGAGGAACGGAAAATCTACTGAAGACATTACAAAAATAATAGTAGACTTGAGGATTTTGGTCATGGACAGTGCTATTCACAAACACTGCCATTAGATGCCTGTGTTATGTTGAAGGTGAAAGCCTGAGAAAATGAACAAATAACCAAAAAAAATAAATCAACTGCTGGTCTTTAATGTATGCTGCGCATTTTTACATTGTATTCCATTTCCAGCAAGACTTTTCAAGCGATCTACTCACTAATGGATGAAGATGATGAGCGCTCGGCAAAGGCCATCTGTAATCTGCTGGCATCACGACACAACAGCGCTCTAATCACAGTCAGAAGACAGTTGAAGAAACTTGCGTGGATTTATGGGAAAGGATCTGTAAGACATTTTATATATGTGTATACAGTTGTAGTCGGAAGTTTACATACACTTAGGTTGGATTCATTAAAACTCCCTTTTCAACCACTCCACAAATTTCTTGTTAACAAACTATAGTTTTGGCAAATTGGTTAGGACATCTGCTTTGTGCATGACACAAGTAATTTCTCCAACAATTGTTTACAGACAGATTATTTTACTTATAATGCACTGTATCACAATTCCAGTGGGTCAGAAGTGTACATACACTAAGTTGACTGCCTTTAAAATTGGAAAATTACAGAAAATTATGTTGTGGCTTTAGAAGCTTCTGATAGGCTAATTTACATAATTTGAGTCAATTGGAGGTGTACCTGTGGATGTATTTCAAGGCCTACCTTCAAACTCAATGACTCTTTGCTTGACATCATGGGAAAATTAAAAGAAATCAGCCAAGACCTCAAAAAATGGTAGACCTCCACAAGTCTGGTTCATCCTTGGGAGCTATTTCAAAACGTCTCAAGTTACCACGTTCGTCTGTACAAACAATAGCACGCAAGTATAAACACCATGGGACCACACAGCCGTCATACCACTCAGGAAGGAGACGCGTTCTGTCTCCTAGAGATGAACGTACTTTGGTGAAAAAAGTGCAAATCAATCCCAGAACAACAGCAAAGGACCAAATGAAGGTGCTGGAGGATACAGGTACAAAAGTATCTATATCAACATTAAAACGAGTCCTATATCGCCATAACCTGAAAGGCCGCACAGCAACGAAGAAGCCACTGCTCCAAAAAGCTAAAAAAAAAAGCCTGACTACGGTTTGCAACTGCATATGGGGACAAAGATCGTACTTTTTGGAGAAATGTCCTCTGGTCTGATGAAACAAAAATATAACTTTTTGGCCATAATGCCCATCGTTATGTATGGAGGAAAAAGTGGGAGGCTTGCAAGCCGAAGAACAACATCCCAACAATGAAGCACGGGGGTGGCAGCATCATGTTGTGGGGGTGCTTTGCTACAGGAGGGACTGGTGCACTACACAAAAATAGATGGCCTCATGAGGGAGGAAAAGGATGTGGATATATTGAAGCAACATCTCAAGACATCAGTCAAGAAGTTGAAGCTTGGTCGCAAATGGGTCTTCCAAATGGACAATGACCCAAGGCATACTTCCAAAGTTGTGTCAAAATGGCTTCAGGACAACAAAGTCAAGGTATTGGAGTGGCCGTCACAAAGCCCTGACCTCAATCGTGTAGAACATTTGTGGGCAGAACTGAGAAAGCGTGTGCGAACAAGGAGGCCTACATACGTGACTCAGTTACACCAGCTGTGTCTGGAGGAATGGGCCAAAATTCACCCAACTTATTGTGGGAAGCTTGTGGAAGGCTACCCGAACATTTGACCCAAGTTAAACAATTTAAAGGCAATGCTACCAAATACTAATTGAGTGTATGTGAACTTCTGACCCACTGCAAATGTGATGAAAGAAATGAAAGCTGAAATAAATCAACTATTATCTCAACTACTATCTCAACTATTATTCTGACATTTTACAGTCTTAAAATAAAGTGGTGATCCTAACTGACCTAAGACAGGGAATTTGTCCTATGATTAAATCTCAGGAATTGTGAAAACTGAGTTTAGAAGGTGTATGTTAACTTCCAACTTCACCTGTGTGTGTGTGTGTGTGTGTGTGTGTGTGTGTGTGTGTGTGTGTGTGTGTGTGTGTGTGTGTGTGTGTATATATATATATATATATATATATATTTGTGTGTTCTCTTGTTTTGTACTGTTCTGTAGTTTCGACCCAATGATTCGTCTGACAAAGAACTTTGCGTCCTGCTGGCTCAGGCATGGATCAAAGCTGGCGAGACATTCAATGACGCCATCTTCACAGACGAATCAACGTTGGCCTTTGATCAATTTGCTCAAAGTTGCTACAGGAAAAAAAGGAAGAAGATCAAGCAAGCCGAGTCCCAAGCATCCCCTCAAACACTATGTGTGGGGGCAATTTCTTGCCAGGGACAAGGGCCATATTAATTTTTGATGGTATGTTTAGCTATTTACAAAAATAAAAGGTACATACAATATTGTAGCCTACACCCCACGGACTGCTATGTGTTCCACAATAATTCACTGCTGGCTCGAGAGATCAAGAGATATGCTGGACACTGTGTCAGAGAGGTGTTTCTAGGACCACCTTGTTTCTTTCAAGGTAGGATTATAGCAATATGTTGTTATGTTTAGGCCTATTTACATGTATATTTCTGGTATTGTTGGCTGTTAGTGTCACGCTCATCATAATGAGTGGACCAAGATGCAGTGTGGTATGTTTCCATCCTTTATTTAGAAGAGTAACTGAAAGCACAAAAACAATAAAGCTAATAAATGAAACGTAAAGCTAATAAATGAAACGTAAAGCTAATAAACGAAACGTAAAGCTAATAAACAAAACGTAAAGCTACATGCAGTGCAGAAAGCAACTACACACAAACATAGTCGAGATCACAATGGGGAAAATGGCTACCTAAATATGATCCCTAATCAGAGACAACGATAAACAGCTGTCTCTGATTGGGAACCATACCAGGCCAACATAAATCACAAATTACCTAGATGACCCACCCTAGTCACGATCACTCCCAAACCAACATAGAATAAACAGCTCTCTATGGTCAGGGAGAGACACTTGGGCAGAATTTTTCTTCTCCAAATGCAGACAATGACCCAAAATGCACTGCCGCCCCGATTTGAATTGCAATTGAAGGCATAAACTGGGTCAAGACGCCAGCAGAGTAAGTAGACCTTTATGTAGTAAAATAAATATATATAAATAAGTAAAATACCTACAACACCTACGGTAGGCCTACGGTATATCTAAAAAACGTGTATAGGTTTCCTGATTTAAACCCGATAGAAATTGTTTGGCATCAACTGAAATCATACATCCGTAACTCTGCCAAGCCTACAAACAAAATTTAACTGGTGAAGGCCATCAAGACGTTTTGGCTGGAGAAATTGACGATACAAAAATGTAACAAATACATTTGATCATCTCAGCAAGGTTTTACCATGGTCTTGGAGCTGGGGGGGAAGTGCAACTAAAATGTAGTTTAAATAAACATCTGCATTTTGAATTACTTTTTTCTCATTATTTTATTAATGAAAGCATAAAGATGTTGATGAAGAACTGTTTGGGACAAATAGAGGAATTTTCACACCTACAGCAGCTGGGCTGTGTGTCAATTCATAAACCATTTGCCATGGAATCTCTTCCCAACTATATTGCAATCTATATTTTGTGGTTGCATGAGATCTTAAGTTAGAAATGTAACACTTTAGAGTGCTTAAGCGTAAAATACATTGCAAATTGGGGGATTTTCACACCTACAGTAGCGGGGTGTGAAGAGTCTATTGTCCTGCTAATAGCAAACATTGTTTGCATGATGGGCTACACCTGCTACAGTTTTGTTGTTTTCAAAATTCCTCCGGGGATCCATCACTACTGTAAATAAAACACAGCATCTTGTTTACATTCCTTATTGTAACCACAATGTTACACATTATTTGTATCTACCTTTCCAATATTTTGGGATTTACAAATGTGTGCTGTGAGAACATCTAATAATAATAATAATAATAATCACTTTGTAAATAAGGATGCGTTATGAAAGGAAAATAACATGCTCAAGAGACTAGTAGGGGGGGGGGGGGGGGGGGTGCAGGACAGAGGGATAGCAATTCTTACACTATCGTTCAGGAGGAACGGAAAATTGCATGTCAATTCATTAACCATGTGCCATCGAAATCTCTTCCCAACTATTTTGCAATCTATATAGCTCTCCGCCTTGGGATCCAAAAGCATAATCAGTGCTCTAACTCCCCTTTGCGGTGGTCTGGAGCAATGAAACAGTGATGCATGGTACCGTACTAAACCACATATTACTCCTAGATCCCGCAACATAATCTCAAAACTTTCAGTTGAGCAACCACTGTAGTTCCACAGTTTGAAGATTACCATGCATGGGTATTTAGGATTCTTCTGTGTCACGCCGATTCTACGGCATTGTTCCAGATCTTGTAGTGATATATCCACGTCAAGTTCCATTGATATCAGTTTGGCCACGTACTGTAGCTGGAAAGGGCCCCTTCCTGGTCATCCGGTAATGTCAATCTTCTCATGATGTTTTATCTCATTCTGTTTTCATGCTGGTCCAATTAATCCTCTAAAGTTTATAACTTTGTTTCCAAAAGGCTCATTTTGTTATCTTGTTCGTTCATATGCATGTCTTTACTTTCTATTCGAGCAAATCTACTTCTGTAATAACAGATTGTAGCAGTTTGTTTGATTGGTGTGCATTGAGAGCATTTTAGCTATGTTTTCCTGCATAGCATTTTACTGTTCATTACTCTTGTTTGCGTCTCCGAGTTACTCCTGGTCTTTCCCCTGGGGTAAGACATGGGCTTGTTGGATTTATGTTGCCGCACCACTTTACAAACTGATTGGTTCGCTGTTATACATAACTGATCACTCACACTCTCCCAGTTGCTTGGGGATCTATTGATTTTCGAGGCTTGATTTAAACTTTTTTTTGTCTGGTTTCTACATATAACCACAGTTTTGTCACTCCCCATGCATCTTTAGGTATGTGCATGCGGCTCCTACTGTAATTTCCAAATACTTATGAAGTTAGTGGTGCCTATAATTTCATCTTGCACAATTATGCAGAGGGCCAACACATATTTTCAGCTTAGTTTTTCTGATGTGTTTTGAGAAAATAAATGCTCTTTTAGGCGTTATGATTTTGCTGTAGTTGGTGTTCATGGTGCCCTGCTGATAATTACTGTCAATAATAGAAAGAGACATGACTAAAATGCAAAACAGAGAAAGAAAGTAAAGAGTTAATGCTAATCAAAACATATATATTATCTGCTAACATTAATAACACTTGTGAGAATGTTTTGCATGGGTATCACAGGGTGACGCTTAAAGTACTGGAAAGAGAATGACAATGGAGTGAGAATACACAAGAACGTCACCAACAGCAGAATAACATTTTAAGTTTTTCACCCTCTGAGAAAATACATGGATGCGTGAAATACATCATTAATAATTGCACTGGGGAAATCATGGTTGAGCCTAGAAGCTGGAGGGTTGAAGGAAGGGAAGTGACAAGTTTCTTAGCTAGTATCTTCATAGTAGTGAAGCAGTCTCTCGCAAACACTTCTCATCTCCTCGGAATCAATACTTTATAATTTTATACTGAGTCTAGATTAATTTCATCACATGGTATAGTAGTAGCTACTAACCTAACAAGTAAGTCAAGCCTGTCACTGTTTTATTTGATTATGTCTCACTGTCTGTGCTTTTTTTTTTTTTTTTACGTATTCCTTTTTTCCTATTGAGTATCTTATTGATAAATTTCACAATGAAATAATGGGATTTTCAAAGTGGACTATTTATCACAGTAGTTTGCTCATATTCAATAAGAGTTGAGTTTTTTTAACCATTCCATTAGAGCTATGGTCAATAACCTGCTTTATATTGTGTAAAATTACCCAGGAATAGTTGCCAATTTATATACCATTTTTACTTTAACAATTCACACCGACCTGCACCTGTGAAAATACCTTTGAACGGCCCGTATAAATATTTTCCAACATGAGTCAGTCAGAGCTAAACCTGGAACTGAATAATGTAAAACAAAACTATGCAGTAGAAGAAAAACATTGTAAATAAAGTTGTTCATAAGCCTTTTATAGCTATTGTCAGCATTACACTCTGCTTTTAAATATTTCAATAGAGCTTGTGAAGAGTGAAGTTCAGAGGGAAAGGAGAGAAAATGTCAAATGTTCCTCTTTGGGCTTTAAGGCCAATATACTGTAGGTGCCAGACAAGCCACAAAACAGTCATTGCAAGTCAAAGTAATCTCTGGGGATGCAGCCTTTCCCATTTGTTTGCAACATACAACCCAGAATATAGTATGTGAATACAGTGTATGTTATCCTTCCATTACATTTACAATAAAACACACATCATCATTTTAACCGTGATTCCAGACTGAGACACAGATTGCGTCCCAAACGGCACTTTACAGAGTAAAGTCGCAAGAGTTCATTCAACTCCTATGGAGTCAAATGTAACACTATGTTGAGGTTCATATGGTCTCACCCCCATTTTGTGTTAAAACTATTCTGATCATGGTATTGATATTTTTGGAGTTAAAATTACACTAAATGGAGTAAATATTGAACTCTCAGAGTTGTGTAAATTTTGCTCTGAGTGCCATTTTACACTTTTCTGTGTTGTTTTGAATTAACAATCAACTACAGCAGTGTACATTCATCTTCTTTGAGTTATAACAGTGTAAAGCCTTGAATTATTCTTAATGTATCAAATTGTGGTTCAATGTAACATACAATCTCCGTTGGAAGATATCCAGCACGTTTACTGTCACGCCTACTCCCGCTCCCTCTCCCTGGTGCTCGAAGGCGCCAGGCTCCCCAGCATTACGCACTCCTGCCACCATCATTACGCACACCTGCCATCCTCCCAGTCACACATTTCAGCGATTATTGGTCTCACCTGGACTCAATCAAATCATTTTTTTTTTTATATAGCCCTTCGTACATCAGCTGATATCTCAAAGTGCTGTACAGAAACCCAGCCTAAAACCCCAAACAGCAAGCAATGCAGGTGTAGAAGCACGGTGGCTAGGAAAAACTCCCTAGAAAGGCCAAAACCTAGGAAGAAACCTAGAGAGGAACCAGGCTATGTGGGGTGGCCAGTCATCTTCTGGATGTGCCGGGTGGAGATTATAACAGAACATGGCCAAGATGTTCAAACTCAATCACCTCTGTCATTACCTCCCTTATATATGTCTGGTACCCCGCTCTGTTCCCTGCTTCAGCATTGATTGTCTTATGTCCTTGTGTACCCGTGTGCTAACCCTGTTCCTGTTTCATGTCCGTTCCTGATTAAATGTTTGACTGCTTCTCATCTCCGGTGTGGGTCTTTACATTTTTACATCACTCACAACATGCATTTAGAATGCCTGACAGAGCAGGGATCCTAGACTTCCTGACGGACCGCCACCAGGTGGTGAGGGTAGGCAACAACACATCTCCCAAACTGACCCTCAACACGGGGGCCCCTCAGGGGTGCATGCTTAGTCTCCTCCTGTACTCCCTGTTCATCCAATGACTGCATGGCCATGTACGACTCCAACACCATCATTAAGTTTGCCGATGACATGGCGGTGTTAGGCCTGATCACAGACTGAGATGAGATAACCTATAGGGAGGAGGTCAGAGACCTGACAGTGTGGTGCAAGAACAACAACCTCTACCTCAACGTCAGCAAGACAAAGGAGTTGATCGTGGACTACAAGAAACGTAGGGATGAGCACGCCTTGAAACACATCACATTTGTGTTTTTGCGGCTTGCGATGATTTTCCGATTTCCCATTTTTAATACACAACTATGATACAATTTCAATTAAATGTGTTTAATGAATGCCTGAATCACTTCATTGAATATGTCTATATCTTTCCGTTGATGTCAGATAGATGGCAGTACAGCACAGCTGTTGAACAAACAGGCCGAAATAGAATGTATCTGCTCAGCTACAACAATCAACACATATCAGTTTGCTACTAGCTAATTTTGCAGTCTGGTAGACATGGATCGATTTATTGTAAAAAGTAAACAGAAATCTCTTGACAAGGAAAATGAGGGGGAAGAACTAGAGAACAACGTGACAGCTATGAACGAACAACCACCGGAGAACCAGGAAAATCAGGAAGATGGCCATGGGAAAAGACATCTAGCTAACGTAGCTAATGTGGATAATGTGGCTCCGGTGGCTAAGAGAATATGGTCGGTTCAAGAAGAACACAGTAAGTTCCATTAGAAATGGACAAACCAATATTTTTTTGTACTGCATAATGGGACTTATTTGCCAGAAGGCGGTCGTTGGTTTTAATTAAGCCAATTTAGAGCGACATTGTCAGTCACGCCATGCCACTTTGACAAAACATATCCGCCACAAAGCAAGGAAGCTATTTTAAAGCAAATTAAGGGACTGCAACTCTGACTCGACCATAACAAGACCCATAGAAAACATTGGCGAGGACATTGGTAAGCACCTGATTACTGACATATCCGTTGCACCGTTTCAGTATTGCAATTGACGAAAGCACCGATTATGTGTTTTCTGTCCGCTTCCCTCAAAACAAGTCGTTCAGAGAGGAACTTTTATGTTTACTGCCCCTCGATTGCCTCACAAGGATAGCAACAACAGACTGTAAATGTAGAATAAATTCAGTCAAGGAGCAGAAGGGATATTTTCACTCATCCAACTACTTAATATGGGTCTTATACATGTGATGTAGCCTATTTGATGTGTGTATGTATATCTTTGTGATGTGCTATACATCAAATCAATTGCATGTGCCGTATAGCTCTGAATATTCTTTCAATTGATAAAAAAATATCTGTGCAGCCCTCTGAATGATTGTCTCAACCCAAAGTGGTCCCCTTGCAAAAAATAGTGAGTAACACTGCCCTAGTACTACACAGCCAATTCAAATTAACTCATCATGAATCTTTAATGATTTAAATTAGGTGTGTATCGCAAAGGCAACAAATTTGGTGCTCCCCTTTGCGTCCCCAGGACCAGGATTAAGAAATACTGTCTCTCTGCCACCGCACGGAAATCTGGAACCAACAGGACCCTGAACAGGTTCTACCCCCAAGCCATGAGACTGTTAATTGTTATTTAAGTAATTAACCAAATAGGTATCCGGACTATCTGCATTGACCTTTTTTACAGTAACTGTTCTGTCTCATCAATTAAGCTGCTGCTACTGTTTATTATTTGTCACTTTATTCCTAGTTAAATGTACATATCTCCCTCAATTACCTAGTACAACTGCACATCGACTCGGTACTTGGTACCCCAGGTATATAGCCAAGTTATTGTTACTCACTGTGTATTTATTATGACTTTTATCATTACGTATTTTACTTTTCTTTCTCTCTGTGTTGTTGGGAAGGGCCCATAGATAAGCATTTCACTGTTAGTGTACACCAGTGGAGACTCCTCAGAGGAGGAAGGGGAGGACCATCCTCCTCAGTGAATTTCATAAAATAAAAATGGTAAAACATTAAAGTTATCCTAGATAAAACTTTACAAAATATATTCAGATCACTAAATAATTTATTTAAAATACAATATTTTGCAGTGAAGGTCTATAAGATCCTCTTCAGCACTCTTGTGTAGCCGGAGGACAGCTAGCTTCCGTCCTCCTCTTACCCCCTTCCATAGACTTACACTGTAATTATGACAACTTCCCGAGGACGTCCTACAACTTATCAGAGCTCTTGCAGCATGAACTAACATGTTGTCCACCCAATCAAGGGATCAGAGAATGACTCTAGTACAGGAAGCATAAGCTACAGCTAGCTAGCACTGCAGTGCATACAATTTGGTGAATAGCTGACTCAAAGAGGGAGAAAGACAATAGTTGAACAGTTTTGAACAAATTAATGTATTCCAAAATGAAGGAGAAGCAAGAGAGAGATAGAAAGAGAGAAATTAAGTATTTTACTTTCAGTTTCACTTACTTAGCTAGCAAATGCAGCGAGCTAGTTTAGCCTATTCAAATACCCTGTTCAAACAGAAGGTATGCTATGTTATCTAGTTGGCTATGACTATCCAACACAACACTGGAATTCTTCCATGTCAAGGCAAGCTTTTGGTTTTACTTTATTGCCACCGGGCCCACCGGTGTAAGTGCTAAACTGATTACTGACTGTACACTACAATGTCACGGCATGATTGTAGCGGGTTTACTAACATGATAGTTCTATTAGCTATGTTGACTGTGACATTACTTTAGTTATGGTGACAATCATGTGTGTAGCAGTTATGATATGGTTTGGCTTGGAAAGTATTTTTTCGCATGCTCACATACAGCTGATGTGTTGTGCATTGAAGTCCGTAAGCGAAGGGAAAAGATGCGAGGAGTATGCATAGATGCAAGAGGGAATACAACGTGGCTGCTATGATAGTGAATTGGGCAGCAGGGTAGCCTAGTAATTAGAGTGTTGGACTAGTAACCAGAAGGTTGCAAGTTCAAATCCCTGAGCTGACAAGGTACAAATCTGTCATTCTGCACCTGAACAGGCAGTTAACCCACTGTTCCTAGGCCATCATTGAAAATAAGAATTTGTTCTTAACTGAGTTAGGTAAAAATAAAAAAATAAAAAACTGTGTTTACTCGTGATCAGGGGTCTATTCATTCTGCCGATTCAGTTGAAAAATGTTTCTCAAACAGAAGGTCCCTTTTCCTACTCATAACGTAGCCTACTGTTCTGAATTGGTGGTGCACATTTAGCCTATAGCCTGTTTAAGAGAAATATCATCATCGACTATTGTAAGAGCTTTTATTGTCTGCTTACGTGCCTCCTTTTTTTATCCCAGCATACTGACTTAGTGTACAAGGAGAATACTGTAAGAACAGCCCATGTTCTGAATTCTGTCGCTGTACATTTCAATTAATGTCTTCATTGAAATTACCGATTGCCTCTTATCTGCTTGTCTTCCCCTTATGCCATAGTTTGTGTAGTACATCTCAATTGTCAGTAGAAACTACATTTGTTTAAGTAAGTAAGCCATGTCAGCTATATTTTTTAAAGCCAGTAAATGAGGCTGAATGAACTGTTTCGCTGCTAGGCTGCGCTGGCTCTGCTGATAGCCAGGTCTAGCAGTCGTGAGGTGTTGGGAATGCTGTTGGCACTCTGCTGTTGGGATAGCTTTATGTAGACACCGTTTGTCATCGTTATAGCGCAAGTATTGTATTGTTTAGTGGTGTGTTGTGTAGTAGCTTTGCAAGCATGTCTCAAAAATGTTTTAGGGGGGAGTTTGCCCCACCAAGAATTACGCGATAAAATCACCATTGACCCTAGATCAGCTAGATGCAGGCAAGAGTGTGCAAGGCAGTATTGCATGTGTCACTGTATGTCGCCTAAAAATGGTAGCTCGACCTGTGTGCACCTATGTTGCAAACTTTAATTCATAGGCTAGTTTGTAGCAACCTCCTGATGGGTATAGGGAAACTTGGAATATCATGAAGTAGCCTAACCTATCGCTGTTACATTGAACTGGGTGAATGGGATATCCAATATGCTGTGATAGAAAGAAGGCCATGCTCATGAAAAATATAAAAGTGTCCACCCTCATCTTAATTGGCACCGACCGCCACTGGTGTACACCTGGTGTTTACGAAGCATGTGACAAAAAAAAGATTTGATTGATTTGATTTCATTTGAGGGTAGTGATATGTAGTTCGCGAATTATAAGTTATTTTTTAACGAATCTTTTTACTGACTCGAGAGTCATGATTTGTTTCCTGAGTTACTCGTTCATTTTAGTAATTCGTTTGACCTGCTAGTGCTGGCCACAAATGAGTCTTACAGCAGGATTAATATACGCTCCTCCAGCTCGGCAGCTCCAGATACCTGCTCTGACCAGCAACTGTCTGTCATATGCGTGCAGGACAATAAATCATGAGCATTGAGAAGAATGTTTAGAACTGATAATTAATCGCATGGTAAAATTATTTATTTATTGTTATGAATCACACAGCTTTGTAGAACCAAATAATACACAGCCTCTGCTCAACAAACTCAAACTCAATAACAAATAATTTGGGGGGCTGCAGTTTGCGAATGACTGTGCTTATCACTCTCATGGCAGTCAAGCAATGCATTTCCCCAAGAGTCATTCACAATCTAGTCCAGTAGCAGCCACAGCTAGACCTTGTTACAAATGTATCAATAAATAATCGTATTTGTATGCCTAGCAATCAACAAATGTACATTGTTAAAAGCACAATTTAACAAGTTTCAGTCATAAATGGTGAACAACATGTGAACGAGATGCTCTAGAATCATGACTCTTTCGAGTTTTGTCAGTAAGGGATCCTGCATGCTCTGGACATTACTGGCTCAAATGAACAAAATTAGTCGAAAGATTTGTTCTTTTGACTAAAGGAGTCAGTAAAAAGTCAGTAAAACGAGCCGAACTTCCTATCACTATTTGAGCGAAGAAAATACAGTACAAGGAAGATTACCTAAACCATGTAAACTGGAACAACTATCTCACTAAGGGTTGCTATAAATTCAACCACTTACAAATTGGATGAATTTAGACAAATGTATATGTCTTATCTTTGTGTACCATAAGATTTTTTTTAAACTAATTCGGAAAGTATTCAGACCCCTTCAATTTTTCCACATTTTGTTACATTTTGCAGCCTATTATAAAATGTATTAAATTTTTAAAAAAAAATCCTCATCAATCTACACACAATACCCCATAATGACAAAGCAAAAACAGGTATTTTTAATTTTTTGCAAATGTTTGAAAAATAGATACCTTATTTAAATAAGTATTCAGACCCTTTGCTATGAGTCTTGAAATTGAGCTCAAGTGCGTCCTGTTGCCATTGATCATCCGTGAGATTGTCACATCTGTTCCTGCCCCACCCTCTAGTGCTCATCCGATGTCTCCTTGACCTGCCACCACTCCCCCAGTGCTCTCTCCCTCTCTCTGTGTGTGTGTGATTGTGTGTGATTGTGTGATTGTGTGGGCGGAGACATGTGTGCTGTAGTCAGAGCAGATCCTCACCTGCTGCAACCTGTTCCATAATCAAGACATCCACAAATACTTAGTCCAGCCACTTCCACACTGCCAGATCGTAATCTATGCCCAGTCAGTCCATGTTTCTGGCCGTTTGTTCCTATTGTGCCTGTTTTCCTGTCCGCAACAGTTCTGACCGCTCTGACTCTGGTCCCTGTCTCCAGTCCGACTTCTCATCAGTCTTGCTATTCTGTTCTGGATTACACACTCTACGCTCCCTAGGATTCCCCTCTGAACCTGCTTATCCTGTCCTCACACCACTTGCTCCAGCCTCAGCCTCCACACCTGGTTTCCAGCTACCCGCACAAGCTTCCCCTGGCCTGCACTCAATCTTCCCTCGTGTTTCAATAAATACCTTGGTTACCTCATCCCAGTCTCCTCGTCGGAGTCTGCTCTTGGGTTTACCTGTTCCGCTCCATGTGACAGAGATTTTTCTGCAACTTGGTTGGAGTCCACCTGTGGTAAATTCAATTGATTGGACATGATTTGGAAAGGCACACACCTGTCTTTGTAAGGTCCAACAGTTGATAGTGCATGTCAGAGCAAAAACCAAGCCATGATGTCGAAGGAATTGTCCTTAGAGCTCCGAGACAGGATTTTATAGAAGCACAGATCTGGTGAATGGAACCAAAAAATGACTGCAGCATTGAAGGTCCCCAAGAAAGATGTGGCCTCCATCATTCTTAAATGGAAGAAGGTTGAAACCACCAAGACTCTTCCTAGATCTGGCTGCCTGGCCAAACTGAGCAATCGATGGAGAAGGGCCTTGGTCAGGGAAGTGACCAAGAACCCGATGGTCACTCTGACTGAGCTACAGAGTTCCTCTGTGGAGATGGGAGAATCTTCCAGAAAGACAAACATCTCTGCAGCACTCCACCAATCAGGCCTTTATGGTATAGTGACCAGAAGGAAGCCACTCATTGAAAGGCACATGACAGCCCACTTTGAGTTTGCTAAAATGCACCTAATGGACTCTCACACCATGAGAAACAAGATTCTCTGGTCTGATGAAACCGAGATTGAACACTTTGGCCTGAACGTCGAGGGTCAAGTCTGGAGGAAACATTGCACCATCCAAAAGTTGAAGCATGCTGGTGGCAACATCATGCTGTGGGGATGTTTTCAGTGGCAGGGACAGGGAGACAAGTCAGGATCGAGGGAAAGATGAATGGAGCAAAGTACAGAGATCCTTAATGAAAACCTGCTCCAGAGCGCTCAGGACCTCAGACTCGGGCAAAGGTTCACCTTCCAACAGGACAACAACCCTATGAACACAGCCGAGACAACACAGGAGTGGCTTCGGGACAAGCCTCAATGTCCTTGAGTGGCCCAGCCAGAGCATGGACTTGAACCCAATTTAACATTTCTGGAGAGACCTGAAAATAGCTGTGCAGCAACTCTCCCCACCCAACCTGACAGAGCTTGAGAGGAACTGCAGAAAATAATGGAGAAACTCCCCATCTACAGGTGTGCCAAGCTTGTAGTGTTGTATCCAAGATGATTTTAAGCTGTACTCGCTTCCAGAGGTACTTCAACAAAGTACTGAGTAAGCGGTTTGAAATCGTATGTAAATGTCATATTTAACTTTTTTTGGTAAATTCATTTGCAAACATTTGTAAAAACCTGTTTTTGCTTCGTCATTATGCGGTATTGTGTGTAGATTGATGAGGGGAAAAATGTAACGTAACAATATGTGGAAAAACTCAAGGGCTCTGAATACTTTCCAAATTCTTGTGAAAGTATTCACCCCTCTTGGCATTTTTCAAATTTTGTTGACTCGGCGCTTCATATTAAAGGGGGGGAATGCATATGCACTCACCACTTTTCCTTTTTTCTATCGTCCCTGTATTCGACCGTCAAGTCTGGAGGAAACCTGGCAACATCCAAACATTGAAGCATTTCTCGAACACTATGATTTCAACTGACCTTGATTTACAGTGCAATCTCTTTGTAATGCACAAGTGCTCTGGTCAAAAGTAGTGCACAACATAGGGAACCTTTTGGATGTAACTATTGACTAACCACCCAAGGAACAGCCTCAGGCAAATTGCTAAGATCACACAGGTTATTCAAATCAGGGAGGAAAGAGTTGGCTTAGTTTTACAGTGATGCATTGTGAGTTGTGTCAATTCTCTCTATATAAGACAATGAGTTCCTACTTCTAGTTTTAAGCTTGTCAATACCAATGAAGGGAAACAGGCTGAGGTGTTAGGCACACATCAACTTCACTAACCATGACACCTGGGCAGAGCAATTTACATACAATTGATCACCTATTAAACAGTAAGCTGTACTGAACTAACTGATTGACTCAGTGTGTCAACATCATCACGGCAGAGACAGACTGACTGTTGATTGTTCATCCAGGCTATTGCACATGTATTACTCAGCCTCCCTGTGCCCTCCCGACTGGCGCAGCAGTCTAAGGCACTGCATCTCAGTGCTAGAGGCATCACCACAGATCCTGGTTTGATTCCAGGCTGTATCATAACCGGCTTTGTGTGAGAGTCTCATAGGGCGGCGCACAATTTGCCCAGCGCTGTCCGGTTTAGAGTTTGGCCAGGGTAGGCCATCATTGTAAATATGATTTTTTCTTAATACATTTTCCTAGTTACATCAAGGTTAAATATATATATATATATATATTAAAACATAAAAATAAATAAATAACTGTTTGATTAAGGCAGTTATGACACTTGAGTGCCTGAAATAGGCCACATTTAATACCTAGCTGAGAATTTAAGGCTACCACACTAGAAGGGCTAATATGAAGAATGAAGGGCTGTGCTTGGTTATTATGCTAAGAGACCATCAGTGAGTGGCAAAGTGGACTTGAATTTTCCCAAAAAGTATTTGTTCAATGAGGTTTCTAAGGCACTTGCTTGCCGTTCCTATCGCTTCCACTGGATGTCAACAGTCTTTAGAAATTGGTTGATGTTTATCCTTTGAGAAATGAAGAAGTAGGGCTGTTCAGAATGAGGGTCGAGTCTAGTGTTCTGCTGTGGTTGGGGCGCGTGACCTGAAAGCTCGCTCCACAATGTTTTTATCCGCTATTGAACGCAGTTTATCCCGTCTTAAATTTTATCCATTATTTACGTAAAAAAAAAAAAAAAGTTGTATTAGGAAAGTTGTTTGAAATGTTTGGACAAAGATTACAGTTATTTTGTAGTCATGTTGCGCAAGTTGGAACCGGTGTTTTTCTGAATTAAACGCGCCAAATAAATGTATATTTTGGAGATATAACGACAGAATTAATTGATGTTAATCGATTAATGTGATGTTTATGGGACATATTGGAGTACCAACAGAAGAAGATCTTCAAAGGTAAGGCATGAATTATATCGTTATTTCTGAGTTTTGTGTCGCGCTTGTCGGGATAAAATACGATTGTCTGTGTTTGTTTGATGGGGTGCTGTCCTCAGATAATCGCATGGTTTGCTTTCACCATAAAGTATTTTTGAAATCTGACACCGTGGCTGGATTAACAAGAAGTTAAGCTTTATTTTGACATATTGCATGTGTATTTTCTGAATGTTAAATATTTACAAATCTGTATTTTGAATTTGGCGCCCTGCACGTTCACTGGATGTTGGTCAGGTGGGATGGTAGTGTCCCATCTAGCCTAGAGAGACTAAATATTGGTCCCCGGGCTGTCTTTTTATAATGTATGTTAGTTGAATGCTAATAAACTTTGTGGACAGCAGCACTACATCATACATTACCACACGAGCATCGTGGCAGCTGCCTATTAGCGATTTAGCATTCCCCTTGTGCTATTAATCTAACCTTACAGTAATAATATCTGTATTGACTCTCAGTAATGCCAGCCTCCTTATTGTGAACATAAGTGGACTGGTCACACTGTCAAGAGGAGGATTCTTACCCTTTCAAGTCAAGACTACTTTCATTAAATGGTCTGAAAGTACTGCCTGTGTCACACCAGTTATGTGTTCAGAGTACAAATATTTATGTAGCTCTACAAATGCGGTAGTGGGCCCAGACCACTCCAGTGTAAGGGTGAGGCCTAGTGGAGTATTTGTTAGATTATCTTGTGACATGAGACGGAGGCCTCGGCATAGTAAAAAGGGAAAGACAGCTATGGGATACATCCCCGATATTCCCTATGTAGTGCACTATTTTTGACCCGTAGTGCACTTCATAAGGAAAAGGGTTCTATTATGGATGCAAAAATGGTATGGAGTGTTAGCGCCAGGAACCAGTTAGCTTCTCTAAGGAGACTGGTTATCAGAGAAATAAATAGAAAAGCCAGGGCCCTCATGGAATCCTCAATTTCAGCAGAACATCAAGGTTTTCTAGAGAGCCAGTCGATCTGATTGGAAGACTTTAATGCAGGGGAATATAAAGATGGACTTCCTGTTTAATTGAAAACAAATCACCTTCTGCATCCCTAATGCTCCCTGTCACCTCTGTGTGCCAGGGATTGTTTTCAGGATTTTGGGCCAGATGACAACAACACAGCAGCACCTCCACATTCACCCCCACCGCATCGTACTGAAGCTCTAAAGATTTCCCATACATTTTCATATAGTTTCTCACCCCCTTTTTAAAAGCTTCCTTATGCATTTGGAGGTCAATAAGGATGCTGTTTGTTTACATGTTGTTGTCAATTGTAGACCCATGATAACAAAAAGCATTTTAACATACAGCACAGTACATTTTAACATAGGCTACTACATTGTCCATTGAGCAGAGTATGTTCAGATTTCATGCTGTTTGAACACGTACAGTATATATGGTCAGAAAGCTGCCACAAAGCAGAAATTCCAAACACATTCTAATCCGCTTGCATTCCTTTCATCTGCTTTCATTGAATTCAATTAGATAATTATTGTAATTTACAATGTGTATGATGTTTCTTTTATGGCCCAAGATGATGAGATTGGGCCACCGAATCCATCCCTAAATCTGAGTCTGAGTCAATTAACTGTTTAAGGCTATGAGGAAGTGTTGACTCCCTCTCCTCAGTCTGCCAATCTCCTTCCTTCAACATCCTGTGATGTTAGAACCATGGTCCCCCTCTGAATGAACATGACTCATGACTGTAGGCACACACACACACGCACATACGCAGTCAAATTGTTATTCATTTAAACAAGTCCACACACACACACACACACACACACACACACACACACACACATAAGCAGTGATCATACTGTATAGCGGTGGGCTTGGCCTCTTCATTTGTTTTTCACTCAGTCAATCATCTCAAAATCAAGCCCTGTGTGACTAATAATCCATAATATGTTGGAAAAATATTATTTTTTCATATTGAATTGCGGTTGAGCAGAAAATGAAGGGGTGAAAAAAGAGAAGTGTGTGTGGGAAAGAGAAAGGAGTCGAAGTGAGCAAGGGGCTAGCAGAAACAGCAAACCGTCTCTTAGTTATCTGTGCACCTGTGCATTTCTAATGACTTGATAAAACGTGCTGATTCAGCATTTACCCCTTCCTAGCCGCCCACTGAGACCAAGGTCAAATTCATCAATGTCGGTTCACTGAGTTGGCAGAATCTACCGTTTAATGGAATTAGGTGCAGAGGTGAATCACAGGTCTATACAAGGAGAAATCCCCTTCCACAGATAGCATTGTACCATATACAAAAAATAAAATATTAAAATAGTTTGAAAATAGAACAATTATTTGGCGTAGCTGAAATATGTTAGTTTGTTACCTCTAATCAATTTAATGGCATCACTATCACAAAAGAGTGCATTTACATTAGTCAAACTCAAGTCAGCAAACAGGTCAATAAATATATAATTGCCGAAATTACCTGTGTCTACTAGATTACGGATAACATTCCTAACAGATGAATGAGGTAAACAAGGTAGAATTCAGTACTTAAGAAGATCCTTTGGTCTCATTATAATTGTAAATAAGATGTTTAATAATTGGACAAGATAAAGTGCAGAGCGAAAGAAAAACAAACCAATTAACATGTAACATGTAACATGTATCTTCCTCCTACTGTTTTACTCAGTTAGCACAGACTTTTTCACACAAAAACAACCTGCACTGAAATTACAATTTGTCCTACCAATCACTCTTCTACAGGTGTTATACATCATGCAAGTATAATTGTAAGGTACAATAATTATTGTTATCACAGTTCCTTAGTTTGGTGTATACAAAATGATATACTTGCACTTCTTACCAATGATACAATTGAGAGTCAAAACACAGTGTTCTGAATAGAGTTTAAATGGTATGCAAGTTACCATGGTAATTTACAGAAAGAAATAATGCAATTCAATTGAATTGGTCAAATAAATACTTTAATACAACATGTAAAACACCCTTTCCTACCTTTACAACTTCTATAGCTACCACAACTCAACATGCCACAAGTCTTGAGAGTAATTTGTTTAACTACCGACATAATCTAAAATCGGTGTAAATATTCATTGACAAAATGTAGGTCGCAAACACCAACAAACATTAACATCACCTCTTCTGTCATCTGGACTAGGGACACATGTACTGGTGTGATAATAAACGTTAATTATTTTCAATTACAAATCAATCATATGATGATGTTGTACAGCTATCCTCTACTATTCCCTAATTGTTAGTTTAGCTTTGGCCACAAATCACAAGTGGCATGCAATGGTGAACAGGCAAATGATAGTTCAAGAGTGTTTCCGTTTCATAGAGCGACATAGCATGCCAGCTTGCTGTGCTACTCTGTCAATGTTCATCTTTGGAGACAATGAGGTCAAAAACAGGGAAGTCTTGACTGTTGCACATTCAACGCAGTACCTTGTGTAAGGATAAAGGATTTCATGTTCATTGGTGTCATCATGCATGTACCTACCTGTATGTTAAAACGCTTCAGCAAGTTTTCACTAAACCATAGCGTCCTTGTGAGGTAGAGATACACATCTCAACACAACACTGTTTCTCCATGTTTGACTGAATTAACCTAACACGTTGTTGTTCTATTTTGCTTATGCTGCATTTTTGTTTTCCTTTGCAATCACAAAACTCATTACACTGTGTAAATACTGGAATGCAATGCATGCTCACCCTTTTTTAAATGTGTTATCCACAGGGCTAGGTTTGTTGCTCACAATGAATCCTGGCCTCGTTTAAGTATGTGTGTGTGTGTAGAAACGTTCGTATACACGAGAGCAATCATACATAAGAGTACAAATGGTAATGGAAGAAGTGCTGGGCATTCAATATGTTGTATAATTGATTATGGATCTGAACATGATTTATAATTGAATTTGAAATTAGAATAGATTTCACATCGATATGTGAGCTGGGTGACTCACAAAAGGTATTTGAATGGATAATTATGTGCTCTATTCACCTCAATATTCTATGGACTCACACATGTTCTATTGTTCTGTTAAGACAGAAGGTAGCATTCTTCTTGCAGTGGATTATTCACCTTCTCAACCTCTTGTAGGCTTTAGTCCATAATGTATTTGAAGTAGAACGGTGAATCCATTTGTGGCTTTAAATAATTAAGAAGACCTTTTCTCAAAGTGAAAATCCCTTTATTATTTATTCAGGATGCTTATTGGACCATATCAGAAATGCCCCCCCCCCCCCCCTTATAATTACTACTAGATTTGATTAAAAGGTCAGTGACATTTTTCCTAGAAAATTAAACATTTACAGCACACTACTGCAAAACAAAAAAACAGACATCACATCGACCCTTCTCAACGGTGTATGGATGAATGCAACCATCCACACATTGTGAACACAGCATTGTCATCTCACAATGCACCAATACTGGATGTCAGTTACTAACATGCTGCTCAAGAGCAAGAGTCTCACAGAGTGTCGCATGACCCTGAAAGTCACAAAGTCAATGTCATTCCAACACAACCTCTCCATAAACACCTGTCTACAGGCCAGCTTGCGTGTCTCATTAACTGCACCAGAGTAAAGTGTGAATGAGACAGACAGACAATGCCTATATCCTCCACAGTAGTGCACTACTTTTGAACAGGGCCCATAGGACTCTGGTCAAAAGTAGTACACTAAGTATGGAATGGGGTGCCATTTGGGTGGAAGCAAACTCTGAGTGCAGTGTTTGGGCTTGCCTTGCGATATTTTCAGTGAATTTGATAATACAGACATTCATGTTGTTATTCCACAGTACTGAATGCAAGGTGTTGTAAAATGGTGTTCTAATGTGGTTTATGCAAGTTTTTTTCATACTCACAAGTGCATCTGATGTTTTCTTGTTCAATAAAAGAGTAGCAACTGAAGCAATGCATTCTGGGACCGATGGCTAGTCACAGCATCTGATCTAGAGCACTACACTCTTATGGCTATCTAGAACTGAAAAGGGTTCTTTGGCTGTCCCCAGGTGAAATCTTTGAATAACCCTTTTGAGTTCCATGTAAAACTCTTTCCACAGAGTGTTCTACATGGAACACAAAAGGGTTCTCCTATGAGGACAGCCAAAGCAACCTTTTGGAACCATTTTTTTTCTAAGAGTGTAGAGCCCAAACCACAACCTTGATATAATATTGCTTTCAATTGTAAATATTAGCTGAATCAAAGAGACTACATACAGTTCGTACCCCCCAAATGACATGTGGTCATGATGATTGTAATTACATATAATACTAGACACAGACATTCATATATTTCTATTGAAAATCAGAGGTGTGCTCTACAGTAATGTTCAAATGACAATTAACTCAACAAGAGGCTACAAAATTAAGAATTATCTGAGAAATCGTTACTACTCTAGAGCTAATGACGATACTTCATTTGTCAAATTGTCCAATCTATAATCCTCTGGTTGAAAAAAGCTAAAACTAAAACTAAAATAATGTTATTTTTAATTAAAAAGTCATCCCTCACCTTAAGATGTAGGATTTTAATTAGAGCCAGTTTGCCAAAGCAGGAAAATAATCCTGTAGCAACAGGAAATTTGAATTATTCTGTGGATTATAATACATTTTTTAGGGGTTGATACATTTTTCATGAGGGAAAATCAAGTCTGAAATGTAAAAGTGGAAATCACAAACTTCAGAAGCCTTTTTAATCTCAAATACTGTAAAAGTTCAAAATGTCCTGTATTGCAGGAAAGTTCTCATTTGACAGGGTGATCAAATAGAAATTCTACATCTGTTTGAGTCAGACAGACAGGGGGGGCGCAATCAGCAGAGCAGATGATGCATGATTTAATTACTTGATCACGGTAAGCAATGGAGCAAGTAGCGTTTTTACATTCAGTTGCTACTTATCAAAAGTGCAATTAGGCTACGGTCCCCAGAAAACAAGATAGATAAGACCCAGTGGCAGTGTAGATACCACATAAACCTCAGAGCACCTCATTTTAATTGCCCTTTTCTCTCTACATTTCTCTGACTCAGGGAAAAAAGTACAGAACAATTGAATTAGTGATGTGGATGCAGGTATTTTGCAGCCCTCCGGGTCTCAAATGAATGGGAGGTGACAGGACGACCATAATGAGTGCCCCTGGTTTTATGAACATGTAATAATTCATTGCTCCGATACAGACTGAAATAGAGTGGCAAAGCTGAAGCGACAACGTGCAGGGGGGAGATTATTGGTATCAGACCACCAGCACGTGTTAAAGCTTCACCTAATGGACAGGCAGGTTCAACTGGTGCATTATGGATGCATTTACGGAGGAACAGGAAGGGGAGATAGGGGAGAGCAACTCAGCTCTGTGTCACTCAGGACTCCACCTATGCAGGGCAAGATTGATGGCAGGAGCAGAAGGGAAGGCAGGAAAGATTAAGAATTTCACTGCCTCCAAACCATATCAGTGCATCCAGGTAGGCTGGAGCCATAACTGTATGGGAACACAGTGGTTTTTCTACTCCGCAGAGCAAAGCTAAGCGAACTGACAACTCAAAGAGGAAAGGAAATGAAAGGGAAGGGCTAAAGACTCTTTTTTAAATGTATGTCCAGGTGGCAACTGCAGTATATCCACGACAGCTTACTTACACAAACTTTATATCACAACAAAAATAGATCTTGGCTGGATTTTTTTTTGCTAACCATAAATTCCTAGCACCACCCAAAGCACAGTGCTACACTAGCCATGAATCCTCAATTTATTTTCTCTGGAATTAGTTGTAACTGCTTTTAGTTTCCTCTATGTAATATTAAAACGCCATCCAACACAACCCCACCACCGACCAGTATCCCAGTGGATCATATACAGTAATTGATACTCTGCCTTAAATACACCAAGTGTTTTTGAAACTGGGTCCATTTAGCTCAATTACTCCAGCCTAAGTGTTTCTAAAACTAGGGGACTTGCAGGGTGGTGCATGGAACCTGACTAGAAACCCTGGCATTTCTGAGCATCATCTTACATCATGTTAGCCAACTCAATCGGCCTTATCGTTCTCATTCTAAATGTAATTCTTCAAAAAACACAGAGAATGGCGAGGGAGGAAAGCACATCTCAATTCTAGTGCAGCATATCCTGTGCCATAGCATCATCCTGGTGGAAAAAAAGGAGAGTTTTGCATTTGCATTTAGATTACTGTGGTAATAGAACACAGTGGCAATGATTCTCGTTGTGAAGAATAATCTAATGTGCTTGTATTCCGAATAAAAATGTACAACTTAAACACTCAAGGAAAATTGGTATGAATTGCTGTGAAAACTGAATCATCATCATCAATCTATTAAACTCAGTTGATAATACATGCAGTTTCTCAGAAACCTGGCATTATAGCAAATAATTCCACAAACAAAACACATTAATAAGAGTTTATGATAATGGATTTGTGGTATGATACAGATAGCGAAGGAAGACAATTATGTCAACATGAGGGGAAAGGTACATGTGTATTACATATACAGTGCATTCGGAAAGAATGCCCCTTGACTTTTTCCCACATTGTGTTACGTTACAGCCTTTTTCTAAAATGTTTTAAATAAGAACAATTCCTCAAAAATCTACACACAATACCCCATGACGACAAAATGAAAATAGGTCTATAGAAATGTTTGCAAATAAAAACATAGATCTTATTAACTTAAGTAGTCAGACTTTTTGCGATGAGACTCGAAATAGAGCTCAGTTGCATCCTGTTCCCATTGATCATCCTTGAGATGTTTCTATAACTTGGAGTCCACCAGTGGTATATTCAATCGATAGGACATGATTTGGAAAGGCACACACCTGTCTATATAAGGTCCCACATTGACAGTGAATGTCAGAGCAAAAACCAAGCCATGAGCAGAAAGGAATTGTCCATAGGGCTCCGAGACAGGATTGTGTCAAGGCACAAAAAAGGGTACCAAAAAATGTTCTGCAGCGTTGAAGGTCTCCATCATTCTTAAATGGAAGTTTGGAACTACCAAGACTCTTCCTAGAACTGGCTGCCTGGCCAAATTGAGCAATTGGTGGAGAAGGGCCTTGGTCAGGGAGGTGACCAAGAATCCAATGGTCACTCTGACAGAGCTCCAGAGTTCCTCTGTGGAGATGGGAGAACCTTCCAGAAGGACATCCATCTCTGCAAAACTCCACCAATTAGGCCTTTATTGTGGAGTGGCCACACAGACTGAAGCTACTCCTCAGTAAAAGGCACATGACAGCCAGCTTGGAGTTGGCCAAAAGGCACCTAAAGACTCTCAGACCATTAGAAACAAGATTCTCTGGTCTGATGAAACAAAGATTGAACTCTTTGGCCGGAATCCCAAGCGTCACGTATGGAGGACACCTGGCACCATCCCTACGGTGAAGCATGGTGGTGGCATCATCATGCTGTGGGAGAGAGACTAGTCAGGATCTAGGGAAAGATGAAAAGAGCAAAGTACAAAAAGATCCTTGGTGAAAACCTGCTCACGACTTCAGACTGTGGTGAAGGTTCATCTTCCAAGAGGACAACGACCCTAAGTACACAGCCAAGACAACGCAGGATTTGCTTCGGGACAAGTCTCTGAATGTCCTTGGGTGGCCTAGCCAGAGCCCAGACTTGAACCCGATCGAACATCTCTGGAGAGACCTGAAAATAGCTGTGCAACAACACTCCCCATCTAACCTGACAGAGCTTAAGAGAAGAATGTGAGAAACTCCCCAAAGACATGTGTGCCAAGTTTGTATCACACTACCCAAGAATGCTCAATGCAGTAATCACTGTCAAAGGTGCTTATACAAATATTTTTTACATTTTTTAGGCAAATCAGTTAAGATGAAATTCTTATTTACAATGCCGGCCTACCGGGGAACATTGGGTTAACTGCCTTCTTCGGGGGAAGAACGACAGATATTTACCTTTTCAGCTCAGGGATTCAATCCAACAACCTTTTGGTTACTGGCCCAATGCTCTTAACCGCTAGGCTACCTGCAGCTCCAAAAGACTAGAGGACCTGAGTAAAGGGTCTGAATTCTTACAGTTGAAGTTGGAAGTTTACATAAATCTTAGAGAAATACAATTCCTGATACTTCATCCTATAAACAATTACCTGTCTTGGGTCAGTTAGGATCACCACTTTATTTTAAGAATGTAAAATGTCAGAATAATAGTAGAGAGAATTATTTATTTCAGCTTTTATTTCTTTAATCACATCCCCAGTGGGTCAAAAGTTTACATACACTCAATCAGTATTTGGTAGAATTGCCTTTAAATTATTTAACTTGGGTCAAACGCTTTGGGTAGCCTTCCACATACTTCCCACAATAAGTTGGGTGAATTTTGGCCCATTCCTCCTAACAGAGCTGAGTCAGGTATGTAGGCCTCCTTGCTCGCACATTCTTTTTCAGTTCTGCCCACAAATGTTCTATAGGATTGAGGTCAGGGCTTTGTGATGGCCACTCCAACAATTTGACTATGTTGTCCTTAATCCATTTTGACACAACTTTGGAAGTATGCTTGGGGTCGTTGTCCATTTGGAAGACCCATTTGCGACAATGCTTTAACTTCCTGACTGATGTCTTGAGATGTTGCTTCAATATATCCATATAATGTTCCCACCTCATGATGCCATCTATTTGTGAAGTGCACCAGTCCCTCCTGCAGCAAAGCACCACCACAACATGATGCCGCCACCCCGTGCTTCACGGTTGGGATGTTGTTCTTCGGCTTGCAAGCATCCCCTTTTTTCCTCCAAACGTTATGATGGTCATTATGGCCAAACAGTTATATTTTTGTTTCATTAGACCAGAGGACATTTCTCTGAAAATTACAATATTTTTCCCCATGTGCAGTTGCAAACCGTAGTCTGGCTTTTTTATGGCTCTTCTGGAGCAGTTGCTTCTTCCTTGCTGAGCGGCCTTTCAGGTTATGTTGATATAGGACTTGTTTTACTGTGGATAGATACTTTTGAACCTGTTTCCTCCAGCACCTTCACAGGGGCCTTTGCTTTTGTTCTGTTATTGATTCGCACTTTTTGCACCAAAGTACGTTCACCTCTAGAAGACAACGCGTCTCCTTCCTGAGCGGTATGACAGCTGTGTGGTCCCATGGTGTTTAAACTTGCGTACTATTGTTTCTACAGATGAACATGGTACCTTCAGGTGTTTGGAAAATGCTCCCAAGGATGAACCAGACTTTTTTTATGAGGTCTTGACTGATTTATTTTTATTTTCCATGATGTCAAGCAAAGAGGCACTGAATTTGAAGGTAGGCCTTGAAATACATCCACAGGTACACCTCCAATTGACTCAAATTATGTCAATTAGTCTATCAGAAGCTTCTAAAGCCATGACATAATTTTCTGGAATTTTTCAAGCACAGTCAACTTAGTGTATGTACACTTCTGACCCAGTTGAAATGTGATGCAGTGAATTAATCTGTCTGTAAACAATTGTTGGAAAAATTACTGCACAAAGTAGATGTCCTAACCGACTTGCCAAAACTATAGTTTGTTAACAAGACATTTGTGGAGTGGTTGAAAAACGGGTTTTAATGACTCCACCTGCATGCAAATGTGATTTAAAAAAATATAAATTAGAAAACAATTCTAAGAATCTGATTTTGCTTTGTCATTATGGGGTATTTGTGTAAATTGAAGAGGGGAAAAAAATATTTAATAAATGTTTGAATAAGGCTGTAACCTAACCAAAACTTTGGAATAGTCAAGGGGTCTGAATACTTTCTGAAGGCACTGTATGTGATGAATCAAGCCAAAATTAACCAATGGCCTATGGTATATGACCAATACAATACATTGCAGTCATTGTACCTACATGTATTCACTCGGAGAAGAAAACCTACCTCAAGCCTAAGTAATGATTTTCATATTATTTTTCGAAATTCTTGCGAATACCGATATGGTCTAATTTCTTCCCAGCCTTCCCTCTTCTCTAATCAGTGATAGCTAGTTCCTCAGCATGTGAGGTACTTCATTAACAACTGTACCATCCTCTACAAAGGCACACAATTTAAAAGAAAACAAATACATTTGGGATCTGTCCACCCCTTTCAGTGTTACATTTTTTCATGCAGATAACAAACGAAAGGCATAATGATGGGCATAAAGAATTGGGGAGGAGAGGACTCTTCAGTGTTTACCTTTTTTCATGCTGTAAGTCAAGACAGAATAAACTCCCTGCCTGCTGGCATGGCCTTGAGTAACCACTAGGCACTAAGCGATTGAGTGAAAACTCTGTATGTGTCCCAAATGGCACCTTATTAATTTTATAAATAGGGTGCCATAGGGCTCTGGTCAAAAGTAGAGAGCGAAATAGAGCAGAGGTTGTAATTTGGGATGTAGCCTGCGTCTGTGTTTGGGGGGTGAGGTGGAGTGAATCTGGGCGATGGCGAATAATTTCTCAGCAGGAAGTGGAGGCTGACCTGTTGCGCAACAGAAAGTCTGCAAATGGCAATGAATTAACTGTCAGGTGCCATCAGCATTCAGTCTGAATGTAGAGATGACTGTAGAGATGACGACATTGCCCCTACTTAAGCTTCAGAGGATAACAACCCAGAGACGACCAAGACGTTAGCTCACTATTCATATTTTAGAATCTCTTAACTGCTAAGGAATTAAGGCCTGGGTGACTATTCACCGGGAGTCATGTTAGGTAGAATTCAATTTACTTCATATACTGTACATAGACAGAGTCAGGCATCGTTGTGGGGAGACATTTTATTTATCTGATTACGGCATAAAGCAAGTGCAACAGAGAAGTTTCTATTGAATGATTTGAGGTTGCGATTGTGACACCACTTCCAAATCAGAAGGTTCATGCTAACAATGGAAAAACAGGTCTACATATTTAAATATTTATCAATAGACACTTGTGAGTGCTTTTTACCCATTTAGCTGGTGAATAAGTCGAAAGGTAATGGATCCTTGCTTATGTACATAGGAATATTTTTTTTCTTCATCCTGATTCTACCTTTGTTGATTTGAATAGAGAAACACCAAAAGCAATCATAGCAGGGGTCCTTTGTGGCCGCCATAATGGCAGGAATTGTGTATGGACCAGTGACTCCGCTCCTATTGTTGTGTCTCTTTCTCTTTCCCTCCCTGTTATATAATTAATTGCCATCTGCTACAGCGGGGTGTAAATCTGAACACAGACTGAATTGCTCACCCAAGCTTTATATGTTAACATTTGGCAATGTCTAATTAAGTGAAAAACGGATGTATTGGCTGGAAAATGGTTGCCGCCTGACAATGACAGTCATAATAGTTTGTGATTTGTCTGTCACACAGTGACAATTAACTTATTAGATCAAGGTAATTAGTGCAAGACAACAGCTGTAATGGACAGAGCTGCTCAGACATGATTGAAGAGGGCCCATCTGATCTCAAGGCAATATTTATTTAGGTAAAAAAGTAAGCTTGTTAAGAATTGGGAAAGCAGTCTTACTGTAGACTATGTAACTAAGACAACACCAAGCATCAACAGGAAGATACTCATTGAAAAGCATCATAACTTCTTCATCAATATGTATGAGAAGTATCCAGCCTACTTACCTGTCCTGTTCAGAAATAGCTCTAGCAATGGACTTATTGTTTCCATACTAGATGAATCACAACATTCTAGTTAATTATCACGACTCAATTTAAGAACCAGATAATGCAGAAGGCGGATAGTACGAGTCTCAGAGTATATTATAGTACAAGGGGAAGGCAAAAGGTAAGTCAAGTCAGGCAAAGAGTTGTAAGGATGGCAGGTAGGATCAGGGTCAGGCAGAAAGATCAGAACTGGGAAGACTAAAAAAAACAAAAACTAGAGAAAAGGAAACACGGGAACATGCTGGGAGGACTTGATGGGACAAGACAAACAGGCAACAGGTGGTGCTGGCGTCCCTCCTGGGCTCATACCTGGTTGACCGGGGTGCTAGCGGCGGAACTCAGCGCTGAGGGCTGGGTCCAGGATGTTCCTAGCGGGGAGAACCAGCACCTTTCCTCCGGGCCATAACCCTCCCAGTGAACCAGGTACTGGAATCTCCTGTCCAGAGGTCGAACACTCAGGAGGCGTCTCACAGTGTATGCCAGATGGCCGCTGATGAGGAGGGGGAGAGGGGTAGGCCTGGAAACAGGGCACAAAGGGCTGTGGGACAAGGGTTTAATTCAAGATACATGGATACCACAATACCATGGGTACATGAGGAGACTCCAGGAGCAGAAACTGCATAGTAGACTCACTGTAGTTGCCTGACACTCACAGGGTACAGGGTAGCATAGAGGGGGTTACGAGAAGTGAGAGATTGAAAACTCCCCATACAGCTCACCAGTGTACTGATGAGCCTGGTCTTTTAATGGGCAGGCAGATAATAAATATACTGTAGCTCCACAATACAGACAGCTCTTGGTGTTTAGTCTGCTCAAGCGCTCAGCAAGAGTAAATCTAGCCCTGCCCAGTTGCATGGGCTCTGGAGGAGATGAGTCAACAGCCCTCAGTGATTTCCGAGAGAACTCGGGTGACATCGGAAATGTAGACTTCAGGGATTTCCGGGATTCCTCGGAGGCGAGGTGCAAATCAAGGACAACAGGGAACAGACTACCTCCCAGTAGTTGCCCATGGATCGGGATGGTCAAGGCTATGAGGGAGACGAGGTCCATGGGCAGCTCTCCCGGGCTTTAATCACCTTCGATAATCTCTGAAGGTTCCAGACACTCTCAGACGCCAACGTGCAAAACTCCAGTGTGTAGTCTGCCACACTACGGGAGTCTTGATGTAGTTGGAGCAGCCTCTCTCCCGGACAACCAAACACTTTACTTACCTCAACCACAAACTCCTCTAGACTGAGGCAAACGCTGTTGCTCTCACACCACTGTAGCCCAGGGGAGTGCCCTCCCGGACATCATCGTTATCAAATAAGCTATCTTTGAGTGGTCCGAGGGGAACAAAGGAGGCTGCAGCTCGAAGATGAGGGAGCACTGGGAGAGAGAACCCAAATCAGGTTCCAGAATCTCCAGTCTAGCGCTCCGGAGTTTGTAAGCAAAGTTCTCGGGACACCGGGGTAGGGTTGCTGAGAGTCTGGGGGATTACTGTTGTGGCTTGCTGCCTATTTGGGAATCTGCGTAATTGTTCCAGCAATATATCGAACACATAGTGATGGCGTTCAGCCAGGGTATGGAGTCCCTCCAAAAGGCATTGCAGTAACTTCTTGTGCATTCCAATGGTTGCTCCTTGGAAGGAGACAGCATTGCAAAGCTGGGCCGAGTCTGCTGGGTCAGTCATGGCCAGTTCATACTATCACGGCTCAGGCTAATACCAAGATGCAGACACAGGAGGCGGATTGCACAAGTCTCCGAGTTTATTATAGTACAAGGGGCAGGCAAAATGTAAGTCGGGGCAGGCGAAAGGTAAGTCAAGGCAGGAAAAAAGTCTTAATCCAAATCAGAGTCAGGCAGGTACTGGCAGCAGGCAATGAGTCGTAATCCAAATCAGAGGCAGGCAGGCTAGGACTAGGAAAAACAAACACTAGCGCACAGGGAACATGCTGGTAGGAATTGACAAGACAAACTGGCAACAGACAAACAGAAAACGCAGGTATGAATACACAGGAGATAATGAGGACAAATGGGAGACAACTGGTGGAGACAAGCACAAGACAGGTGAAACAGATCAGGGTGTGACATGAATAAGATGCTTGTGTACTGTTATGAGCATGTGCCCTTCCTCTTCAACAGGTTCAAGGTACCCTTTACAAATTATACTTACCTCCACATAATACACCATAATAGCTTTGTTTACAGCTCCTAAATAAAATGTCCTCATTATTTCCTTACCTAAGATGTATATATTCAAAATCATTCATTTTCATTCAGCGTTCATAACAACCTATGTGGATAAGTGTAGTTTTATTAATAAATATGTGCTCACAGAGTTAAGAAATATCAGTTGTGTTCTGGAGTGTGCCCTGAATTGACAAAGCATTACAGTTAAAACAATTATCATGAACTATGTGGAAGTTCTTCTAGGAAAGCTGAGGCCTTACACAGCTTAATTAAGCATTTAAAATCACAGGGAAAAAATGTTGCCATTGGACAGAATTAGATATGCCGCTGATGTATTAAAATGGTAAAGTTAATTTAATTCACATTGATAAACTGTTTCGATCAGGGACATTTATGTTAGGGTTTCCATCTGAATTCTCCCTGAAACACATTCATGCATGTAGCCTGAATTCCAAAACCTGTTTTGTGCAAACGTTACACTCCTTGTACTTGTCATTGCAAGACTAGATTTCTCAAGGCTAGCATGTATGCACACATATATAAACCTACTCTTGTATGTGTCATATTAATATGAGTTGTACTAACAGTGTGGAAGAACTTGACTGACGCAGGTAGGTGAAAAAGTAAGTACACCCAGTGGAAAATGGTCATTCTGATATATATTTGGAAAAATGGATACTTCAGGTAAATTTAAACCACATCCATTGATAAAAGTAACCAAATTTAACAAATCACATACAAAAATGTAACTTCAAAAATCTCATGCAATCAAAATAAACAAAAATGCACTTTAATCATTCTGAAAAAGTTAGTACACCCCTGCCTTTACCATCACATAAAATGGCTTAGAATCAGGTGCACCAAAACAGGTGCAAAATATTTGAAAATCATTAGTGAGTAACTTGGGAGGGTCCAACCTTCCATAAAGATAAAATACTTGGTTTGGTTTTTAACCATATGGGTGTGTGGTAACACACCATGCCAAGATCAAAAGACCAATCCAAGGCACTCAGAATAAATATTATTGATGCCCATGAGTCTGGGCGGGGTTACATATCCATTTCCAAGAATTCAAAGTACATCATTCCACTGTCCGAAGGATTCTCCACAGTGGATTGCAAAGGTATTCACCCCCCTTTGCATTTATTCCTATTTTGTTGTCTTACACCCTGAAATTAAAATAGATTTTTTGGGGGTTTGTATCATTTTATTTAAACAACATGACTACCACTTTGAAGATGGAAAATTATTTTTTATTGTGAAACAAACAGAGAAATTGAGCGTGCATAACTATTTACACCATCCAATGTCAATACTTTGTAGAGCAACCTTTTGCAGCAATTACACCTGCAAGTCTCTTGGGGTATGTCTCTATAAGCTTGGCACATCAGGCCACTGGGATTTTTGCCCATTCTCAAAGGCAAAACTTTTCCAGCTCCTTCAAGTTGGATGGGTTCCATCACTGGCTGTCATATCATCCAGTTAACGGGATTTCAGCCCTAAGAAGTCATCCCACAGATTCTCAATTGGATTGAGGTCTGGGCTTTGACTAGGCCATTTCAAGATATTTAAAAGTTTCCCCTGAAACCACTCGAGTGTTGCTTTAGTAGTATTCTTAGTGTCATTGTCCTGCTGAAGGTGAACCTCCTTCACAGTCTCAAATCTCTGGAAGACTGAAACAGGTTTCCCTCAAGAATTTCCCTGTATTTAGCACCAACCATCATTCCTTCAATTCTGACCAGTTTCCCAGTCCCTGCCAATGAAAAACATCATGGTGTTCTCGGGGTGATGAGAGGTTTGCGCCAGACATAGCGTTTTCCTTGATGGCCAAAAAACTACATTTTAGGCTCATCTGACCAGAGTACCTTCTTCCAGATGTTTGGGTAGTCTCCCACTTGCCTTTTGGCGAACACCAAACATTCTTTAAGCAATTTTATTTTCTGGTCACTCTTCCGTAAAGCCCAGCTCTGTGGAGTACTTCAATCTCCCCTGATATTTTTCTATTACCCAACCCTGATCTGTACTTCTCCCCAACTTTGTCCCTGACCTGTTTTGAGAGCTCCTTGGACTTCATAGTGTCGATTGCTTGGTGGTGCCCCTTGCTTAGAGGTGTTGTGGACTCTGGGGCCTTTCATAACAGGTGTGTATGCATACAGTTGATGTCGGAAGTTTACATACACTTAGGTTGGAATCATTAAAAGTCATTTTTAAACCACTCCACAAATTTCTTGTTAACAAACTATAGTTTTGGCAAGTCGGTTAGGGCATCTACTTCGTGCATGACACAAGTACTTTTCCAAAAATTGCTTACAGACAGATTATTCAACTTATAATTCAATGTATCACAATTCCAGTGTGCCAAAGGTTAACATATACTAAGTTGACTGCCTTTAAACAGCTTGGAAAATTCAGAAAAATTATGTCATGGCTTTAGAAACTTCTGATAGGCTAATTGACATTATTTGAGTCAATTGGAGGTGTACCTGTGGATGTATTTCAAGGCCTACCTTTAAGTCCTACCTTCAAATGCAGTACCTCGTTGCTTGACATCATGAAAAAATCTAAAGAAATCAGCCAAGACCTCAGAAAAATCATTGTAGACATCCACAAGTCTGGTTCATCCTTGGGAGCAATTTCCAAACACCTGAATGTACCACCTTCATCTGTACAAACAATAGTATGCAAGTATAAACACAATAGGACCATGCAGCCGTCATACCGCTCAGGAAGAAATCGCGTTCTGTCTCCTAGAGATGAACGTACTTTGGTGCGAAAAGTGCAAATCAATCCCAGAACAACAGCAAAGGAAGATGCTGGAGGAAACGGGTACAAAAGTATCTATATCCACAGTAAATCGAGTCCTATGTTGACATAACCTGAAAGGCCGCTCAGCAAGGAAGAATCCACTTTTCCAAAACCTCCAGAAAGCCAGGCTACGGTTTGCAACTGCACATGGGGACAAAGATCGTACTTTTTGGAGAAATGTCCTCTGGTCTGATGAAACAAAAATATAACTGTTTGGTCATAATGACCATCGTTATGTTTGGACGAAAAAGGGGGAGGCTTACAAGCCGAAGAACACCATCCCAACCGTGAAGCACGGAGGTGGCAGCATCATGTTGTGGGGGTGCTTTGCTGCAGGTGGGTCTGGTGCACTTCACAAAATAGATGACTTTATGAGGAAGGAAAATTATGTGGATATATTGAAGCAACACCTCAAGAGATCAGTCAGGAAGTTAAAGCTTGGTCGCAAATGGGTCTTCAAAATTGACAATGACCTCAAGCATACTTCCAAAGTTTTGGCAAAATGGCTTAAGGACAACAAAGTCAAGGTATTGGAGTAGCCATCAGAAAGCCCTGACCTCAATCCTATAGAAACTGTGTTGGCAGAACTGAAAAAGAATGTGCGATCAGGGAGGCCTACAAACCTGACTCAGTTACACCAGCTCTGTCAGGAGTAATGGGCCAAAATTCATGTGGAAGGCTACTCTGAAACGTTTGACCCAAGTTAAACAATTTAAAGGCAATGCTACCAAATACTAATTGAGTGTATGTAAACTTCTGACCCACTGGGAATGTGATGAAAGACATGAAAGCTGAAATAACTCATTCTCCCAGGGAATGTTTACTAGGATTAAATGTCAGGAATTGTGAAAAACTGAGTTTAAATGTATTTGGCTAAGGTGTATGTAAACTTACGACTTCAACTGTATACTGAGATTGTGACAGATCATGTGACACTTAGATTGCACACACGTCGACTTTATTTAACTAATTATGTGACTTCTGAAGGTAATTGGTTGCACAAGATCTTATTTAGGGGCTTCATTGCGAAGAGTATGAAAATATATGCACACACCACTTTTCCGTTTTTTTATATTTTTAAACAAGTTATTTTTTTTTTGTGTATGCCCATTTCATGAAATCCATATAAAATACAGGTTGTAATGAACCAAAATAGGAAAAACGCTAAAGGGGCTTTTGCAAGTCTCTGTACAAATGAAGAAAATTCAAGACCGTTGGCAATCTACTTAGGACAGGTCATCCGACCAAATTCAGGCCAAAAGCTGACCGATGGATGCTAATAGAAGTCTCTAAGTACCCCAGGTTGACATCAAGGGATCTACAGGGCAATCTTGCCACAATCTATGTCGAAGTGCATGCATGAGTCACTTGGCCTACATTGGAGGTCAGGAAGGAAGAAGCCTATGCTCTCAAAAAATAATATCAAGACATGACTGACGTTTGCCAGACAACACCTGGGTAATGACCTAAACTATTGGAACAATGTGTTCTGGACAGATGAGTCAAAGGTGGAGTAATTTGACTGCAATGCAAGACGCCATGTTTGGCAAAAACAAAACACTGCCTTTGAGCAGTAGAACCTCAAACCAAACGTAGAGCATGGAGGCTGTGGCATTAGGGTTTGGGGCTGCTTTGCTGCCTCAGGGTCTGGCCAACATGCCATCACTGAGTCAACATGAATCCCACGTAGTACCAGAGATTTCTTTAGTTGATTGTGAGGCCATCTGTCAAAAAGTTGAAGCTGAACCAAACATGGATCTTGCAACAGGACAATTATCCAAAACACAAAAGCAAAGTTACAACAAAATAGCTCAAAAAGAAGAAATAGAGGGTTGTGGAATGGCAGAGTCAAAGCCCAGATCTCAATCCTGTCGAAATGCTCAATCCAGTCGATGTAAGAGACTAATAGGCAGTTACAAGAAACGGCTACATTAAGTTATTTCAGCCAAAGGGGCCAACACCAGCTATTGAAGCTATGGGTGTACTTATTTTTTCTTCACTATAGAATTGCATTTCCGTAGATAATTTGAGTGTCATTTGTTCAATTAGGTTACTTTTATCTGTCCAAAGATTTTTTTTAAAGACAACTTTCCAGGAGGTGTACTTGCTTTTTTACATGTCTGTATGCCTCTTTGCAGCTTGCACTATTCCAAAGATTTGAAAATATGCTCACAAAGGAGAAAATGCAATGTTCCCAACAGGGTGTTTGAATTGAGTTGGCAAGAAATCAGGGAACTGATTCAGGCGATGTAACACTCTTTCATGTTATGAATGTTTTTTAGGTTATCCCTGTTTTTTCGACACAGCATTTTATTATTCTCTTGTTCCGTCTACCACAGGTGCATAAATATCTACTCTCAATGGTAGCTGTCTTATTAGAACACATTTCTTCTACCTTATCTCCCTCTACTCGCTGTGCATCCCCAACAGCTCAATTTAATGATGCATAACATCATATACCTCAACAAAAAACCAGAGACAACGAAAATTCAAGGGTGTAAACGTATAACTTCCCCTTTGTTAGTTTCAGTGCTTTTTGAGTTAGCTAAGCAAGGAATTGTCTGTCAGTGCCTCTAGTGTGATAACTCAAACTATAAAGAGGTGGATAGTCATGTTTCTTTTCCTGTCAATCTGTCCTGTGCTTCACAGTAACTCATGTTCTGACAGCTTTCTCCATCCAAGGCCTTTTGTGTCCTGATAGATCTAGTTTGTGAAGTATCTAACAGGGGCTCTGACCCAAACATGGACCACATGTCACTTTTGAAGGATACAGGAAGCCCCATGATGTGATCAAGTACACTGCTTCATTTTCTATACACTGTATGTCATGGTAGCTTTTTGCATTAGAGAGGCTGGGAGAAGATAAATAATTCAGACCCTGTGAGCGTTTTGGTCTGTCATATTATTTTAATCGTAGAGGAGCTTTCATTTGGAGCTACAGCATATCTGTTGCATCATAGAAAGACCTCACAAAAGGGGAACCATGACTCAGTGTGTTGCTTCTTTTCGCCTCTGGCCATTTCTGTCTGTACAGTAAAGCTTTCCATACTGTCAGGGGGAAGAGTTCAGTTTGTCAGAGCGGCAACCTTCGTTCAGTAGGACATGCATCTCATACATTTTTGCTGATAATAATATTTTAGGTCATATGCCAGCACTGGGAGTTTGCATACTCAAATCCATGAGGGGTGAATTTGCATTAAAGACTAAGCTAATTCTTCAAATGTAACCACGTTTTTTTTCTTGTAGTGTTTGAGAGGCTGAAAAACACATCACTTGTCAATTGATCGAGATAGAGTCCACAGGAAAGCAAAGAGATTTAGCAGGCCCAAGCAATAACTGACATGATTGGTATTTAATCCGGTCAAACCCTACAGCCTTAGCAGTTTAAGACCCATCCATAGACTCAGGCCCAAGCCTCCAAGCATGCATTTCACCCGCTCCTCTCTTTCCCCCTTTCCAAAGGTCTGGGAGTTCTTCAGCTCTGAACGCTTTCAGTAGTGGACTTACTCTTTCTCGTAGAAAAGTGGCCACCAGTGGAGTGTTTCAGGCAGCGTTACCATATGCACGGGGGTTGGGGTGAAAATACAGTCGCAGCTCCATGTGGTCCTGCATCTGCCTGTCTAGGACACCAATCGCATGCTCAGTTTCTCACTAACTGACGGCTTTCAGCTGCCTGAAGGAGCTTCAAGCTGAGTCATAGAAATGTATCTGTCTGCTGTTGGTTTCTGACTGAAATACAATGACATCACCCGTTTCAAATGCGCTGTCACTAGACAGATATCAGAATAAAAGGTAGGTGAACAAGCTAACATGGCAGAAAACGTATACCCCAGGTCAAGGTTATTCTGTGATTCTCCATGTCTTCTGATAGCTGTTTTGTTACCCAGAAACAACACAACAGTTTGATAACCATTTGCTCTGGTAGCGTACTGTGTGAATCAATACCCAACAGACTCAGAAGAGGCATTTTTTCCATTTATATCCCCGTTCTGTAGACGGTGCATTTCTCTGAACATCAAAGAGCAATTATTACTTCAGTAGTTAAGCAATAAGAATAACTGGCCTCATGCACTATTAACAGCTTGTCTTTTAAGCTAGCGTCTCTCACTCACTGACTCTAAGTGCTTATTTAATATACTCTACGGTATTTTGAACTGCTTTTGTGAAAAAATAATAGAAAAGGCTTTGATTTATCTTAATCAAATTAGAGGGACTGTAGAGCAACACACTGTCTTTGAACATTCGGACTTAGGGAGTGAATGTGCCTCCGAAATGCCAAAGCGCAGCAAATAACTCACTCAGCCTTCCTTATCTACTGGACCCCTGCAATGTGCAGACATGAGAGTCTGTAAAGAGTTGTTTTGTATTCATGAAGAGAAAGTTACCATGGGGTGGTACCCTACCACGATAGTCAAGCTGCTGCAGTGGGTGCTGCCCAGCTCTGGCTGTTTTGAGCAAATGTGATGGCTATGTTACAAATAGTACACTTTCCCCTATATAGTGCACTATTTTGGACCAGAACCCTTTGAATTATGGTGATAAAAAGTGCACTATATTGGGAATAGGGAACCATTTAGAGGTTTACCCTGCTGGGACCCTGCCTTGCTATAGTCGATATCAGCAACTTTAGAGTCACCATCACTTATTCATAAGCTTTACTCCCTGATTATTTATTTAGCCTGGCACAGCGTTTGTTAGTCCCTTTATAACCTGTCTTTGACTACCTGTCCTTTACAGTCTTCTTTCCCTTTCCTCCGACACTGTTCTCCTCCTCCTCCTACTCTAGTCCCTTAGACTCCCAGGCATATTAAGGCCTGCTATGGTCTGGCCGACGTAAACACGTCTGCAAGTTTGGAGTTTACTATGAATCATCTCTGTGACTGCACTGGCTGCACGCTCTACTGATGTTAAAGGTGTTTTATCCTTCTGTGGGTCGTCTCTCTCAGTGCCTGTACATACATATTCAGTATGGATCGTGCCAGCCAGCCACAGTTTCACTCCAGTTCTTTTCCCTGTGCCTTGAGCATTATGCTGAGTTTGCCGAACCCTGAAACATCTGTTGTCATTACCAGATGAGTTTTCAGTGCAGACAAAGCCCCTAAATCAGCTGTAAAGCGGCATTGTGTTTCTTCAGCAAGATGATTATGCGGCGCTCAGACTGACACAAAATCTGTATAAACTGTCATACAGAGAGAGAGGGGAAGAGACTCAAGTAAGTGAACAGTAGAAGCATTGTTAAGTATTGTTGTCCATTATTTTACTCTAATTAGGGGAGGGGTGGTATGATTAGGGTAAAATAATTAAAAAAAAAAAAATATATATATATATATATATATATATATATATATTGGAAATGATGCAGACAATTACATTGACAGAACCCACAATATAACTGCAATATTAAAGCTGAGCCCCCCCCCCCCAAAATGAAAAGAAGCTTAACATGATATGATGGCTTATTAATTCTTCAGCTAGCCAAACATGCAGATGTTTGAATCAAAGCATCAATAAAATAATTTACTTTGGATTGACAACTGTTGGATTTTTAAATGTTGGTTTATCTTTCTCTACCCAATTATAACTTAATTAATATTCTTAATTACATAGCACAGACTAATCCCCTACCACATTTGTTATACAAATATGACAGTGTGAATTGAGCTATGGTAGGTAGACCACCATATGGTGAGTCTAGACTCCGCAAAGCCTTTGACACCTGTCCCCGCCAAACTCTGTAATATAAATTTAGTGAAATATCAAGAAATCTGAATCATATGTATTTTTTACTGTTGAATCTGGTCCAGATTTGTTCTTAACCTTATTAAAACAACTTTGACTTATCTGCACCTCAGGATGATACTCCTGTCACCCAGCAACACACGTGGTGGTGACACAATTAAAATATCACCCTTCACATACAGTGCTTTCGGAAAGTATTCAGAACCGTTGACTTTTTCTACATTTTGTTACATTTCAGCCTTATTCTAAAATGGATCAAATATATTTTTTCCTCATCAATCTACACTCCATAATGACAAAGCGAAAACAGGTTTTTAGAAAATGTGGCAAAAGTATTAAAAAACAAACAAATGCCCTACATACAGTGGGGAGAACAAGAATTTGATACACTGCCGATTTAACAGGGTTTCCTACTTACAGAGCATGTATGACATGTATGACATGTCTGTCATTTTTATCATAGGTACACTTCAACTGTGAGAGACGGAATCTAAAACAACAATCCAGAAAATCACATTGTATGATTTTTAAGTAATTAATTTGCATTTTATTGCATGACATAAGTATTTGATAACCTACCAACCAGTAAGAATTCCAGCTCTCACAGACCTGTAAGTTTTTCTTTAAGAAGCCTCGTGTTCTCCACTCATTACCTGTATTAACTGCACCTGTTTGAACTCGTTACCTGTATAAAAGACACCTGTCCACACACTCAATCAAACAGACTCCAACCTCTCCACAATGGCCAAGACCAGAGAGCTGTGTAAGGACATCAGGGATAAAATTGTAGACCTGCACAAGGCTGGGATGGGCTACAAGACAATAGGCAAGCAGCTTGGTGAGAAGGCAACAACTGTTGGCGCAATTATTAGAAAATGGAAGAAGTTCAAGATGACAGTCCATCACTCTCGGTCTGGGGCTCCATGCAAGATCTCACCCCGTGGGGCATCAATGATCATGAGGAAGGTGAGTGATCAGCCCAGAACTACACGGCAGGACCTGTTCAATGACCTGAAGAGAGCTGGGACCACAGTCTCAAAGAAAACTATTAGTAACACACTACGTCTTCATGGATTAAAATCATGCAGCGCACCCAAGTTCCCCCTGCTCAAGCCTGCGCATGTCTAGGTTCGTCTGAAGTTTGCCAATGACCACCTGGATGATCCAGAGGAGGAATGGGAGAAGGTCATGTAGACTGACAAAAATATAGCTTTTTGGTTTAAACTCCACTCGCTGTGTTTCGAGGAAGAAGAAGGATGAGTACAACCCCAAGAACACCATCCCAACCATGAAGCATGGAGGTGGAAACATCATTCTTTGGGATGCTTTTCTGCAAAGGGGACAGGACACCTGCACCGTATTGAGGGGAGGATGGATGGGGCCATGTATCGCGAGATCTTGGCCAACAACCTCCTTCCCTGAGAAAGAGCATTGAAGATGGGTCGTGGCTGGGTCTTCCAGCATGACAACGACCCGAAAAACACAGCCAGCGCAACTAAGGAGTGGCTCCGTAAGAAGCATCTCAAGGTCCTGGAGTGGCCTAGCCAGTCTCCAGACCTGAAGCCAATAGAAAATATTTGAAGGGAGCTGAAAGTCCGTATTGCCCAGCGACATCCCCGAAACCTGAAGGATCTGTAGAAGGTCTGTATGGAGGAGTGGGTCAAAATCCCTGCTGCAGTGTGTTGAAACCTGGTCAAGAACTACAGGAAATGTATGATCTCTGTAATTGCAAACAAAGGTTTCTGTACCAAATATTAAGTTCTGCTTTTCTGATGTATCATATACTTATGTTAGGCAATAAAATGCAAATGAATTACTTAAAAATCATACAATGTAATTTTCTGGATTTTTTTTTAGATTCCTTCGCTCACAGTTGAAGTTTACCTATGTTAAAAATTACAGACCTCTACATGCTTTGTAAGTAGGAAAACCTGCAAAATCGGCAGAGCATCAAATTTTCTTCTCCCCATTGTACATAAATCAAATCAAATGTATTTATATAGCCCTTCAGACATCAGCTGATGTCTCAAAGTGCTGTACAGAAACCCAGCCTAAAACCCCAAACAGCAGCAATGCAGGTGTTGAAGCACGTTGGCTAGGAAAAACTCCCTAGAAAGGCCCAAATCTAGGAAGAAACCTAGAGAGGAACCAGGCTATGAGGGGTGGCCAGTCTTCTTCTGGCTGTGCCAGGTGGTGATTATAACAGAACATGGCTAAGATGTTATAATTTAATAAATGACCAGCATGGTCAAATAATAGTCTGGGACAGGTAGCACGTCCGGTGAATAGGTCAGGATACCATAGACGCAGGCAGAACAGTTGAAACTGGAGTAGCAGCACGGCCAGGTGGACTGGGGACAGCAAGGAGTCATCATGCCAGGTAGTCCTGAGGCATGTTCCTAGGGCTCAGGTCCTCCGAGAGAGAAAGAGAGAATTAGAGAGAGCATACTTAAATTCACACAGGACACCGGATAAGACAGGAGAAGTACTCCAGATATAACAAACTGACCCTAGCCCCCCGACACATAAACTACTGCAGCATAAATACTGGAGGCTGAGACAGGAGGGGTCAGGAGACACAGAAGTATTCAGACCCTTTGCTATGAGCCTCGAAATTGAGCTCAGGTGCATCCTGTTTCCATTGATCATCCTTGAGATGTTTCTACAATTTGATTGGAGTCCACCTGTGGTAAATTCAATTGATTGGACATGATTTGGAAAGACACACACCTGTCTATATAAGGTCCCACAGTTTACAGCGCATATCAGAACAAAAACCAAGCCATAAGGTCGAAGGAATTGTCCGTGGAGCTCCGAGACAGGATTGTGTCAGGGCACAGATCTGGGGAAGGGTACCAAAACATTTCTGCAGCATTGAATACAGTGGCCTCCATCATTTTTAAATTGAATAAGTTTGGAACCATCAAGATTCTTCCTAAAGCTGGACCGCCCGGTCAAACTGAGCAATCGGAAGAGAAAGGCCTTGGTCAGGGAGGTGACACAGCCAAGACAACACAGGCGTGGCTTCGGAACATGTCCTTGAGTGGCCCAGCCAGAGCCTAGACTTGAACCCGATCAAACATCTCTGTAATGACCTGAAAATAGCTGTGCAACAACACTCCCCATCTAACATGACAGAGCTTGAGAGGATCTGCAGAGAAAAATTGAAGAATCTCCACAAATGCATGTGTGCCAAGTTTTTAGCGTCATACCCAAGAAGACTTGAGTCTGGCATCGCTGCCAAAGGTGCTTTAACAAGGTACTGAGTAAAGGTTGTAAATACTTAAGTATATTTTTTATTTTTCATAAATGTGCAAAACATTCTAAAAACCTGTTTTTGCTTTGTAATTATGGGTTATTGTGTGTATATTGAGGAAGATATTTTTTAAATCCATTTTAGTGGTCTGAATACTTTGCGAATGCACTGTATCTATCATAAAAATAAAATCTATGCTGTTTATCTAATTGTTATGTTCACGACGGCCTTCACAACTAGTAACTTTCCGAGGGAGTGTCTTATGGTTCCTAATCTGTGCCAGCAGCTCGGTGAGCCATATGTTCCTTGATTATGGGAGGTGATGTGTAAGAATGCTGTCAGCCGGCTGTGTGGTGTTATCTGAGGCAGACACAGTAGGTCAAGGCTCAGCACAGAGGGCCGACACATGGTAATGAACTTATCTTATTAAATATGCATCAAATCAAATACCTTCCAGGAACTAACTGTGGAGCATAGACACAATTTTCAAGAATTATGGGAACAGTCATTTCCTATTAGGTCTTCGTGAAATGAGGAGTGACCTGTCTGATCAACGGACTGACCTCATGTCGAGATTGTTTCTCCTGATTCTGCAAGGGGAACTTTTCAGATTACTTTAGTGACAGTAACAACTTAAATGAATCTGTGTGTATGGGGGTGTAACCTTGGTAGAATATCCTCCCTCTGACACCAGTGTTCCAAGTCTATTAAATTAATCAAAGACAATGGTGTCAATGAGGGCTGTGGTTATGAAATTAGAGCCTCGGTGCCTACGTTATTATGTCATTCATAACTACATTAGGAAGGGACAAAAGAGTGAGTGTGTGCCAGGTGTTGAATCATCCTAAACTAAGTTGTCTCCACTGTTGATGGACAATTCGTAGTATATTTCCTAGAGTTCTTACTTCTGGCGTATTAATTCTTAAAGAGACATTTTATTCAAATGTTTTTAAACAGGGAATCCCATTTAGACCAAGGCCTCTTTCAAGCAAGCCCTGCACACAATCATATAAATTCACAATATTTACAATTTCAACTCAATAAAACAAACACTATTTACAATCAATTTAAGAAAAGTAAATTACAAAACACGATCATGAAAATCTAACACATTCCTCAGTAAAAAAAAGTAATCAACCAGTCTGAACTGCCCTATCCGTACCAAAACCTCCATCCTCCAACCATTCCACAAGTAAGGTGCAAAAAAACTAAATGCAGATCTACCTAAATCAGTGGAGACCGAGGGGATCTCCAGAGTTAACCATCCCTGTGATCGGGTCTGGTGACTCATATGACTGTAATTTAATTAACAATGAAGTAAGGTAATGGCGGAAGTTTGCACAAGAGGGCTTTAAAAAATGAAAGAGAGCGGTGCATTTAACTACAAGCTTTGAGAGGGCCAGCCTACGGTCTGATACAGAATTCATTGATGTGTACTGAACCTATCACCCGTAATAATGCATAGTGTGCTATGATAAACTGCGCCCAATGGCTTCAATACAGTGGCGGCTGCATTAATACAGATGATATCACCATAGTCTAAAGCCGAACGAATGTCAACTGAATGATATGTTTTCTGCTAGGTAATTAAAAGAATGCCCTATTCCTATAAAGAAAGTCCATTTTGATTCTCAACTTCTTAACTACCACCTCACTAGGCTTTTGGAAGAATTGCTTTTCGTCAATCCAGATACCCAGATATGTACAAGTAGGGACACGATCAATGTGGGCACATAAATCATCAGATACATTTTCAGCTTTTTTGGAAAATAACATTTACTTATTTTTACCTGCATTAAGTACCAATTTCAGTTCAACAAAATCTTTCTGTAAATCAAAAAAGCCAGATTGTAGTTCGTAAAGAGCCTTCACAACAGTATCGTCTGCATACAAGTGGAGGTTACAAATTCTTACAGACAAACTAATATTGTTTACAAAGATATAAAAAACTACAGGGCACAAATCGACCCTTGTTCAACAGTGTTGAAAGCCTTCGACAGGTCTATGAAAAGGGCAGCACATTGCTTCCTTCTGTCCATGCATTTTACAATGTAATTTAACACAAAAGAAGCAGCAGAGAATATGCTGTGCCCAGACCTGAAATCATAATGACGAACACTTAGAAAACATTATGAAGCTAGAAAATATCTAAGCTAAATGTTTTTTAACAATGTCAAAGTTGTCGCTGGGTAACACAGTTTAGAGATCGGGCAATAATTATTTATGTCCAAGGGGTCACCACCTTTGGAGAGGGAGCACATGGGCAATTCAGGTATATATTATATAAATGTTTGCTCAATTTTTGAACATTGAACATATTCAGGTGATTCCTTTGTACGGCTCTGTGATAGAATCCATTGTACACTCTAAATTAGTTCATATATGGCAAAAGTTTGGTTAAAATGATTTGCCGATCTCTAATATATTTGGAAAGGAGCCTAAAAGGACAATAGTATTTTACTGGGTTTTGTTGAATCCAATATTTTAATTGCTTAACTGGATCAATGATTGGGCCTAATTAGCCCAAATGGTCTTCTATTCTTAACTGCCTGAGGCATTCAGGTGCTGTTGGAGTGGACTCAATTGGATAATGTAGAGCACTTATGCTGAAGTGTGTCAAGTTCAACGGGAATGTACTGTTTGTCTGTGAAGGGTTCTGAGCTAAAACAGGAATATATACAGTACTCTAGATTTTGACTTTGGCAGTTGTGAGTGGTTGAAGTGGTGTCATTGATACATTCTATCTGAATTCAGAAGAAAACATGGGTTGGCTATTCAAGGTTATTTCAATAGACTATTGTACAAAAATGTTGAGATAACACAATTAAATTATACTATGCTACTACTAGCTCATGAATGGATCAACACTGTAAATCATCTCTTAGTGTGGATGATATAAAAGCAGGGTTAGACTGTATTTCATGCATTAGTTGATGTGAATACCGGACTTTGATAATTGGAGAAAAAGGAGACAAACAGAAAAAAACGAACACACTGGCTTTCTCTTGACACTGGTTTGATATGTTTTTTGTTGTTGTGGTTGACACTGGTCTGAAATGCCACGGTTTACTAAGCTGTAGGATATGCGTAACTGGCTGCAGGGAAGTCAGGCACAGGAGAGCAGAATTGGGTAGCAAACGGAGCCCTTTCTTACGGCGAACAGACACACGGCACTACAAACAATAAACTAAATACGGGTTGACATAACCCGGCGCAAACCAGTCTGACGTGCACATACACGTAACAACAAACAATTCCACACACAGACATGGGGGGCAACAAAGGGTTAAATACACGTCGAATAATGAGGGAATGTAAACCAGGTGTGCGGGACAACAAGACAAAACAAATGGAAAATGAAAAGTGGATCGGTGATGGCTAGAAGACCGGTGACGTCGACTGCCGAACGCAGCCCAAACAAGTAGAGGAACCGACTTTGGCGGAAGTTTTCATAAACCCGAATTCAATTGTACAAATCCTGTTAAGATCACAGAACAGCAAATAGCTAATCTGACGGACCTGTTTGGGACTAAGAGATAATTTTCGCTCCTAACCCTGTCCCTAACCTGCTATGTTAATTATCATAACTGCTGCGTAAGTTCTCCTAACCTGCTACGAAAAAATGTAGCTGTATAGAAGTTGCATTTTTTTTACAGAATCTCATTTTGTTTGGTGTTTTTTAGGAAGAAGGTTACAACTGCACCCTATTTCCAAGATGGTGCCCACAGGGCGCTGGTCAAATCACTGCACTATGTAGGGAATAGGGTGTCATTTGGATGCACAATACAAGATTGTATTCCATTGTATAATTGGAACGATTGGGAATGCAGTGGGACAGGTAATGGCATCTATTCATCAAGCTGTTTTCATGTGGCACTCTGCTAAACCAAAAAGAGGCCTCCTCAACTAAATTGTGATCTCCCTTTTATAAAAAAAGAGGTGAAATCTACTTCTCGTTGTCACACTCTGACCATAGATTGCGTTGTTTGTTTCTATGTTTTGTTTGGTCAGGGTGTGATATGAGTGGGCATTCTATGTTGTATGTCTAGTTTGTCTGTTTCGATGTGTTTGGCCTGATATGGTTCTCAATCAGAGGCAGGTGTTAGTCGTTGTCTCTGATTGGGAACCATATTTAGGTAGCCTGTTTTGTATTGTGGGGTGTGGGTGATTGTTCCTGTGTTTGTGTTCACGTTACGGGACTATTTCGTCTTCGTTCATTTTGTTCGTTGTTAAAGTATTCTATTAAAATGAATAATCATCACGCTGCATTTTGGTCCTCCTCTCTTTCGCACGACGAAGAATGTTACACTCGTTTTATAAATGATGTCAATCTTTATTCCTTATGGTTGGTTTCAATTGAAGTTTAGAGCTTTGATGGATAGAGCATGAATATCTTTGATAAAAAAGGCATAGATTCTCTATTCCATCAGAGGTACTAGCCACCTGCTACATAGCCTACAGTGTACTGTGTTCAAACCAGAAAACATGATACAGTTGTACCTTGGCATGTTTCTTAACAGGCAATTATCAAGAGCTTTTGAGGCTATATCAGGAGGCAGCATGTATACAGTGATGCTTGCTGAAAAGCAAACTCCTGCTAGGCACTTTGTTATATAAAAAAATATCCTGGATAAAGTAGAAATGAGAGTAAAATAGAGACACATTCAGGCATGCAAGATCAAATTGAATCTCCTACAACCAGATAAGCACTTCACCACACTTGGAATTCTAAACCTTCACCAATAGCTCAAACGACATTTAAATGAAAATACACTGGAAACAGTAAAATACAGACATACAGTATCTAGCTCATATCAGGACAAACTATATATTAAATATTCAATTGCACAGGAGCTGGATTATTTGTTCTTAATCTCCGGAGGTTTTCATTCTAAGGGGTGAAAACTGTCAAATTACAGTCTGCATCAAGGGGAGCAATCTTCTGTGGCAGCTGGTTGTCAAAGCTGAAGAGAACTCTGTTCTCTGGAGATATACCGTAGCTATGTGGCATGCGTTCCAAAAGGCACCCTGTTCCCTAAATTATGCACTACTTTTCATCAGACCCCTGTTCAAAAGTAGTGGACTATATGTGCAGCATGAGAGTGGGTGAAGGAAAGAAAGAGATCTGGGCTTGAAGGGATCGTTTGGGACCATAGTGTTTTGTATGGGCAGTCCAGACACTGATTTGATAACTATCTCTATCCATCATGCATGTCATTGGAGATGCAATACAAGGTTGCCTCTGTAGATTAGTTGTTTTGATGTATTCTGGGGAATATGAATGTGAATTGTTATGACATGATTATAAGATCATCCATAGTCATTTATTTCCATACTCTGTGATACTCAAGGTGACATTTTGACAGTGCCAAAAATACAGAAATTACTATTTCAAAATGAGTTTCTCTCTTTTATACTCAAGCATTGTTTTCTGTGTTTTGTGTAAATGGAGTCCAGTGTTGTGTCAATGGGATCCACTGCCATTATCCAACAGGTGACTCATTGAAATATAGGATACAGAAAGGATGTTAACGTTTCTTTCTGATTTCTCTCTTCCAGGTGATGAGCTCCATTAATCGTTGAGCGTGACAGGCAAACTAACCAGGCCAGAGGCTCCTCATCTTGGCTGCATCCAGTCCAGTCTCCCCAACACGGATTCAACTCTCTGGTTCTTACAGTTGTTGATCTGGCTTTCCGTCTGTGGGACTTTACCTTGGAGACCTCAACCTCACAGACCGCCAATGCTTACAAGGAACTGCCTGCTGCTGTTCCTTTGGTTTGTCTTCGACAAAGGTTCCCTGTCTTTAGTGCGCCCGCCAGGTCCACCACTGAGCAGGAGCAGACTGGGAAAGGAGAATCCAAGGAGCCTGGCGGGCTCGATGAGGAATGGGGCATCTGGGTTTCAGAGAGTCAAGAGGGGATGGGTGTGGAACCAGTTCTTTGTGCTGGAGGAGTACATGGGGTCAGACCCACAGTATGTGGGCAAGGTAAGGATGTTATACATTGTGTTATTTATATCATGCGAGTGTTTCATAAATCATGTAGCTAGCAGCTCAGGAGGAATTGAACCAATGTTAAATGGAGGGAAAAGTAAAAATAGGATGAGAGGGAGGAAGAAGAGAAAGCAAAGAGAGGGAGGACTGGGAAACTGGTCAGAATTGAAGGAATGATGGATGCCGCTAAATACTGGGAAATTCTTGAGGGAAACCTGTTTCAGTCTTCCAGAGACTTGAGACTGGGATGGAGGTTCACCTTCCAGCAGGACAATGAAAATAAGCATATTGCTAAAGCAACTCTTGATTGGTTTAAGGGGAAACATTTAAATGCCTTGGAATGGCCAAGTCAAAGCCCAGACCTCAATCCAATCCAATCTGTGGTATGACTTCTGAGGGCTGAAATCCCGTTAACGGGTTGATATGACAACAGCCAGTGAAAGTGCAGGGCGCCAAATTCAAAACAACACAAATCTCATAATTAAAATTCCTCAAACATACATGTATCTTATACCATTTTAAAGGTTATCTTGTTGTCAATCTCACCAGTGTCAGATTTCAAATATGCTTTACAGCAAAAGCACCACAAACGATCATGTTAGGTCACCACCAAGCCACAGAAAAACACATCGATTTTTCCAGCCAAAGATTTTCCCGCCAGAGTCACAAAAAGCACAAATAGAGAAAAAATGAATCACTAACCTTTGATGATCTTCATCAGATGACACTCATAGGACTTCATGTTACACAATACATGTATGTTTTGTTTGATAAAGTTATATTTATATCAAATCTGAGTTTATTGGCGCATTACATTCACTAGTTCCAAAAACATTGATTCAACAGAAATACTCATCATAAATGCAGATGATAATACAAGTTATACACATGGAATTATAGATACACCTCTCCTTAATTCAACCGCTGTGTCATTTCAATTTTTTTTATGGAAAAAGCAAGCCATGCAATTATCTGAGACGCCGCTCAGAAAAATAATAGAATTTGCCGCCATGTTGGAGTCAACAGAAACCAGAAATTACATGATAAATATTCCCTTACCTTTGATGATCTTCATCAGAATGCACTCCCAGGAATCCCAGGTCCACAACAAATGTTTGTTTTGTTCGATAATGTCCGTTATTTATGTCCAAATAACTCCCTTTGTTAGCGCGTTTCGTATACATATCCAAACGCTCGTTCTGGTCGAGCATTAAGTCAGACAGAAACTTCAAAACTTATATTACAGGTCGAAGAAACATTTCAAACTAAGTACAGAATCAATCATTAGGATGTTTTTATCATAAATCTTCAATACAGTTCCAACCGGAGAATTCCTTTGTGTCTTGAGGAGCAATGGAACTCAAGTGGATATCATGTGGAATGCGCGTGACCAGGAAATGGCTGACTGCCAGACACATGGCTCATTCTGCTCTTATTCGGTCCCACAACACAGTAGAAGCCTCGTTCAAATTTCTATAGACGGTTGACATCTAGTGCAAGCCCTAGGATGTGCAACTTCATTCATATCTCAATGGGATTTCATTTGGAACTGTATTGAAAATCTACAAACCTCAGATTTCTCACTCCCTGTTTGGATTTATTCTCAGGTTTTGGCCGGCTAAATGAGTTCTGTTATACTCACAGACATCATTCAAACAGTTTTAGAAACTTCAGAGTGTTTTCTATCTAATACTAATGCTAATATGCATATATTAGCAACTGAGAATGAGGAGCAGGCCGTTTACTCTGGGCACCTTATTCATCCAAACTACTCAATACTGCCCCCCAGCCATAAGAAGTTAAAGATTGCTGTACAGCAGCGGAACCCATCCAACTTGAAGGGGCTGGAGCAGTTTAGAACAGGCAGAAATCCCAGTGGCTAGATGTGCCAAGCTTATAAAGACATAACCCAAGAGACTTGCAGCTGTAATTGCTGCATAAGGTGGCTCAACAAAGTATTGACTTTGGTGGGGTGAATAGTTATGCACGCTCAAGTGTTCACTTTGTCTTATTTCTTGTTTGTTTCACAATACAAAATATTTAGAATCTTCTTCGTGGTAGACATGTTGTTTAAATCAAATGATACAAACCCCCCAAAAAGCTATTTTAATTCCAGGTTGCTAGGCAACAAAATAGGAAACATGCCAAAGGGGGTGAATACCTTCGCAAGCCACTGTATATACAAAGAGAACCAATACCGAATTGATGTGCATATGAGCTGTCATATGAGAAGTGGCCTGATTGGTGGAGTGCTGCAGAGATGCTTGTCCTTCTGGAAGATTCTCACATCTCCACAGAGGAACTCTAGAGCTCTGTCAGAGTGACCATTGGGTTCTTGGTCACCTCCCTGACCAAGACCCATCTCCCCCGATTGCTCAGTTTGGCCGGGCAGCCAGCTGAAGGAAGAGTTTTTCAATTTAAGAATGATGGAGGCCACTGTGTTCTTGAGGACTTTCTATGCTGCAGACATATTTTGGTACCATTCCCCAAATCTATGCCTCAACACAATCCTGTCTCGGAGCTCTACGTACAATTATTTTGACGTCATGGCATAGTTTTTGCTCTGACAGGTGTATATTGAAAGGTGTTTGCCTTTCCAAGTCATGTCCAATCAATTGAATTTATCACAGGCAGTCTCAAATGAAGTTGTAGAATGGAAACAGGAAGCACCTGCTCTCAATTTTGAGTCTCATACCAAAGGGTCTGAATAGTTATGAATATAAGTATTCAGTATATATATTTTTTTATATACAGTGGGGCAAAAAAGTATTTAGTCAGCCACCAATTGTGCAAGTTCTCCCACTTAAAAAGATGAGAGGCCTGTAATTTTCATCATAGGTACATTTCAACTATGACTATGAAAAAAACCCAGAATATCACATTGTACGATTTTTAATGAATTTATTTGCAAATTATGGTGGAAAATAAGTATTTGGTTACCTACAAACAAGCAAGATTTCTGGCTCTCACAGACCTGTAACTTCTTTAAGAGGCTCCTCTGTTCTCCACTCGTTACCTGTATTAACGGCACGTGTTTGAACTTGTTATCAGTATAAAAGACACCTGTCCACATCCTCAAACGGTTAGACTCCAAACTCCACTATGGCCAAGACCAAAGAGATGTCAAAGGACACCAGAAACAAAATTGTAGACCTGCACCAGGCTGGGAAGACTGAATCTGCAATAGGTAAGCAGCTCAGTTTGAAGAAATCAACTGTGGGAGCAGTTATTAGGAAATGGAAGACATACAAGACCACTGATAATTGCCCTCGATCTGGAGCTCCACGCAAGATCTCACCCCGTGGGATCAAAATGATCACAAGAACGGTGAGCAAACGGTGAACGGACTCAAATCCTGCAGTGCCAGACGTGTCCCCCTGCTTAAGCCAGTACATGTCCAGGCACGTCTGAAGTTTGCCAGAGAGCATTTGAATGATCCAGAAGAAGATTGGGAGAATGTCATATGGTCAGATGAAACCAAAATATATTTTTTTCGTAAAAACTAAACTCGTCGTGTTTGGAGGACAAAGAATGCTGAGTTGCATCCAAAGAACACCATACCTACTGTGAAGCATTTTGAGTGAAAACTTCCTTCCATCAGCAAGGGCATTGAAGATGAAACGTGGCTGGGTATTTCAGCATGACAATGATCCCAAACACACCGCCCGGGCAACGAAGGAGTGGCTTTGTAAGAAGCATTTCAAGGTCCTGGAGTGGCCTAGCCAGTCTCCAGATCTCAACTCCATAGAAAATCTTTGGAGGGAGCTGAAAGTCTGTGTTTCCCAGCAACAGCCCCAAAACATCACTGCTCTAGAGAGGGATCTGCATGGAGGAATGGGCCAAAATACCAGCAACAGTGTGTGAAAACCTTGTGAAGACTTACAGAAAACGTTTGACCTCTGTCATTGCCAACAAAGGACATAAAAGTTTTTAGATAAACTTTTGTTATTGACCAAATACAGTACTTATTTTCCACCATAATTTGCAAATAAATTCATAAAAAATCCTACAATGTGATTTTCTGGATTTTTTTCTTCTCATTTTGTCTGTCATAGTTAAATTGTACCTATGATGAAAATTACAGGTCTCTCATCTTTTTAAGTGGGAGAACTTGCACAATTGGTGGCTGACAATTATTTTTTGCCCCACTGTATAAATACATTTTCAGAAAATTCTAAAAACCTGTGTTCGCTTTGTCATTATGGGGTATTGTGTGGATATTGCTGAGGATTTGTATTTATGTAATCCCTTTTAGAATAAGGCTGTAGCGTAACAAAATGTGGAAAAAGTCAAGGAGTCTGAATACTTCCCAAAGGCAATGTATGTACTGTCATGATGTGACTTGCATTAATGTGATGACTGTTATTTATTTTATCAACTAACAATGTTTTAATTGTTACCCATTTAAATTAATCATGTAACAAATAACTCATTAGGAATTTATGGGCACCACGGGAAAAGTTGTTTAACCTGTCTACGATATTGGTTCCCAATTGGGAATCAACCCTCCCACGTTCAGCTGAAACGGTGGCGCATGGAACGCAAAAATATTCTTAAAAATATTTAGCCTCCACACATTAACAAGTCCAATAGCTCAAATGAAAGATAAACACCTTATTCATCTAGCCAGCAAGTCAGATTTCTAAAATGTTTTACGGCGAAAACATAGCACATATATATGTAAAACCACCACCAGACACAGCTCATTTGAATAGCCAAAACATGCAATCAACAAACGCGGGATTAAAAAATAAATCGTTCACTAACCTTTTGAAAATCTTCATCAGATGACAGTAATATGACATGTTACACAGTAAATTTTTTTTTTTCAATAATATGCCATTTATATCCATAAATGTCCATTTACAGTGAGTTCACGTTCAGAAATTACTCAAAAATGCCCGCAGGAAATCTAGGTAGCGCGGCAAGATAACGTAAATAGACATCATAAACTTTGACTAAATATACATGTTCTACATATAGTTAGAAAGATACACTGCTTCTTTATGCAACCGCTTTGTTAGATTTATTTTTAACGTTACAGAAATCGCACACTATTCAATATGCTGAGACGGCGCTCAGTTCCAAGCTACATTTCTACGTAATGTTGGAGTCAACAGAAACACAGATTTAAGCATAAATATTCCCTTACCTACGATGGTCTTCGTTCAGAATGTTCTGGAAGGCTTCATACTTACCCAATACATCGTTTGGTTTCAAGTCTTGCGTCTTTGTATTAGCTACTGCTAATAACATCAGCTGAAATGCACCCAAAACGTCCTCTGGTCCGGAAAAGTTGCGTATCAAAACTTCAAAATTACATATTATATGTCGACTAAACAGGTCAAACTAAGTGCAGAAGCAAGCTTTATGATGTTTTAGACACACAAAACAAACTTCAATTCAATCGGCCATCATCTGCCCTTCTCTTGAGTGCTGGAACAAAGGAATGGCTGGGACCAATTCGCGCCCCTACGCACAGCCTATTTTCTCGTGGCACGCACTAATTTCACTCCCATAGGGTCAATTCTCGCGGGATTGGAACGATTCAAAGCTCTACTGAAAGAGGACATCTAGCGGAAGAGATATAAAGTCTCCCCAGAATCATAACTGGTTGGGAAGGGTGGGGGCGATGACGTCAAAGTTGCTCCAACTTTCATGGCCACAAAAACTAGTTTGAAAGAATGCCTGCCCTGTGAGTTCTGCTATACTTACAGACATAATTCCAACGGTTTTAGAATCTTTAGAGTGTTTTCTATCCAATAATAATTTTTATTTGCATATATTAGCAATTTTTGACTGATTTTTTTTTCAGTTTACTAGGGGTACCCCATCTCTCCAAAGGGGGCATATGTCTGCCATATCCATGAGTTACCATCTCCCAAATTAAACTCTAACGATATATAGATTTATCTGACATCAAAAACAGTCACTTATTAATCATTACCTCAAATCAGTCTCATTCTGAATGTTGCAGAACTCTTGAATCAACACATACTAACACAGAATACACACTTACATGAGATAAAAGTTCCTAGTGGACTGACACGATATGACGGCTTGTTACAAAATGGAAAGGGAGTGGGGATAGATAAAGAGAGGGAGAAACAAAGATAGAGAACACTTGGATACATTTAGAAACTACGCTCACAGAAATCAGAATAATTAGCACCCTAACCACCATCCATTCAGACAAGAAATGCAATGTATATAAACTCAGAAAAAAAAGAAACGTCCCTTTTTCAGGACCCTTTCTTTCAAAGATAATTAGTAAAAATCAAAATAATTTCACAGATCTTTATTGTAAAGGGTTTAAGCTTTCTAATGCAGGGGTTCCACTAGCGGAACACCTCAACAACATTCCGTTGAAAAGGCAGCGCACGAAATTCATTTTTTTTTTTTTAATATGTAACTTTCTCACATTAACAAGTCCAATAGAGCAAATGAAAGATAAACATCTTGTTAATCTACCCATCATGATTTAAAAAATGCTTCACAGCGAAAGCACAACATATGATTATGTTAGGTCAGAGTCAAGTCACAAAAACACACAGCCATTTTCCAGCTAAAGATAGGAGTCACAAAAAGCAGAAATATAGATCAAATTAATCACTAACCTGTGATCTTCGTCAGATGACACTCATAGGACATCATGTTAGACAATACATGTATGTTTTTTTCGATAATGTGCATATTTATATCCAAAAATCTCAGTTCACATTGGTGCCTTACGTGCAGTAATGTTTTGATTCCAAAACATCCGGTGATTTTGCAGAAATACTCATAATAAACATTAATAAAAGATGCAAGTGTTATTCACAGAATTAAAGAGACTTATCCTCTATGCAACCTCTGTGTCAGATTTCCAAAAAACTTTACGGAACAAGCATAATCTGAGAACAGCGCTCAGAACCCAAAAAAGCCAGAGGAATATCTGCCATTTTGGCGTCAACAGAAGCTAGAAAAAACACAAAATATTCACTTACCTTTGATGATCTTCATTAGAAAGCACTCCCAGGAATCCCAGTTCGACAATAAATGACTGATTTGTTCCATAAAGTTCCATAAAGCCCATCATTTAGCCACTTGTTGTTAGCGTGTTCAGCCCAGTAATCCATCTTCATGAGGCGTGAGCACTTCCTCCATACAAAAAGTTATGTTCCAGTCCGTAGAAACAAGTCAAATGATGTATGCAATCAATCTTTAGGATGTTTTTAACATAAATCATCAATAAGGTTTCAACCGGAGAATTTCGTTGTCTGAGGAAAAGCATTGGAACGAGAGCAATCTCTGTCGGGAACGAGCGTCATGGGACCGAGTCTCTCTGCCAGACCACTCACTCAAAGAGCTATTATTAGCCCCTCCTTTATAGTAGAATCCTCAAACCAGTTTCTGAAGACGGTGACATCTACTGGAAGCCCTAGGAAGTGCATCCTCATTTATATCTCACTGGGATTTCAATAGGCACTGTTTTGAAAATCGATTTCTCACTTCCCGTTTGGATTTCTTCTCAGGTGTTTGCCTGCCATATGAGTTCTGTTAACTTTTTATGGTTGGGAGGCAGTATTGAGTAGCTTGGATGAATAAGGTTCCCAATGTAAACGGCCTACTCCTCAGTCTCAGTTGCTAATACAAGTATATTATTATTATTATTATTATTAGTGTATGATAGGGATTTTTCTAAGGTTTCTAAAACTGTTTGAATGATGTCTGTGAGTATAACATAACTCATATGACAAGCAAAATGCTGAGGAGAAATCAAAACAGGAAGTGAGATATCTGGGCTTTGTATGTATTCACCAGAGTCCCCAATGATATCCCCTTGAGATATGAATGATGTTGCACTGCCTAGGGGTTTCACTAGTTGTCAACCATCAATATAAATTATAATGAGGCTTCTATGTTGTTGTGGGAGTGATTGAGAGCAGAATTTATCAGCTGTCTTTCAAGCAGCCATTTTGTGATTGCGCTTTTTCCTCATGGTACCCACTTGCTTTCTATTTCACGAAAACTAGAAGGAATACTCCGGTTGGAACTTTATTGAAGCTATATGTTTAAAACATCCTTATGATTGATTCTGTACTTAGTTTGAAATGTTTCTTTGACCGGTAATATCACTTTTTGAAGTTTTTGTCCAATACAACGCTGACCAGAATTAGCGTTTGGATATGTACACCAAACGCTCTAACAAAAGAAGGTATTTGGACATAAATAACGGACATTTTCGAACAAAACAAACATTTATTGTGGACCTGATATTCCTGGAGTGATTTCTGATGTAGATCATCAAAGGTAAGGGAATATTTATCATGTAATTTCTTGTTTATGTTGACGCTATCTTTGTGGCTGTGGTGTTTTTAAATTGAGCTCCGTCTCAGATTATTGCATGCATTTTTTTTCCCGTAAAAATCGAACACAGCGGTTGTATTAAGGAGAGGTATATATTATCATCTACATTTATGATGAGCATTTCTGTTGAATGATGTGGCTATGCAAAATCACTTGATGTTTTTTGAACTGGTGAATCTAACGCTCCAATGTAAACTCAGATTTTTTTTATATAAATATGAACTTTATCAAACAAAACATGCATGTATTGTGTAACATGAAGTCCTATGAGTGTCATCTGATGAAGATAATTGAAGGTTAGTGATTATTTTAATCTTTATTTCTGGTTTTTCTGAATGTTATATTTTGCTGGAAAATGGCTGTGCTTATTGTGGTTTGGTGGAGACCTAACATAATCGTTTGTAGGGCTTTTGCTGAAAAGCCTATTTGAAATCAGACACTTTGGTGGGATTAACAACGAAAATAGATTTAAAATTATATAAGACACGTATGTTTTAGGAATTGTAATTATGAAATGTCTGTGGTTTGAATTTTGGCGCCCTCTATTTTCACTGGTAGGTGTCATATCGATCCCGGTATCGGGATTGCAGCCATAACAGGTTAAACACACAGACATCATTCAATACTACTAATACTATTAATAATATGCATATGAGACAGAGTAAGAGGCAGTTCCGTCTGGGCACGCTATTCATCCAAAAGTGAAAATGCTGCCCCTATCCCAAAAAGGTTTTAAACCTGTTAAATCTACCCCCACCTTTTTTGAAAATTCTGTTAAAAATCGCGCAACTTTTCAGCGTCCTGCTACTCATGCCAGGAATATAGTATATGCATATGATTAGTATGTGTGGATAGAAAACACTCTGAAGTTTATAAAACTGGTTAAATCACGGCTGTGACTATAACAGAGCGTGTGTTTCATTGAAAAACGCAAGAAAAACTGCTCTCTGAAAGCAAAAAATAATTTCCATAAGTCACTTCCACCAGTTGTTAAAGGAGAACAGAATTTAATGGAAATTTGCCTGCACTTCATACAAATTCCGCACGATGGCGCCATTGTACTAATTTTCAATCGAATTAATTGTTGGAAAATCCATCTGTCTGACCCCAAGTTTTCCAGTCTTCACCCGGATGCAGTTCAAGGAGAGATCAGATTGCATTGTTTTTGAAGTGAGGACCTATTGAAGAGACATCGCCCTGTAATCGTTTTGATAGATTATAAACGTTTACTAATACCTAAAGTTGGATTACAAAAGGATTTCGAAGTGTTTTGTGAAAGTTTATCGTCGACTTTTTTAATTTTAAAAAATTACGCAGCGTTTAAAAACGATGAATTTTTCTGAATGACACTACTTCAATACAAAGCTATTTTGGGTATATATGGACCGATTTAAACGAAAAAAAGACCCAATAGTGATGTTTATGGGGCATATAGGAGTGCCAAGAAAGAAGCTCGTCTAAGGTAATGAATGTTTTATATTTTATTTCTGCGTTTTGGGTAGCGCCGTCTATCGCAAAATCTGTTGTTTACGTGTCGAGCTGGCATTTTGGGGGGTGCATGCTATCAGATAATAGCTTCTGATGCTTTCGCCGAAAAGCATTTTAAAAATCTGACTTGCTGGCTAGGTTCACAACGAGTGTAGCTTTAATTTAATACCCTGCTTGTGAATTTTGATCAAGGTTTGAGTTTTAACGAGTACATTTAGCATTTAGCGTAGCGCATTTGCATTTCCAGGTGCCTACTTGGGACATGTGCGTCTCAAGTAGATTCAAGAAGTTAAACTCTGTTTCCCATGCTTGTTCAATGAACCATAAAAAATTAATGAACACGCACCTGTGGATTGTTGTTAAGACACTAACAGCTTGGGCAATAAAGGTCACAGTTATGAAAATCTAGGACACTAAAGAGGCCTTTCTACTGCCTCTGAAAAACACAAAAGGAAAGATGCCCAGGGTCCCTGCTCATCTGCGTGAACTTGCTGCAAGGAGGCATGAAGACTGCAGATGTGGCCAGGGCAATAATTGCAATGCCATACTGTGAGATACCTAAGACGGCGCTACAGGGAGACAGGACGGAGAGCTGATTGTCCTTGTAGGGGCAGACCACGTGTAACAGCACCTACACAGGATTGGTACATCTGAACATCACACCTGTGGGACAGGTACAGAATGGCAACAACAACTGCTCGAGTTACACCAGGAATGCACAATCCCTCCATCCAGTGCTCAGACTGTCCGCAATAGGCTGGACTGAGGGCTTGTAGGCCTGTTGTAAGGCAGGTTTTCACCAGAAATCACCGGTAACGTCGCCTATGGGCACAAACCCACCATCGCTGGACCAGACAGGACAGGCAAAAAGTGTTCTTCACTGACGCGTTACAGTTTTGGCTCACCAGGGGTGATGGTCGGATTCACGTTTATCGTCGAAGGAATGAGCGTTACACCGAGGCCTGTACTCTGGAGCGGGATTGATTTGGAGGTGGTGGGTCCATCATGGTCTGGGGCTGTGTGTCACAGCATCATCGGACTGAGCTTGTTGTCATTGCAGGCAATCTCAACGCTGTGCATTACAGGGAAGATATCCTCCTCCCTCATGTGGTACACTTCCTTCAGGCTCATCCTGACATGACCCTTCAGCATGACAATGCCACCACCCATACTGCTCATTCTGTGAGTGATTTCCTGCAAGACAGGAATGTCAGTGTTCAGCCATGGCCAGCGAAAAGGCCGGATCTCAATCTCATTGAGCACTTCTGGGACTTGCTGGATTGGAGGGTGAGGGCTAGAGCCATTCCCCCGAGAAATTTTCATGAACTTGCAGGTGCCTTAGTGGAAGAGTGGGGTAACATCTCACAGCAAGAACGGACAAATCTGGTGCAGTCCATGAGGAGGTGCAGCCTATGCAGCTGGTGGCCACACCAAATGCTGACTGTTACTTTTGATTTTGACCCCAACCCACTTTGTTCAGGGACACATTATTACATTTCTGTTAGTCCCATGTTTGTGGAATTTGTTCAGTTTATATTTCAGTTGTTGAATCTTGTTATGTTCATACAAATATTTGCACATGTTAAGTTTGCGGAAAATACATGCTGTTGACAGTGAGATGATGTTTCCAGGGGAGTTTATTTATGCGTAGATGTCTTTGTTTGTCCTCTCTCTGTTGAACAAATCAACCATTCTATGGGGACAGGGTTGTTGTAGTTCATGCTTCGGTGTAAGGCTTGGCTTGTCCACCAGAGGTCACAATGTCCTTCTTAGTTTTAGAGCTTCTCTGGTTGTGGAGTGTTCAAAGAAAACAGGCTAAGATGCACCATTGATTGTCTGAGATGGGATTTCTTCCTTCCCACCTTGTGTCTTTAGTCAAAGTTCTAGGACCACTTTTACATGCAAAGCTGCAGACTGAATGTTTCTGGTCTCGTAGAGGACGTTATCTTCTCACCTCATGTTGGTTTTCAGAGTTTCCAACCATTTTGAAAAGTTCAGCTTACGCTGTCTGCTGGTGTCACCATTTCAAACATGTGGACTACTGTCTCACGTTTTCTGGTCTGATTGTAAATTTCGTTAGCAAGGCTTTTTATCCTCTGGTTAAAAGGGGCGTGCTATCATGCTGACACAATGTCTGTGCTCCCTTGGTGCATAGTTACTTACTAGCAAAACGTTTATATGAAGACTAAAATCACATTCCTATCTTCACCAAAATACTCTCATACTTAATCATATATTTTATTAAACATTTAGATGTAAACTTGTGTACACATTCCGAGTTGGTTATTTCGTTATACCATACTTCATGTCATATTGTTTATTATTTTGTTATGTCATTATCATTCATTAGATCCCCACTAACCATTCTTAACATTCGGTTGTCAGAAATAATGCTACAATGTTTACTTTTTGGAGAAAAAGGTTTTGGCGGCAAAAGTCTCTCTACACAAAGCACATTCTGATCTCAATACTAGAAGGTGAAAATATCCCTTTGCAGCTGACAATTTATGACCTGGTGTTAAGGTGTCCAAACCGGCTCAACTTCCCCCTCTCCTCTCCTGTGGGAGAGAGGGTGGGGGGAGGGTGGGTCTGGCTTTCTGTCAGCTATTTGCCAAGCTGATCCAAGGCCTTAGATCCTCAGCAAAGAGAGAGTCATGACAGTGCATTTGGAAGGGATAAAGTGACAAGGCAATAGGACAGATAATAACTGTAGAAGTGGCACATGAGGGGTAGAAGATGTTCATGGTCCTGTTGGTCCCAGACTTGGTTCATCGGTACCACTTGCCGTGCAGTAGCAGAGAGAACAGCCTATGACTTGGGAGGCTGGAGTCTTTGATCATTTTTAGGTCGTTCCTCTGACAACATCTGGTATAGAGGTGCTAGGTGGCATGGAGCTCTGCCTAGAGCTTTCAGCCTCTTGAAAGGGAAAAGGATTTGTCGTGCCTTCTTCACGACTGTGTTGGTGTGTGTGGACCATGTTAATTCCTTAGTGATGTGGACACCGAGAAATTTCAAGCTCTTTACCCGCTCCATTCCAGCCCCGATGATGTGAATGGGGGCGTGCTCGGCCCTCCATTTCCTCTAGTCCATGATCAGCTCCTTTGTCTTGTTGACGTCGAAGGAGAGGTTGTTGACCTGGCAACACACTGCAAGATCACTGACCTCCTCCTTATAAGCTCTCATCATCATCAAGGCCAACCACCATTGTATTGTCCGCAAACTTAATGGTCATGTTGGAGTCATGCGTGACCTTGCAGTCATGGGTGAACAGGGAGTACAGGAGGGAACTACACTACCATTCAAAATGTTGGTGTCACTTAGAAATGTTCTTGTTTTTGAAATAAATTTTAAAAAATCCATCAAAATAACATCAAATAGATCAGAAATACAGTGATGTATTGTGAATGTTCATGTCCTCTTGCTCAGTTGTGCACCAGGGCCTAAACAGCATTGTACAAAATCTTCAGTTTCTTGCCAATTTCTCACATGGAATAGACTTCATTTCTCAGAACAAGAATAGACTGACGAGTTTCAGAAGAAAGTTATTTCTTTCTAGACATTTTGAGCCTGTAATCAAACCCACAAATGCTGATGCTCCAGATACTCAACTAGTCTAAAGAAGGCCAGTTTTATTGCTTCTTTAATGAGAACAACTGTTTTCAGCTGTGCAAACACAATTGCAAAAGGGTTTCTAATGATCAATTAGCCTTTTAAAATGATAAACTTGGATTAGCCAACACAACGTGCCATTGGAACACAGGAGTGATGGTTGCTCATAATGGGCCTCTGTACACCTATGTAGATATTCCATAAAATATCTGCCGTTTCCAGCTACAATTATCATTTACAACATTAACAATGTCTACACTGTATTTATGATCAATTTGATGTTATTTTAGTGGACAAATTTTTTTTTTTTCTTTTGAAAAAAGGACATTTCTAAGTGACCTCAAACTTTTGAACGGTAGTGTAAGTGTTGACGGACAGCATGTAAATGGTCAGCGTGGTGGATGTTTTGTTACCTCCCCTCACTACCTGTGTCGGCCCGAAACATTAATGTATTGAAAATCCCAATTTGTTTGCATCGTCAACTTACACACAGCTCTGACACACACACTTACCCCACCAGACATGCCAACAGGGGTCTTTTCTCAATCCCCAAATCCAGAACAAATTTAAGAATCAAACAGCTAATGGGGATCCTAATAAAATACCAAATACAAAAATACCGTCAGCATGCAGAGCCAGTTGCACTGGGAGGGAGTTGTTCAGTCCCAGGGTCTTGAGCTAGTGATGAGCTTGGAGGGCGCTACGGTGTTGAACGCTGAGCTATAGACAACATTCTCCCATAAGTGTTCCTCTTATCCAGGTGGGAGAGGGAAGTGTGGAGCCCAATAGAGATTGCGTCATCTGTAGATCTGTTGGAACAGTGTGTGAATTGGAGTGGTCCAGGGTGGCTGGGATGAGGGTGTCAATGTGACCCATGATTAGCCTTTCAAAGTATTCCATGGCTACGAATGATAGTCATTTAGACAGGTTACCTTAGTGTTCTTGGGCACAGGGACTATAGTGGTTTGCTTAAAACATGTACTGTAGGTATTATAGACTGCAGCAAGAAGAGGTGAAAATATCAGTGAAGACACATGCTAGCTGGTCAGCACATGCTCTGGGTACGTGTCCTGGTAATCTGGCTGTCCCTGTAAAACTGTTTTTACTCACATCGGCTATGGGTAGCCAGATCAGAAAGTCACCCGAAACAACTGGTGCTCTCAATCTCAATATGTTCGTACTGTCACTGTGGGGACGACGTCGTCGGTGCACTTAGTAATGAAGCCGGTGACCGATGTGGTAAAGTCCTTAATGTTATCAGAGGGATCCCGTAACATATTCTAGTCTGTGCTAGTCAAACAGTCCTGTCGTGTAGCATTCCCTTAATTGGACCACTTCTGTATTGAGAGCGTCACTGGTACTTCAAGTTCGAGTTTTTGCTTGTAAGCAGGAATCAGGAGGATAGATTTATGGTCAAATTTGTCAAATGGAGGGCAAGGGAGAGCTTTATGTGTTTCTGTGTGTTGAGTAAAGGTGACAAGAGTTTTTTGCCACCATTTGCACAGGTGACATGCTGGTAAAAATGAAGTAGGACAGATTTCAGTTTCCCTGCATTAAAATCACTGGCTACCAGGAGCACCGCCTCTGGATGTGCATTTTATTGTTAGCTTATTGCCCTATACAACGCGTTGAGTGTGGTCTTAGTGCCAGCATCGGTTTGTGGAGTTAAATAGACAGCTACAAAAAATATAGATGAAAACTCTCTTAGTCTTCTGTTAATCATGAGGTTTTTCAACTCAGGTGAGCAAAACTTTGAGACTACCTTAACACTTGGGCAGGTGGGACGGTAGTGTCCCATCCTGTGAAATTGCAAAGTGCCAAATTCAAAATACAGAAATAGTCCAATTAAACATTCATAAAAATACATTGGCTTAAAGATGTAGTTCTTGTTAATCCAGCCGCTGTGTCAGATTTAAAAAAGGCTTTACAGCGTAAGCATACCATGTGATTATCTGAGGACAGCACCTCACTTACAAAAGCACACAAACATTTTACAACCAAGTAAAGGAATTACAAAAGTCAGAAATAGCGCTAAAATGAATCACTTACCTTTGATGATCTTCATATGGTTGCAGTCACAAGAGTCCCCGTTACAAGAGTCCCCGTTGTTTTGTTCGATAAAGTACCTCTTTATGTCCCCAAAACTCTGTTTTGTTGGCACGTTTTGTTCAGCAATCCACTGGCTCAAAGGCGGTCATAACATGCAGACGAATACATCCTAATAGTACTGGTAAAGTTCGCTGAAACATGTCAAACGATGTTTATAATTAATCCTCAGGTTGTCTATTATCTAAATAATCGATAATATTTCAACCGGACAATAGAGTCTTCAATAGAAAGGAAAAACAACGAACGGCGCACAATCGGTCACACGCTTAAACTAGCTCTGGTTCATTCTAGAGTCCAAGTCCAATACAATTCTGAAACAATGTCTAAGACTGTTGACATCTAGCGGAAGCCATAGGAACTGCAATCTGGGTCATGACCATTTTAGATACTGTATAGGCATTCAATAGAAAAGTACCCACATCAAAAATATCCCACTTCCTAGATGTATTTTCCTCAGGTTTTCGCCTGCCATATCAGTTATGTTATACTTACATACATTATTCTAACAGTTTAGGAAACTTTAGAGTGTTTTCTATCCAATACTACCATGCATATGCATATCCTAGCTTCTGGGCCTGAGTAACAGGCAGTTTACATTGGGTACCTCATTCATCCAAAATTCTAAACACTGCCCCCTACCCAAGAGAGGTTAACATTAGAGATTGTGCACCAGCATGATGGTTATTTGTTTTTTTTATGTACTATTTCTTACATTGTTAGGCCAGAAAATCTCAAGTGTTATTGACATACAGCCGGGAAGAACTATTGGATATAAAAGCGATGTCAACTTACCATCATTACGACCAGGAATACATCTTTCCTGAAGTGGATAATTTGTTCAGACATGCAATCTTATCCCAGAGGCTGACCCAAAACAACGCGGCCACCGAAGGAGAGGCTGAAAGAGCGGCCTTCTAGGCAGACTCAGAGGGCGAGCACACCATCCACCCCTTCCTAGTATATTACTCACCAATGTCCAATCTCTAGATAAGAAGGTGGACGAAATTAGAGCAGTTGCCTTCCAGAGAGACATTAGAGATTGCAACATTCTCTGTTTCACGGAAACATGGATCACTCGGGATAAGAATTTGTTCGTAACTGACTTGCTTCTAACTAAATAAATGTAAAGAAAAATATATATAATTTTTTTTAAGTCGGTACAGCCACCCGGTTTCTTCACGCATCAGAAACAACATCTCTCTGGTAAAAAGAAGGGCGAGGGTGTATGCCTTATGGTTAACGACTCATGGTGTAATCACAACAACATACAGGAACTCAAGTAATTTTGTTCACCTGACCTAGAATTCCTTACAATCCAATGCCGACGGCATTGTCTTCCAAGAGAATTCACTTCGATTATAGTCACAGCCATGTATATCCCCCCCAAGCAGATACCTCGTCAGACCTGAAAGAACTTCAATGGACTTTATGTATACAGGAAACCATACATCCTGAGGCAAGGGGATTTTAACAAAGCTAACCTAAGATCAATACTCCCTAAATTATATCAGCATATAGAATGTGCAACACAAGCTGGCAGAATTGGATCATTGCTACTCGAACTTCCGTGATGCATACAAAGCCCTCCAGCGCCCAGCCTTCAAAAAATCTGACCATGAATCCATTTTGTTGCTCCCAGCCTATAGACAGAAACTAAAACAGGAAACGCCCATGCTCAGGTCAATACAACGCTGGTTGGACCAATTGGATTCCACGCTTTAAGATTGCTTCGATCACATGGACTGGGATATGTTCCGGATAGCCTCAGACAACAACATTGATGTGTACACTGATTCGGTGAGCGAGTTTATTAGCAAGTGCATCAGAGATGTCGTACCCGCTGTGACTATTAAAACCTTCCTTAACCAGAAACCGTGGATTGATGGCAGCATTCATGCAAAACTGAAAGCGCAAACCACTGCTCAAGGCAAGGCGGCCAGAAACCGACCAAATACAAACAGTGCAACTATTCCCTCCGCAAGGCAATCACACAAGCAAAGCATCGGTATAGAGACAAAGTAGAGTTGCAATTCAACGGCTCAAACACGAGACGTATGTGGCAGGGTCTACAGTCAATCACGGATTAAAAAAAGAAGACCAGCACCGTTGCTGACATCGACGTCTTACTCCCAGACAAATTAAACAACTTCTTTGCTCGCTTTGAGGACAATACAGTGCCACGGCCCGCTACCAAAGCCAAAGCCAGTGGGCTATCCTTCTCCGTGGCCAACGGGAGTAAAACATTTAAATGTGTTAACCCTCGCAAAGCTGCCGGCCCAGATGGCATCCCTAGCAACATTCTCAGACCAGCTGGCTGGTGTGTTTACGGATATATTCAACCAATCCCTATCCCAGTATGTTGTCCCCACATGCTTCAAGATGGCCACAACTGTTCCATGTTCCCAAGAAAGCTAAGGTAACTGAACTAAATTACTATCGCCCCATTGTACTCATTTCTGTCATCATGAAGTGCTTTGAGTGACTAGTCAAGGATCACATCACTTCCACCCTACCTGATAACCTAAATCCACTCCAATTTGCTTACCGCCCCAACCCCAAAAGGTCCACTGATGATGCAATCGCCATCACGCTGCACACTGCCCTGTCCCACCTGCACAAGAGGAATACCTATGTAAGAATGCTGTTCATTGAATTGAGCTCAGCATTTAACACATAGTACCCTCCAAACTCGTCATTAAGCTCGTGACCCTGGGTCTCAACCCCTCCTGTACTCCCTGTTCACCCATGACTGCATGGCCATGCACGCCTCCAACTCAATCATCAAGTTTGCAGATGACACTGCAGTGGTGGGCCTGATTACCAACAACAACGAGACGGTCTACAGGGAGGAGGTGAGGGTCAGGAAAATAACCCCTCACTCAACATCAACAAAACAAAGGAGATGATCGTGGACTACAGGAAACAGCAGAGGAAGCACCCCCCATCCACATCGGCAATTGCACCGCCCTCAACCGCAAGGATCTCCAGAGGGTAATCCGGTCTGCACAACGCATCACCGGGGGCAAACTACCTGCCCTCCAGGACATCTACAGCACCCGATGTCACAAGAAGGCCAAAAAGATCATCAAGGACAACAACCACCTGAGCCACTGCCTGTTCACCCCACTATCATCCAGAAGGCGAGGTCAGTACAGGTGCATCATAGCCGGGACCGAGAGACTGTCAAACAGCTTCTCTCTCAAGACCATGTTCAACAGCCATCACTAACATAAAGAGACTGCTGCCAACATACAGACTCAAATCTCTGGCCACTTAAATAAATGGATTTTAAAATGAAGGTATCAGTAGTCACTTTAAATAACGCCACTTTTATAATGTCTACATATCCTACATTACTCATCTCATATGTATATACTGTATTCTATACCATCTACTGCATCTTGCCTATGCCGCATGCCATCGCTCATCCATATATTTACATGTACATATTCTATTGATCCCTTTACATTTGTGTATTTCTGTGTATAAGGTAGTTGTGAATTTGTTAGATTGCTTGTTATATATTACTTCATAGTCTGAACTAGAAGCACAAGCATTTCGCTACACTCGCATTAACATCTGCTAACCATGTGACCAATACATTTGAATTGATTGGACCAGCTGTTGTTAACAAAGACACACACACCTCCCCCTTAACCCCCTTAACCCAAAGCTGCTGTTTCAGTCTTAACAATGCATAGAAAAAAACTGCTAGATTCATACTATCCAGGTCCTTGTTCAGTCACAACTCCGAGAAACATAGGATATTACAGTTCTTCAGTTTGTTCTCTACTGATTGTACGTTTGTTAATAGAACTGAGTGTAGAGGTGATTTATTTAATTGTCAATGTAGTCTCATCAGGGAGTCTCGTTTGCCTCTCTTGTGCTGTCTCTTCCTCTTTCGAGTCCCGGGGATTAGGGCCTTGTCTGGGATGAGCAGTAGTGTTCTGATGTCCATAATCTGCTTTTGGTCATAGAAAATGATGGCAGAAATATTATGTGCATTTTTCTTTTTAGATCAGCTTGAAAAAAATGTAATAGTGGAATTGGTCAAGAGCCCATAAGACAGTAGCTATCCATCTCTTCAGCTCTGTCAAAGTTCTCCATCCCTTGAAATCAGCCTGCTATTGCCAAATGACACTCTTTTAGTTAAAGTCACTCGTACGGACTATGTCTCACCAGTTTGATATCATAATGGGTTGTGTTTGTGAAACATATCCATTCATGAGTGTCTTAGGATATGTCAGATGTACATTTCCATAGCAGCCACAAGCAGCATTCGTGTGGCGAATAGATCAATGTCCCAGCAGGAATTAATTTAAATGGTGGCATTTCTAAAGCTGTCAGAACATCATTGCTACGAGGGATCATGCTTACGCAAAAAAAGACAGAGGACAAGCACCTTATAGCCTTATAATACTGAATTGAAATAAGTCTGAACTGCACTGCAAGCCACTAACACATCACCTCCGCCAGGCTGTCTTTTCCCCTAACACAATGTTTGTTTTTTTTATCCTTGCTTTGGGTTAAGACATCCTTAACTAAACTCAAAGGGATTCTGCGGCTGAAGCTGTAATTTGGCATCCCTAGCTTAGGCAGGATAATAGTTATACTAGCTTATCTGCCCAGGTGCCACTTCAATCAGCCCTGGTGTGCAGCATTCTTTGTGGAAGTCTCCCAGACTAAAAATATCCAGGGTGCTGTCTGTCTGCTGCACTCCTAAATCACTTAATCCCAGGCCGCTGCACAGCTTCAGAAAATAATTGACTGATTATCTGCCATATGAAAGGCATTTGGAGATCAAGTCTCTGGACTTCGCTTAAGACAATCTTAAAGAGAGAAAAGCTGTTGCGACCAAAATACAGTGTCACAGGATGAGACCTAATGGATCATAGGGTACCTGGACAATGGACAATGGATGGGGCTGGGTGTCAGACAGCATTTAACACAGGGATATAGATCAAGCACAGTCTTGGTATACATATTGTAGCCGTATGGTTTTATTGTTTTACAGTTTTGTTTTCAATGCAGTAATTGACTAGAGTGGGCTGTAATGTTGTGTGGAATGAATGTCTATAATACATCAAGACTTTAATTACAGCAATACAATACAGAATGCAAACACACTTTACGTACTATGCATTACATAAAGTACAGTACATAGAGTTTACCAACAACCAACATGATGTAGCTAACATCTTATGTCTGTTTGTTATTGTTTGTACGAATGCAGAGGACAAAAATGTGGGGCATATTTTCAGTGATAGGCCTAGATCAGGGATGAGCTACTGGCGGCCCTCCTTTTGAAGGCCCTCAGATCAATGTACTGTTGCGAGTTTCAATAGTACAATGCACAAGGTGCAATTTTGACATTTGGTTGTGCATAAGCCATTTTTCTTGTTATGTCACTGAAAGTCAATTCGCCCATGTAAGCAAAACATTTTTTTTGTCTAGTGGCCAGTTTCCTAAACGGGCCCCCATTGATTTTGTTCTTTAGTCCCACTCAGATATCATATTAAAAATGGCTAACTTTGGCAAAATGTGTAGAATTAGCTTTAAAACAGCACCATTTTCTCTACGCCCCATGACAAAATGTGTAGAATTGCAGGAAATAGATCTGGGTACGCAGACTCGCGAACAACTGTGGCCCCTCATGTTGAGTTGTGGCCCCACCCCTATCAAAGTGGTCCATCCCTGGCCTAGATTATTTCCAGGCCATAGAGACCATGGCATCTACAGAAAACATACACTATTATTAGGCTGGGAATCATAAGGGCTATCATTAGATTTTCCTCATTAGTAGAAGAGATTAAAGTAGCAGAGTTATTAGACAGTGAATAATTCAGTAGAGTGAGATCTGTTGACCAGGCCTGCTTCCCAAACGGCACCCTATTCCTTATGTAGTGTGCTACTTTTGACCAGGGCCAATGGTCCTTTGGTCAAATGTAGTGCACTAAATATGGAATAGGGTGCCATTTTGGACACAACCCAGGTCTCCTGTCCGCCTCTCACCCCTGTGTCTGTTAGTACAAGTAGCTAGACGAAGGGCATAAACAAGCTGCGGAGAAAAAAGCAGATCCTTGGGCAATGATTAGGAGTTTGTTGTGCTAAATCATCTCTTTAAAGGGACTTGTGGTTAGTCTCCTGCTGAGATAGAGATGATTGCATTTTGTGAGTATGCTCCATGGGTTAGATTGAGGAAGGACTCTTGTACATGTTCACTCCAAATTAAGTATGATGAATAGGTTTTGTGTTATCTTTCCCTGCTGAGAATCTCATATGACTTCAAACCATTTTTTGTCATGAATTCACAACTTGGGGAGGCCTCATGAGTAAAATTCAGAGGTGCAGTGATTCATTCCAAAGATCAAAATAAATTCACAGAAAGGGTTCTGCTTTCAAACTTACACTAGACGTTAATATTTAGTGGGAATATTCTGCGTGTAAACAGAGCATCTGTCAGAGCTGTAATATAATGGCTGGGATTTTGTCACTGGTTATTTGGACGAATCAGGATTTGGCGAAGGTGGTGCTTAAATTTAAAAACTGTGCTGAAGTAATTAGTTAGTGGAAGAAGGCAGGGAAGATGGAGGAAGAAGGTTAGCGATTTTCATCATGAATCTTGTTCTGGAGGCAGCTCTCCAGAGTAGTCGCTAGCTGGCACAGCCATAAAGTCATAAAATCTGATTTTCAACCTAACGCTAACCCTAACCTTAACCACACAGCTAACTGTAATGACTAATGCTAACCCTATATTAAGAACAAATAGCTAATTTAAGTTATTATTTTTTTTTGACATTGCAGCTGATCTATCTAAGGGGAAATTGCTCAGTTCTGCCAGAGAACAAGACTAATGACATTAAACGTCAACCTGCATGGAGTTGAGGGGATGCTGAAAAGATTTTCAAGACTTCTTCAAGAACTGCCTAATCGTCTATTTTGTATTAATGAATGCAAACAAAGCAATGTTTGCTTTCTTTTGTGACACACAAAAGGAGGGAAAAGCTACTTTTACACTTTCAGTGTGTCAAAGGAATGAACACAATACAAGAACAATGACTTGCATGCATTCAACTTTACTAAGGCAAAAGTAAATATAATTTGTGGGCATTGCATAGTTTTACTTCGAGTACTAGTAAAACCCCAAATCCTAATTTCGGCCATGTTCCATTTCTCTCAAGATATTCAAAACAGTAAAACAATGGTTATGTATGCTGGTACACAATGCCCATGATGCCCTTCACACAGCACTTTATAGAGACAATCTGTTTTGCATGCACTACATTAAATGTGTCCAAATCATAAACCTTCCTTTAATGATTGCAGTATATTTTAAAGTGGCTTGCGTAAGTATTCACCCCCTTTGGCATTTTTCCTATTCAGGGGTTTGTATCATTTGATTTACACAACATGCCTACCACCTTGAAGGAGAAAAAGATTGTTTATTGTGAAACAAACAATAAATAAAACGATAAAACAGAAAGCTTAAGCATGCATAACTATTCACCGCCCCCAAGTCAATACATTGTAGAGAGGCCTTTGTCAGCATTTACAGCTGCAAGTCTCTTGGGGTATGTCTCTATAAGCTTGGCATATCTAGCCACTGGGATTTTAGCCTATTCTTCAAGACAAAACTGCCCCAGCTCCTTCAAGTTGGATGGGTTCCGCTGCTGCTCAGCAATATTTAAGTCATACCACAGATTCTCAATTGGATTGAGGTCTTTGCTTTGACTCGGCCATTTCAAGACATGTAAATGTTTCCCCTTAAACCACTCAAGTGTTGCTTTAGCAGTATGCTGGAAGTGAACCTCCATCCCAGTCTCAAATCTCTGGAAGACTGAAACAGGTTTCAGTTTCCCTGTATTTAGTGCCATCTATCGTTACTTCAATTCTGACCAGTTTCCCAGTCCCTGCCAATGAAAAACATCCCAACAGCATGATGCTGCAACCACCATTCTTCATTGTGGGGATGGTGTTCTCGGGGTGATGAGAGGTGTTGGGTTTGCACCAGACATAGCGTTTTCCTTGATGGCCAAAAATCAACATTTTAATCTCATCTGACCAGAGTACCTTCTTCCATATGTTTTGACAGTCTCCCACATGACTTTTGGAGAACACCAAGCATGTTTGCTCTTTTTTTTCTTGAAGCAATGGCTTTTTATATGGCCACTCTTCAGTAAAGCCCAGCTCTGTGGAGTGTCCGGCTTAAAGTGGTCCTATGGACAGATATTCCAATCTCCGCTGTGGAGCTTTGTAGCTCCTTCAGGGTCATCTTTGGTCTCTTTGTTGCCTCTCTGATTAATGCCCTCCTTGACTGGTCTGTAAGTTTGGTGGGCCACCCTCTCTTGGCAGGTTTGTTGTGTTGCCATATTCTTTCCATTTTGTAATAATGTATTTAATGGTGCTCCGTGGGATGTTCAAAATTTCTGATAGTTTTTTATAACTCAACCCTGATCTGTACTTCTCCACAACTTTGTCCATGATCTGTTTGGAGAGCTTCTTGGTCTTCATTGTGCTGCTTGCTTGGTGGTGTCCCTTCCTTAGTGGTGTTGCAGACACTGGGGCCTTTCAGAACAGGTATATATACACTGAGATCAAGTGACAGATCATGTGACAGTTAGTTTGCACACAAGTGGACTTTATTCAACTAATTATGTAACTTCTGAAGGTAATTGGTTGTTCCAGATCTTATTTAGGGGCTTCATAGCAAAGGGTAGTGAATACATATGCACGCACCACTTTCCCGATTTATTTATTGTTTAACAAATTTTGTTATAGCCAGATCAACAGCAATAGCATACATAATAGTTTAATAATTTTTTTTTTTTACACATTGACCAATGGTGTTTGTAGAAATAATGAAGAAAACAGTTCCCAAAATTGTCCCCTGTGGTACACCTTTATGTACTTCAAGACATTCAGATTTAATCACATCAATCACGATGGAGTTCTGTCACTAAGATAATCATAAAACCTCGATAGGTCCTATCGTGGACAACTTATTTTCAATATCATAGCATGATCAACAGTATCAAAAGCTTTTGACAGGTCCACAAACAAAGCAGCACATATAGTTTTAGTGTATGTTGCTGTAATACTGCTATGCCCAGGCCTAAACCCCGATCGAGGACAACTTATTTTCAATACAATAGCATGAACAACAGTATCAAAAGTTTTTGGCAGGTCCACAAACAAAGTGGCTCATTTAGTTTTAGTGTCTAAAGCATTCACAATGTTATTAACATCTAAAGTGGTTGCTGTAATACAGCTATACCCAGGCCTAAACCCTGATTGTACAAGCCTTGAAATGCATCGATAATTATTAAGACCACTACTATCCCCGCCCTTATGGAGTGGTTGCACAAGAGCGGAATCCATACTTTTGGAATATTTCCTGATAGCAATGGTAAATAAAAAATATTAGTAATGTGCTCTAAAAAAACCACCACTGCCTATAAAGCTCTATATAGCGTATCAACCACAGGAAATAGAGGTGCTCGTGATGAATTTAAATCATTTTGACAGACATAAATAAAATCATACAAAATACTACATCAGAGAGCATACATTTAGCCACAGAGGATCAATAGCTTCCAATCAATTGCTGTGGATTATGTTTTATTATTTAGTCGCAAAGGCCACAATTTGAGCAAATATAGAACAGCTTGTTGTATCCACCACAGTTGTAGAAACATCTCAAGGATGATCAATGGAAACAGGATGCACCTGAGCTAATTCTGAGTCTCATAGCAAAGGGTCTGAGTATTTTTGTTTTTAATGTTTAATACACTTGTAAAAATCTCTAAACTTGTTTTCACTTCATCATTATGGAGTATTGTATGTATATTGATACATTTTTTTGATATTGTCCATTTTAGAAAAAGGCTGTAACGTAACAAAATGTGGAAAAAGTTCTGAATACTTTCCGAATGCACTGTAAATCACATTTAGATTATGGTAATTCATCTTAACAGAACATGCAGCAAAGTGCATCCTTCTTACCGAACTCTGATGCACACTTTGAAGATGTTAGAATAAATGTCCACATGTACTTTTCCTCAGCCAACAAGACGAGTAACGAACAACAAAACCATTAGTCTGTGTCAATCTACGATCCCCCATAGTAGAAAAGTGTACCTATTCTATTGGACAGCTTGTCAAGAAATAAATTGCCTATTTCAAACATACTATGGGACAGATGTGGTATGATAGATCGCATATTCATACAACAAGTAGGCCTAGGCTTCATAAAAAAAGTTAAAAAGCAATGAGTCTGATGCCACAGATCAGAAGGTTTAGCTTCAAATGTTGATAAACTATTTCTTCACATTATAAACTCAGCAATGTGGCCATAGGTTATGAGCAAATGTTTGTTTCACAATACAATTAGCGTAAAATACTGTAGTCAAAGTGACAGAGATTAAAATATTCAACATTTTAAAAGTCTAAAGATGCAACAACTATGGGTTGCTAATATGACTAGGATTGTGCCTTTGGCAACCGGACAATGAAAGAAAATGTAAAACCAATAGAACATGATATAAATAGGCTACTGGTTTCAATTAAATATGGAAGTCTATGTAAAATATTTGGTCGGACTTTACCTAGGCTTCTTTGAAGCAAGGTTAAACATGCCTCATAATAGAAGGTAAAACGTTCAGGTTTCAAACAATGAATATATGTTTTAAAAATACAGTGGGGAGAACAAGTATTAAAATCCTGCAACACACGCAAGGTCCCCCTGCTCAAGCCAGCGCATGTCCAGGCCCGTCTGAAGTTTGCCAATGACCATCTGGATGATCCAGAGTAGGAATGGGAAAAGGTCATGTTGTCTGATGAAACAAAAATAGAGCTTTTTGGTCTAAACTCCACTCGTCGTGTTTGGAGGAAGAAGGATGAGTACAACCCCAAGAACACCATCCCAACCGTGAAGCATGGAAGTGGAAACATCATATTTGGGGATGCTTTTCTGCAAAGGGGACAGGACGACTGCACCGTATTGAGGGGAGGATGGATGGGGCCATGTATCGCGAGAACTTGGCCAACAACCTCCTTCCCTCAGTAAGAGCATTGAAGATGGGTCGTGGCTGGATCTTCCAGCATGACAACGACCCGAAAAACACATTCAGGGCAACTAAGGAGTGGCTCCGTCAGAAGCATCTCAAGGTCCTGGAGTGGCCTAGCCAGTCTCCAGACATGAACCCAATATAAAATCTTTGGAGGGAGCTGAAAGTCCGTATTGCCCAGCGACAGTCCCAAAACCTGCAGGATCTAGAGGTCTGTATGGAGGAGTGGGCCAAAATCCCTGCTGCAGTGTGTGCAAACCTGGTCAAGAACTACAGGAAATGTATGATCTCTGTAATTGCAAACAAAGGTTTCTGTACCAAATATTACCTTCTGCTTTGCTGATGTATCAAATACTTATGTCATGCAATAAAATGCAAATGAATTACTTAAAAATCATACAATGTGATTTTCTGGATTTTTGTTTTATATTCCGTCTCTCACAGTTGAAGTGTACCTATGATACAAAATTACAGACCTCTACATGCTTTGTAAGTAGGAAAACCTGAAAAATCGGCAGTGTATCAAATACTTGTTCTCCCCACTGTACATACCACCTCAAGCTCAATGCAAAGTGGTGTATGATGCGCTGATGAAGCCTGCCTTCCTGTGCATTTGAATAGCTTCAATTTGGCTACCATGAGAAATAGGCCTAAAAAAAGTATCTATTTTTAATCGTGGACATCAAAACTATTTTTAACACACAATTGTATTTTGAATTGTTGCACAATGATTGGGTTTATAAAAGAGCTGTCTTACAGGTTTTCCGCTCAAAAGCCCTATAGCTGTATGCTGTGTTCTTGTGATCAGTAAGATACATAACAAATATATGCATGTCAATTTAATTCAACTCCATTCTGAAAATTAACCAATAGACTGATAAGCTTGACCTGTCAAATGTATTTCCATTGACTGCTATTTTCATCAATGAATAGGCTAAAAATAATTATTTCGCAAAATATACATTTTTTCTTTTCCAGGACAATTGGCTGGTGCTAATATTATTTATCGTCTTCAAATGTGTTTATTTTTGCCAAATGCCGGCTATTAGGCTACCGGCATACATAAACCCTGTGCCAGACAAAAAAACGGGAGGATTTCAATTCATCGGATATTTGAGAAATGTATCTTATCCATTGAGTGTAAAACCTGTGTTCTCGAGTAGCTCAGTTAGTAGAGCAGGTCACTTGTAACCCCAGGGTTGTGGGTTTGATTCCCCTTTGTGGAACAGTACAAATGTAAATGTATGCACTTGCTACTCTAAGTTGTGAGTGCAACTGTAGGAATCAGTTGGAGTGCCAGTGTGTGCTACCTTCATATCATAGGCCTGCAGTATAATAGGCTAATAGCCACACCACAGTTAACCTTCACAAATGATTCTAAACTTCATGTAGGTAATATCAAAAGTAAGTCGAGCCATTGTTTATGGGGAAAATACTCGCAGGATATTGTATCACGGCAAATACAACATCACATTTGGCCAAAGAAAATTACTGAAAAATAATGCAACAAAACACTTGTGAACTGGTTTAAACCTTCACAAAAGTTTTGAACAGGCTCTATATACAATAACAGGCACTTATGTACAATAATGATCAAATAAATTATTATTATAAAAAATGGATCCTACCGGAATAGCGAGTTACACTGTAGCCTGCATTTTGTGTGGTATTAAAAAATATTCTGCTATTGTCTTCTATAATTTGATTGATGTATGAAATCTCTTTATAAAAGGCCCATTACTTTCCACACCCAACAAAATGTTTGCCATTTGTGGAAATCCTAAAACATGTCTGCTCAACTGTATGCTATGCAAATACCGATTTATAGGTGCATGCAATGCGTTACCAACTTAAAGCATCTTCCATCGGCTACACAGCAATGTACCTATTTATTACACGGAAATAAAAGCCCAGAAAGCCTTTGGGGATAATGAAGGACTTGCCCGCTCAACACTTAGATAATGTCCTACAATCCCAATGCTGAGCGATTGCTATCTGCAAGAAAAACTTCTACCAGTTGATGAGCCATAAATCAAGAACCCCTCCTTCCTCTCAATCACTAATAAACCCTCCTTGCTGAGCTCAGCAGCAGCATCCTGTCTCTCATCATGGCAGACCTCACATTAATAGCTATGAATGACTAACACAAAAGTTGTGGTTTTGGAGAGTTTCTGTGATGAACATAACAAGTGTGTCACAGTATTTCCTTGACAACAGTTGACTAGGAAGTGTACATGACAGCTTGACCTTGGGAGAAGTACATAAATAACAACTGAAAACACTACAGTACACTACAGAACCAAAGCAGATATACAGTGTATTTGGGTTATGATGTTGAGCGATTTATGCTATTTTCAATATTTGAAAAATGCAGCAATGTTTCTGTAACATCATAATGGAATATAGGATATAATTTATTACATTTTAAATGGAAGCAAAGAAAACATTTCTCTCTCTCCCTTTCTCTATCTCGGTGTGCCCGTGTGTATGTGTCTGATGTGTGTGTGTTGCCACTTCTGTCACAGGAAATCACACACAGCCTTTGTTCAAGATCACATCCACCCCCTATACACCCAACTCACTTTGATATGGGTTTCATTGGACCCACATAAAGCTGGAATGGTTTACGGGCTTATGGTGTATTTACAAAGGCTGTGGCTCAGTGGGTCACCACTGTGCTGGTTGTCCTGAAAGAACCACACTGCAGACCCATGTCCTTTTCGTAGGAATGTCACGAGAGGGGGGCCAGTTGCTAAGGCTTTCTAAAGAACCATACACTGCCATATACTAAACTAAATCATGAAAAACTCCCCATGGTAAGGGAAAGGTTTAGAAATGACCTCATTGGGGAGACCGAGGATGGTAAGTAACACTTTTCAGCTTTTTGTCAGTTTCTCAGAGATTTTTTATGGTAGTGTATTCAAAACTTGATACAAACGACCTACATCTGTCCTTTACAAATGTGTGTTTTTCTTATATATGTAAATCAAACTGCAAACGCATGGTGTTGTCTTAAATACGAGGAGTGAAGTGTTACAATGTACCCCATGGTCTGGGTTAGTTGTAACAATGCTTGGGGTGAATTGTAACAGAATTTTAAAAAAATGCATAATTATTGAATGCCTTCATTGAGATCATGAGAGCAACATTGCCATGTTTAACATTTTGTTTGGCAGAAATAACAAATAGTAAAATGTTTACTATTTTACCCTCCACTAAATGATATTTCTCAACCAAACAACAACTTGGCTAAACAAAACACCTACATTTTTGTGTTGTGTGTCTGTGAGTGTGCATGCGTGTGTGTCTGAATGTTGGACATGCTCAATTAATCAGTCACAGTTGTGACAGTGGTATGGCTGTCCTGTGGTGCAGGCTTGTGGACCCATAATTTGCATTCCCAGCACCACCCAGAACTTCTTGGACTTGGAATTGTTAAGTGCTCTATACACACAATGCAGAAGTGTTCCTCGTTGGAGGAATCTGAATCGTCTGTTTCAATGTGCTTTGTTTTGTCTTTTTTCTTAGGCAGAACACTTTTTGTTGATGTTTAGTTTGGTTTGTCTTGACTTGCTTCTTTCCAGCAGTTTAAGGCAGGGCCATTTTTATTTTTGCGTTCTGAGAGCTTGACTGTTTATGCTCTTCTTCCAATGCCTGCTTGGTGGGTGTATCCGTCAAAATCACAGTCTTTCTCCTCTTCCTACTCTTTGTTGTAATTTCTTGGGCCCTGATTTTAGGAAGGGGCGTGCATCAACTGGGTTGAAATCTGAAGAGTAATCAGGTGTTTCCATGTGGAGAGGTGGCCTGGAAGGCAGTTGGAGTTGGCCTGGGAGGCAGTCGGAGAGGCGGCCTGGGAGGCAGTCGGAGAGGCGGCCTGGGAGACAGCTGGGGAGGTGGGCTGGATAGCAGTGGGCACAGTGGTCATAACTCAGCTGCCCTCAAGAGATACTCTTACAACTTTGGCTCCTGCTCATACATGAAGTCCCTGTTTCCACTACGGTAGCCTACAGCTCTCTTGACCCCTTCTCCAGTAGCTTCTTTATCTCTTTGCAGAATCTGAACAGGGTCACATAGTATATGCCATGCAACTTTGCAATCGATCTGATTGACTTCCCCTGCTCTGCTACATAATTTGACGCTAAGTTCAAAGTGTGGAGGTACTCACCTGTCTGTCTTTCTTTTCCATGACCTATTCATACTGAAAAGAAAAGAAAACATGTACCAAAAACATTCAGCTTTACTCTGGGTGAGTTGTAACATTTTCTCACAGGTTGTTCCAACAAACCCTAACCCATGCAGCCATTAGCTATTTCAGCTAATGTCAATGTTACAAATTTAGCATTGCTAATTTGCATCAAATATCTCTACACAGACTGGTTAAAGACTACACAGACCTGATATAAGTTTGGTGAATGGAACTACACATCAGTTGATGCCATCACAAAAATACATTTGCGACTTGCTTTTTCACACGAGGGTTTAGGACTAAACTGAGCTTGTGCACAGTGAATCACATGATTCTACCTCACTCCTGATTGGAGTAATTGGAAGTGTTACAACCATCCCCAGTATCCCCTACTTTTAAAGTGGCCACAATGTACTGTGTAGAGAATTGATTACAGTGGAATAACACCTCTAATCTGGGGACAAACATTGTACGAATATGCAATACATTTTTGAAAAAGGGACCATACTGTCATGTACCACATTTGATTCTTTACCACTTATATTGTAAAGGTCTCTCATTTGAATATGAGTGAATAAAATATTTTTGGTGAAAGGGCAGTCGTTTTCGCTTTTCCCTGACCAGTTCATTTTAACTTTTTGGCCATTTCGGTAAGAATCATTATGTCGTAAAAAATATTTTCAGTAAGTCTTATCTGTTGATTGATCACCGCATCCACCAACAACAAAGTGAGATTTTCAATGCCGGACTGTTTGAGATTCAGGCACTTCGTTGTGATCCCACTGTGTTAGGCATAGCAAACAATGGTCATAGGTAGCCTAGAACAGTAGCACGGGAGTCACCTACTTTGCATAAGTGTGTAAAGACACCACGTAGGTGAACAGCCTATCTCCCTAACCACTATTATGGTGGCCACTATAGTAAAATAGCTCAATTGGATCAGGTAATGGTTGGCAGCCAATGTTTAATTAACTCCTAATCTAGAACCACAGACTCCATAGCTTGCATGTCCTGCACCATGCAGTATCATGGAGAAGTATGTTCCGTGACCTACAAAATAATCAAGGTTGCCATGCATAGAGACACAGCAAAGTAGTGGACAATTATCATGTTGATCTAACCATGAAGCATGCCTAAAGCACAACTTGATGTCTGGCATAATACAGACACTCCGCATGTCAGAGTGTGTGTGTGTGTGTGTGTGTGTGTGTGTGTGTGTGTGTGTGTGTGTGTGCGTGCGCACGCGAACACGCCTGCGTTCGTGCATGCTTGTGTGCCTGTATGTAGCAATTAGATAATTCAATGACTTGATAATTTCATGACTTGGACTTGGAAACATATTTGAAAGTAGGGTTGAAGTGTCACAATGAATGTGGATTAGACTCCTAACTGTGATGGTGTCCTCATAAACAAAACATTTTTTTTTTTTTATCTCATTCCAGTGTTTGGCTCAAAACTCAATGCCAACAAAATTCATGGATGTAGACGGGAAGTAATTTGAACAGATTACGGTACCTAGAATTACGCATCAGGTCTGCCAGTAATTCCGTTGCTCATTACAATGTGTTAAGGAGCTGATGGCATTTACAGTTGTAATGTATGTTGATGATGAATATAGCAAGGGTCGGTGAAAGGAGAGGAGCTAAAATGAAAGATAATGATGTCATTCATCTAGCCCTGCCAATATAATACCTTTTCATATATTTTTGTCCACTTTAATAATGGGATTTCTGCTTGAATCGGCTTTGGAACATATTTCTAAATGGTTAGTGTTACGATCAGTATCACTTACCGGGCCTGCTCAACATATTGTACTGGTACCTGAACTAAGATTAATAACACCACAATGACTGTGTGGTGGGGTAACATTTATCATATGTAATAGACATACCTCACATGCGATCCATAATAAGACTATGCAATTAATATGAACAAAGCCTATTAAACTGAATAACTGACTCCATAACGATGATTTTGCAATATGCAAGAGACTATTGTTGAGTTACAGTAATAGGCCCTCAAAGGTCTGGGAATGGAATTCTAAAGGCAAATATATTGAATTACATTGTAAAATGCACTATACAAGGCATAAACTTAAATTACAACGGATTAACAAGCATTAACTAAGGTTAACTTACAACACAAAGGATTAACTTTTCAGACCAACTCAGGCCATGGGTCTGGGAAGTATACAATACATGTTTCATACAACCTTATTACAGGTGCAAAATACATGAGCAGAGGCAGAACAAAGGCCTTTCATTCCATTTATAAAATGTGAAGGTGTAACTCTTTCAAACCTAAACTAACCACAATTGACCAAGAAAACAATACCAAGTTACAGTAAGCTGATCACCCAGGCCCAATCTCCACAGTATCACACAGCATCTAAAGGCGTGTGTGGGGATGTCCAGTGAAGATAAGGCAGAATGTCTAAAGAAAGAAAGAAAATCTCTTTGCAAAGAGTGGTTTAGAGTTATGCCTGTACAGATACAAGTTACCACAGATATCATAAAGATAGATAGCATCACTAAAACACATTTCAATAGTCAGTCCTCTGGATACACAGAGACAGAGAGACCGAGCCAGATCCTCTGATAGCTCTTTTGACAATCCCCACATCCACCGAGGACACACAAAAGCCAGAGATTCTGCTCCTCATTGACTCGAACAGCAAATACATTCAGGAGGATAACTTTTGCCCAAACACAAAGTGTCTAAACTCTGGTGCCCAAACACTAGGCATGCCCTGGAGCAGTTGTCCGAGGACAGACTAGGGTCCCCCAGCCACATCATAATTCACATGAGCACAAATGACTTGAGGACCCAGCAGGAAAGGGTGGCCACAGCACTCAAGGGAGTAATTGAAAAAGGTTCTTCCACTTTCCCCAACACACAAGTGGTTATCTCCACCCTTCTGCCACAAAAATACTTTCACCATGCCACCATACAGCGGGTGAATGCAAGCATTTTGCGAGACTGTGCATCAAAACCTAATGTCTACCTGGCCCACCGCTCCACCCTGGACGACCAGGTCCACCTCTACAAAGCAGCAATCCCAACATTTTCTCAGACCCTGAAGGACATCACCCTCAATCGTTGCCCCAGCACCTCACACAGGAGCAGCAGAACATCGGACACCCCGCCCAGACCATTGAGACACCGTCCTAGACCTGCAAGACCCCCCTCCTGAAGGACCTACACAGAGAGAACTCACGCCAAGAGGACAAACACCCAGACCACAGCATCACCAGCCACACCCCTACCAGCTAAGACCATCCCAAGCAAACCCTGGCCACACTATATACAACTCCTCATATCAGACCTATGCCCCTTCTGCCCACCCCATGTGGCAAGGACCTCAACATGAAAGCAGGACAAATGCCCAGGCCGTTAGCAGAGCAACAGGCCCAACCCCACAATTACACCCACCTAAGCCCCATCCTGTGACCTAAGAGGTATGCATCAGATGCTCAAAATGCTCTGCTCACACCTACTGTGATGGTCTGGGCCTAAACCACAAAAAAACAATACTAGACATTATGGAACACAAGCTTCTATCTCATCCTGGAATATACAAAGTCTGAGGTCATCTGCCTTTGGCCTAAAGAGCAGGAACCCAGACTTCAAATACATTGGAAATACAGACATTGTCATCCAACAAGAAACATGGTATAAAGGAGATGGACCCACTGGTTGCCCTCTAGGTTACAGAGATCTGGTAGACCCATCCACCAAACTACCAGGTGTGAAACAGGGGGTATAGAGCAGACATAACCCACTGATAAATTAGTCAAAACAGAAACATTTTACAAGTGGCCAGAAATGAATGAGGAAATTGTCTTTAACTTCTTAAGGCTAGGTGGCACTATTTTCACATCCGGATGAAAAGTGTGCCCAAAGTAAACTGCCTGCTACTCAGGCCCAGAAGCTAGGATATGCATATTATTAATAGATTTGCATAGAAAACACTCTGCAGTTTCTAAAACTGTTAAAATTATGTCTGCGAGTATAACATAACTTATTTGACAGGCGAAACCCCAAGGACAAACCATCCAGGATAATTGTTTTTTGAGGTCACTCTCTTTTCAATGGGTTTCTATATGGATCTAGATTTCTAAGGCACTGGCTTCCACTAGATGCCAGTCTTTAGAAATTGGTTGATCATTTTCCTTAGAGAAATGAAGTAGGGCTGTTCAGAACGCGGGTCGAGTCTAGTGTACTGTGGTTGTTGAGGCGCGCGACCTGAAAGCTCGCTCCACATTGTTTTCGTCCGGTATTGAACATAGTTTATCCCGTCTTAACTTTTATCGATTATTTACGTTTAGAAATACCTGAAGTTGGATTAGGAAAGTTGTTTGAAATGTTTGGATCAAGTTTACAGGTAACTACATTGGGGCAAAAAAGTATTTAGTCAGCCACCAATTGTGCAAGATCTCCCACTTAAAAAGATGAGAGAGGCCTGTAATTTTCATCATAGGTACACTTCAACTATGACAGACAAAATTACAAAAAAATTCCAGAAAATCACATTGTAGGATTTTTTTATGAATTTATTTGCAAATTCTTGTGGAAAATAAGTATTTGGTCAATAACAAACGTTTATCTCAATACTTTGTTATATACCCTTTGTTGGCAATGACAGAGGTCAAACGTTTTCTGTAAGTCTTCACAAGGTTTTCACACACTGTTGCTGGTATTTTGGCCCATTCCTCCATGCAGATCACCTCTAGAGCAGTGATGTTTTGGGGCTGTTGCTGGGCAACACAGACTTTCAGCTCCCTCCAAAGATTTTCTATGGGGTTGAGACCTGGAGACTGGCTAGGCCACTCCAGGACTTTAAAATGCTTCATACGAAGCCACTCCTTCGTTGCCTGGGCGGTGTGTTTGGGATCATTGTCATGCTGAAAGACCCAGACACGTTTCATCTTCAATGCCCTTGCTGATGGAAGGAGGTTTTCACTCAATCTCACGACACATGGCCCCATTCATTCTTTCCTTTACACGGATCAGTCGTCCTGGTCCCTTTGCAGAAAAACAGCCTCAAAGCACGATGTTTCCACCCCCATGCTTCACAGTAGGTATGGTGTTCTTTGGATGCAACTCAGCATTCTTTGTCCTCCAAACACGATGAGTAGAGTTTTTACCAAAAAGTCATATTTTGGTTTCATCTGACCATATGACATTCTCCCAATCTACTGCCGGATCATCCAAATGCTCTCTAGCAAACTTCAGACGGGCCTGGACATGTACTGGCTTAAGCAGGGGCACACGCCTGGCACTGCAGGATTTGAGTCCCTGGCTGTGTAGTGTGTTACTGATGGTAGGCTTTGTTACTTTGGTCCCAGCTCTCTGCAGGTCATTCACTAGGGCCCCCTAGTTATTTTTGCTCACCATTCTTGTGATCATTTTGACCCCACAGGGTGAGATCTTGCGTAGAGCCCCAGATCGAGGGAGATTATCAGTGGTCTTGTATGTCTTCCATTTCCTAATAATTTCTCCCACAGTTGATTTCTTCAAACCAAGCTGCTTACCTATTGAAGATTCAGTCTTCCCTGCCTGGTGCAGGTCTACAATTTTGTTTCTGGTGTCCTTTGACAGCTCTTTGGTCTTGGCCATAGTGGAGTTTGGAATGTGACTGTTTGAAGTTGTGGACAGGTGTCTTTTATACTGATAACAAGTTCAAACTGGTGCCTTAATACAGGCAACGAGTGGAGGACAGAGGAGCCTCTTAAATGAGAAGTTACAGGCTTGTGAGAGCCAGAAATCTTGCTTGTTTGTAGGTGACCAAATACTTATTTTCCACCATAATTTGCAAATAAATTCATAAAAAATCCTAAAATGTGATTTTCTGGATTTTTTTTCTAATTTTGTCTGTCATAGTTGAAGTGTACCTGTGATGAAAATTACAAGCCTCTCATCTTTTTAAGTGCGAGAACTTGCACAATTGGTGGCTGACTAAATACTTTTTTGCCCCACTGTATATTAGATATATTTTTGTCATGTTGCGCGAGTTGGAACCGGTGTTTTTCTGGATCAAATGCTCCAAATAAATTGACATTTTGGAGATATAACGTCAGAATTTATCGAACAAATGGACCATTTGTGACGTTTAATGGACATATTGAAGTGCCAACAGAAGAAGATCTTCAAAAGGTAAGCCATGAATTATATCATTATTTCTGACTTTTGTGTCGTGCCTGGTGGGTTGAAATGTGATTTTCATGTGTTTGTTTGATGGGGTGCTGTCCTCAGATAATAGCATGGTTTGCTTTCGCCGTAAAGACTTTTTGAAATCTGACACTGTGGCTGGATTAACAAGAAGTTTCTTTAAACCGTAAAACACTTGCATGATTAATGAATTTTGAGTATTTCTGTTTTTGAAATTGGCGCGCTGCTATTTAACTGGGTGTTTTCAAAACAATCCCGTTGACAGGATTGGTGCACGAAGGGATCACTAAGAAGTTAAGAGAAAAATGTCCTCATGTGTGCTACCAATATCCCCCCAGTAGAATCCCCATATTTTAACAGTGACAGCTTCTCCATCATAGAGGGGGGAGATCAACCATTTCCAGGCCCAGGGTCATGTGGTGACCTAAATGCCAGAACTGGACACAAACCTGAAACCCCCAGTACACAGGGGGACAAACACCTATCTGGAGGTGACAGCATTCCCTCCCCCATATAACCCCCTAGACACAACTACAACAGAAATCTAATAAAATCACATAACATTTTATTGGTCACATGCAGATGTTTTTCCGAGTGTAGTGAAATGTGGGTCACAACTCCTGCAGCTCTGTCGGACGCTGGGTATGCACATAGTCAATGGTAGGCTTTGAGGGACTCCTATGGTAGCTACACCTATAGCTCATCTCTTGGCAGTAGTACTGTAGACTACTTTATCACTGACCTGAACCCAGAGTCTCTTAGAGCATTCAGTCAGTTCACTGCCAGCCCTATCAGATCACAGCAAAATTACACTCTACATGAACAGAGCTTTGCTGAATCATTAGGCACATCAAGCCAAAGAAACTGAATAACATAAGATACGCTATAGATAGAAAGTAGTGTGGAAATTCACCAAGAAAAACAATTAGGCAACAAATTCAATCCCTTCTAGACAATTCACTGGACAAAATCTTTCACTGTGTTAGTGAAGGTGTAAACTTGGCAGTAGAAAACCATAATAGTATATTTGACCTCTCAGCTTCCCTATTCAAATAAAAAAATTGCAAGCAGACATCTGAAGAAAGTTATCAATGACAAATGGTTTGATGAAGAATGTAAAAACCTAAGACATTGAGTAAACTATCCAACCAAAAACATAGAGACCCAGAAAACCTGAGCCTACGCCTTCACTATGGTGAATCACTAAAACAATACAGAAATACACAGCTCAATGTAATTAAAGAATCCATAGAATCTAACCAATTTTGGAAACTCGGTTATTTGTTTAGAGTTTATCTATCCAAAAATTAGATGGATAAACCACTTCTCCAATCATTTTGGCTCTATAACAAAAAACAGCAAAAACATATACATGATCAAATACAAATCTAAGAATCAACTATTAAAGACCACCAGGAATCACTGGATTATCCAATTACATTGAATGAACTACAGGACAAAATAGGACACCAAATTGAGACTCCACATGCAGAATTCTGCAAAAATATACTACGTATAACACCAAATAATGCATGCAGAGCAGAATTAGGCTGATACCCACTAATTATCAAAATCCAGAATAGAGCTTTTAAATTCTGCATCCACCTAAAAGGAAGCAAATTCCTAAACTTTCCATAACAAAGCCATCACCTACAGAGAAATTAACCTGGAGAAGATCCCCCTAAGCAAGCTGATCCTGCAGCTCTGTTCACAAACAGACCGCACAGGGCCCCAGGACAGCAACACAATTAGACCAAACCAAATCATGAGAAAACAAAAAGATAATTATTAAAATGTAAGCAAACAGGAATGCTATTAGGCCTTAAACAGACAGTACACAGTGGCAGAATACCTGACCACCATGACTGACCCAAAATTTAGGAAATCTTTGACGATGTACAGACTCAGTGAGCATAGCCTTGCTATTAAGAATGGACACGGAAGGCAGACCTGGCTCTCAAGAGAAGACGGGCTATGTGCACACTGCCCACAAAAGGAGGTGGAAACTGAGCTGCACTTCCTCCTGCCAAATGTATGACCTTAACAGACACATATTTCCCTACATATTTTCCTCAGATTACACAGACTCACAAACAATTCGAAAACAAATCCAATTTTGATAAACTCCCATATCTATTGGGTGAAATACCACAGTAAGATTTGTGACTTGTTGCCAAAAGAAAAGCGCAACAAGTGAAGAACAATCACCATTGAAAATACAACTTATATTTATGATTATTTATTAAAATATTTGCACGTCATTATAACAATGTATATATACAGAATATGACATTTGAAATGTCTTTATTCTTTTGGAATATTTTTCAATTGTAATGTTTACTGTACAATTTGTATTGTTTATTATCTCTTTCACTTTATTTGGCATTTTAAACATATTTCCCCCATGCCAACAATAACCCTTCAATTTAAATTGAATTTGAGAGTGTGAGAGAGAGAGAGACATTTTGGCCCCTCAAAGGGGGAAAAGGCATACTGGCTCCTGTCCTTCGTGTTTTGTTGGACCATTTGCCATGCTGCCAGAGGTGACAGAGAGCACAAATTAAGGCAGAGCCTACATCTACATCCTAAATTGTCATGCCTTAGCCATTGGCTTCCTACACCAGCAATATAGTGGCTTGCGAAAGTATTCACCCCTTTGGCATTTTTCCTATTTTGGTGCCTTACAACCTGGAATTAAAATAGATTTTGGGGGGTTTGTATCATTTGATTTACACAACATGCCTACCACTTTGAAGATGCAAAATATTTTTTATTGTGCAACAAACAAGACATAAGATCAAAAAATGAAAACTTGAGCGTTAATGACTGTTCACCCACCAAGAGTCAATACTTTGTAGCGCCACCTTTTGCAGCAATTACAGCTGCAAGTCTCTTGGGGTATGTCTCTGAGCTTGGCACATCTAGCCGCTGAGACTTTTGCCCATTCTTCAAGGCAAAACTGCCTTACTCCGCTGGTGTACAGCAAGATTTAAGTCGTACCACAGATTCTCAATTAGATTGAGGTCTGGGCTTTGACTAGGCCATTCCTAGACATTTCAATTTCCCTTTAATAAACAACTTGAGTATTGCTTTAGCAGTGTGTCCTGCTGGACGGTGAACATCTGTCCCAGTCTCAAATCTCTGGAAGACTGAAACAGGTTTCCCTCAAGGATTTCCCTGTATTTAGCACCATTCATCATTCCTTCAATTCTGACCAGTTTCCCAGTCCTCCCTGCCAACGAAAAACATCACTGTGGAGATGGTGTTCTTGGGGTGATGTGAGATGTTGGGTTTGCGCCAGACATAGCATTTTCCTTGATGGCCAAAAAGCTATATTTGTCACATTGTACCAGAGTACCTTGTTCCATATTTTTGGGGAGTTTCCACATGCCTTTTGGCGAACACAAAACGTGTTTGCTTATTGTTTTCTTTTCTGGCCACTCTTCTGGGTTTGTTGTGGTGCCATATTCTTTCAATTTTGTAATAATGGATTTATCGGTGCTCCATTGAATGTTCAAAGTTTCTGATATTTTTTATAACCCAACCCTGATCTGTACTTCTCCAAAACGTTGTCCATTACCTGTTTAGAGAACTCCTTGGTATTCATGGTGTCGCTTGCTTGGTGGTGCCCCTTTCTTAGTGGTGTTGCAGACTCTGGGGCCTTTCAGAACAGGTGTATATATACTGAGATCATGTGACAGATCATGTGACACTTAGATTGCACACAGGTGGACTTGATTTAACTAATTATGTGACTTCTGAAGGTAATTGGTTGCACAAGATCTTATTTAAGGGCTTTATAGCAAAGGGGATGATTACATATGCACGCACCATTTTACCAGTTGTAAAAGTTTTGGGACAAAGTTTTTTTTCTTCATTTCACTTCACCAATTTGGACTATTTTGTGTATGTCCATTACATGAAATCCAAATAAAAATATATTTAAATTGCAGGTTGTAATGCAACAAATAGGAAAAATGCCAAGGGGGATGAATACTTTTGCAAGGCACTGTACATGAATTGAACTATCATTTTAATACTGTGAAAATATTAATCTGATTATCTAAACATAGTGTAAAATTGAGGGGTGGAAAACTGAGGGGTTTGAGAAAACACATAAAACCTGTGACCCGTAGATAGAAAATGTGAAATGCAGCATCATACAGGAATGATTTCTATATTTTGAAAGTTCTATATATTGAAAAATTGATTGGTGACAAGCAAAACGTTTTAGGGCTATGTCAACTATGGACTAATGAAACAAATACCAAAACATATATTTTGGGTGGACATTTCCTTTTTAAATGAAGTTGTCAACCCTGTTACTTTATTTGGCACTTACTATATTATTTTTGGGGGTTGGGAGGGGGGGGGGGGGATAAAGAAGTTCAAGATGTGCTTTTTATGACAGAATGTTAATATTATGTGAAATCAGACAAAGTTACACTTCTCAAAAGGCACCGAATTGGTGGAGCGACCCAGCTACTCTCTGAGTCCTACAGTGTACTAGCTTGCTACCTTCTGAGCTCCTCCATTGCAGTATTTAAGCCTTGTTCATATTGCTCTCAGCTGAAGCTATGTCACATGAGATGTTGCCTCCGTATAATCCCGGTTTCGGCAATCCAATTATTGCGTTTTCTACAGAGGTTGGTTAAATTTACCACTTTAATCACTGGAATCAATCAATATGCGGCTCTACTGCATGACCAGTAAATGAGGGAGCAGAGCAGCAGCCTCTGTTGAAAATCCTGCAGGAGAGACCCAGGCAGGCTGCTCACAACCATGAATAGAACAAGCCCCACAGCAGAGGTGAATATCTGCTTCCCAAATGGCACCTTGCTCCCTCGTGTTCTACTTTTGATCAGAGCCGAAAGGGGTCTATAGGGTGAGATTTGTGATTAACTGTAGTATTACAGCATCGTCAGTAAAACAATATGCATGTACTGTAACACACTATTCACACAGGGCATTATTAAAATGGCCCTTCAGAATCTCTTCTTAACTGTATAAGCCAGCCCCACATGGTAATACTGTATTTTCATGTCTAAAACAGACTAGAAGGGTAAATTATATGTTTACTGTGCATTTTGTCATGTTATACTGCTGGCATATTTGAATACATACTTCTACTTTGCCCTCAGTGACTGCACTTGTCCATTGTGAGCAATCAAACATTGTCACAATAACAAGCTAAAATTGTACAATTCTCTTAAAAGAAACATTTGACGATATGATTATAATTATTATTCTGACTACATGTTTGTTATTATAGCTGCATGGTGTCAACAAGAGCGGAGCATCTCGCTAATTGTACCTATTGTGAGGAAGAAAGTGTGTATTCATCAAGGGGCTAATACCTGTCTAATACCCTGCAATGCACCAACTCAATATGGATTAATTCTGATCAAATTCAAAAACAGTATTATTCACATAGCTACTCATGTTGTATGTTCCAAACATGTATCTCAGATATCTAGAATATGTTTTATGTATGACATTAAATCTTGGCATAGTTCCATAGGCTGCTTACCAAATGGCACTCCGTTGCCTTTACAGTGCACTACTTTGGACCAGGGCCTCTAGTCAAAAGAAGTGCACTATATAGGGAATATGGTGCCATTTGAGACTTAGTCTCATTGTCTGTCTAAACTACCCCTCAGAAAACCATAAAACCCCTTCAGATAGGGCTGCTTCATCGCTCATGTATATTATCACCTCTCTCTCTGTTAATGTTATAATTTTGTTAACCCGATTTCTGTTTGCCTTTTTGGGAGGAAGGCACAGTGATGCCGAAATGTTGCTAAATACCCATTAAATTGCTGGGAGTTTATATATGGAGTGTACGAGTTTCTTTATTTTAATAGTTTATTGCCTTTTTGGGATTTACAAAATGGTAACATTGTGTAAATCCCAAAAAGGCAAACAGAAGTGTACGAATGGGATTTACTAATGTGATAATTTGATTGCAGCGTGCATAGGTCTGCATTTTATTGATTAGTGTGTTAAAACTTGGGAATTTTTTTTCTCCCCAAGGCCCGCATTCACTATTCCATAATGGACAGATTCTTTTAAATATTTATTCATTGTCAAAATGAGCAACACAGTGCATTCTGATTCACAAGATGGTGCCGACAGCCTTTGTAGCTTCGCTTCTAGTCTTTAGAAAACTTTGCAGTATTTAGTTTTTTTAGGTATTATTTCATACATTTTTAGCCCAGAAAATCTTAAGTGTTATTACATACAGCCAGGAAGAACTATTGGATATCAGAGTGACGTAAACTTACCAGCACTACGACCAGGAATTCGACATTCCCAAAGCGGGTCCTTTGTCTGAACCACTCAGACCATTTGAGCTGATTCCAGAGGCTGACCCAAAACAACAACATCAGAGAATAGGTAGAGAGAGCGGTCTTCTGGTCAGACTTCAGAGGCGTGCACAACACCCACCGCTTATGAGTAAATTTCTCACTAATGTCCAGTCGCTAGATAACAAGGTAGACAAAATGAGGATAACGGTTGCTTTCCAGAGAGACATCAGGGATTGTAACATACTCTGTTTCACGGAAACTCGGCATATGCAGTCGGAGTTGGTACAGCCACCTGGATTCTTTGTGCGTGGCGCCGACAGGAATAAACAAGGCTACCTAAATTTGATCAGCATATTGACTGTAGCACTCACACTGGTAAAACACTGGATCACTGCTACTCTAACTTCTGCGATGCATACAAGGCCTTCCCCCGCCCTCCTTTCGGCAAATCTGACCATGACTCCACTTTGTTCCTCCCTTCCTATAGGCAGAAACTCAAACAGGATATACCCACGCTAAGGACTATTCAACACTGGTCTGACCAATCGAAATCCACCCGTCAAGATTGTTTTAATCACACGGACTGGGACATGTTCCCGGTAGCCTCAGAGAATAATATTGACGTATACACTGATTCGGTGAGTGAGTTTATAAGGAAGTGTATAGCAGATGGTGTACCTACTGTGACTAATAAACCCTACCCTAACCAGAAACCGTGGATCGATGGCAGTATTCGCGCAAAACTGAAAGCAAGAACCACCGCGTTTAACCAATGAAAGGTGACTGGGAATATGGTCAAATTCAAACAGTGTGGTTATTCCCCTCCACAAGGCAATCAAACAAGCGAAATGTCAGTTTAGAGACAATGTGGAGTAGTAATTCATCGACTCAGACACGAGACATATGTTGCAGGGTCTACAGACAGTCACGGACTACAAAAGGAAAACCAGCCAAGTCACGGACACCGATGTCTTGCTTCTTCAGGACAAACTAAACACCTTCTTTTCCCACTGAGGATAATACAGCGTCACCGACTCGGCCCGGTACCAAAGCCTGTGGGCTCTTCTTCTCCATGGCCGATGTGAGTAAGACATTTAAACGTGTTAACACTCGCAAGGCTGCCGGCCCAGACGGCTTCTCGAGCCGTGTCTACAGAGCATGCGCAGACCAGCTGGCTGGTGTGTTTACGGACATTTTCAATCTATCCCTATCCCAGTCTGCTGTCCCCACGTACTTCAAGATGGCCACCATTATTCCTGCACCCAAAAAGGCAAAGGTAACTGAACTAAATGACTATTGCCCCATAGCACCCACTTCTGTCATCAAATCAAATCAAATGTATTTATATAGCCCTCCGTACATCAGCTGATATCTCAAAGTGCTGTACAGAAACCCAGCCTAAAACTCCAAACAGCAAGCAATGCAGGTGTAGAAGCACGGTGGCTAGGAAAAACTGGCTAGAAAGGCCAAAACCTAGGAAGAAACCTAGAGAGGAACCAGGCTATGTGGGGTGGACAGTCCTCTTCTGGCTGTGCCGGGTGGAGATTATAACAGAACATGGCCAAGATGGTCAAATGTTCATAAATGACCAGCATGGTCAAATAATAATAATCACAGGCAGAACAGTTGAAACTGGAGCAGCAGCACGGCCAGGTGGACTGGGGACACCAAGGAGTCATCATACCAGGTAGTCCTGAGGCATGGTCCTAGGCCTCTGGTCCTCCAAGAGAGAGAAAGAAAGAGAGAAAGAGAGAATTAGAGAGAGCATACTTAAATTCACACAGGACACCAGATAGGACAGGAGAAGTACTCCAGATAAAAACAAACTGACCCTAGCCCCACGACACATAAACAGAAAGAGAGAATTAGAGAGAGCATACTTAAATTCACACAGGATACCGGATAGGACAGTAGAAGTACTCCAGATAAAAACAAACTGACCCTAACCCCCCGACACATAAACCACTGCAGCATAAATACTGGAGGCTGAGTCATCATGAAGTGCTTTGAGAGGCTAGTCAGGGATCATATCACCTCCACCTGTTCATTGACTAGAGCTTAGCATTCAACACCATAGTACACTCCAAGCTCATCATTAAGCTTGAGGCCCTGGGTCTCAACCCCGCCCTGTTCAATTGGGTCATGGACTTCCTGATGGGCCGCCCTCAGGTGGTGAAGGTAGGACACAACAGCTCCACTTCACTGATCCTCAACACTTGGTTGCCACAAGGGTGCGTGCTCAGCCCCCTCCTGTACTCACTGTTCACCCATGACTGCGTGACCATGCATGCCTCCAACTCAATAATCAAGTTTGCAGACGTCACAACAGTAGTAGGCTTGATTACCAACAACGACGAGACAGCCTACAGAGAGGAGTTGAGGGCACTCGGAGTGTGGTGTCAGTAAAACAACCTCTCACTCAACGTCAACGGGCTGTATCACCGGCTGGTACGGCAAATGCACCGCTCACAATCGCAAGACTCTCCATAGGGTGTTGGGCAAACTACTTGCCCTCCAGGACACCAACACCAGCCGATGTCACAGAAAGGCTAAAATGATCATCAAGGACAACAACCTCCCGAGCCACTGCCTGTTCACCCCACTACCATCCAGAAGGAGAGGTCAGTACAAGTGCATCAAAGCTCGGACCAAGAGACCTGAAAACAGCTTCTATCTCAAGGCCATCCTACTGTTAAACAGCCATCACTAACACAGAAAGGATGTTGCCTACATGCAGACTTGAAATCATTGGCCACTTTAATAAATGGATCACTAGTCACTTTAATAATGCCAATCTAACAATGTTTACATATCTTGCATAACTCATCTCATATGTATATATTGTATTTTATACCATCTATTGCATCTGCCTATGCCGCTCTGTCATTGCACATCCATATATTTACATGTATACATTCTTGATTAATTCCTTTACTTAGATTTGTGTGTATTGGGAAGTTGTTGTGGAATTGTTAGATTACATGTTAGATATTGCTGCACTGTCAGAACTAGAAGCACAAGCATTTCGCTACACTTGCAATAACATCTGCTAACCATGTGTATGTGACCAATACAATTTGATTTGGAAAGTATTTACATATTTTGTTAAATTGATTACATACTTTTTTCCACTCAACAATCTACACGCTTTAATGACACAGTGAAAACCGTTTTTTAAGAAATGTTTGCAAATGTATTAAAAATAAAAACAGAAATACCTTATTTAGATATTTACAAGTATTTACAAGTATTCAGACCCTTTGCTATGAGACTCGAAATTGAGCTCTGGTGCGTCCTGTTTCAATTGATCATCCTTGGGAGGTTTCTACAACTTGACTGGAGTACACCTGTGGTAAATTCAATTTATTGGACATGACTTGGAAAGGCATACTCCTGTCTATATAAGGTTCCACAGTTGACAGTGCATGTCAGAGCAAACACTGGCCATGAGGTCGAAGGAATTTTCCGTAGAACTACAAGACAGGATTGTGTCGATGCACAGATCTGGAGAAGGGTACCAAAAAATGTCTGCAGCATTGAAGTTCCCCAAAAACACAGTGGCCTCCATCGTTCTTAAATTGAAGAAGTTTGGAACCAACAAAACCTTTCCTAGAACTAGCTACCCGGCCAAACTAAGAAATCGAGGCAGAAAGGCCTTGGTCAGGGAGGTGACCAAGAACCTGATGGTCACTCTGAAAGAGCTACACGGTTCCTTCCAGAAGCACAACTATCTCTGCAGCACTCCACCAATCAGGCCTTTATGGTAGAGTGGCCAGACAGAAGCCACTCCTCAGTAAAAAGCACATAACAGCCCACTTGGAGTTTGGCAAAAGGCACCTAAAGAAACAAGATTCTCTGGTCTCTGATGAAACAAGATTGAACTCTTTGGCCTGAATGCCAAGCATCACATTTGAAGGAAACCTAGTACCATCACTACAGTAAAGCATGGTGGTGGTGGCAGCATCATGCTGTTGGAAGGTTTTTCAGTGGCAGGGACTGGGAGACTAGTCAGGATTGAGGAAAGATGAACGGAGCAAATTAAAACCTGCTTCAGAACGCTCAGGACCTCAGACTGGGGTGAAGGTTCTCCTGCCAACAGGACAACGACCCTAAGTAGACAGCCAAGACAACGCAGGAGTGGCTTTGGGACGAGTCTTTGAATGTCCTTGATTGGCCCAGCCAGAGCCCGGACTTACTTGAACCCGATTGGAAATCTCTGGAGAGACCTGAAAATAGCTCCCCATCCAACCTGACAAAGCTTGAGAGGATCTGTAGAGAAGAATGGGAGAAACCCCCCAAATTAAGATGTGCCAAGCTTGTACCGTCATATCCAAGAAGACTGAAGGCTGTAATCACTGCCAAATGTGCTTCAACAAAGTATTGAGTAAACAGTCTGAATACTTAAATAAAAGTATTATTTCAGTAAAAAAATGTTATACATGTGCACAATATATACATTTTTAATCCATTTTAGAATAAGGCTGTAATGTAACAAAATGTGGAAAAAGTCAAGGGGTCTGATTTACTTTCCAAATACACTGTATATATGGGTGGCTGGTAGCCTAGTGGTTAGCACGTTGGGCCAGTAACCAAAAGGTTGCTAGATTGAATCCCCGAGCTGACAAGGTAAAAAATCTGTCATTCAACCCCTGAACAAGGCAGCTAACCCACTGTCCCTAGGCAGTCATTTTAAATAATAATTTGTTCTTAACTGACTTGCCTCGTTAAATAATGGTAAAATAAATATAGGAATTTCTAATGCTCCCTGACCGTCTGGCTTTAATTTAGGTGATTATTAGCGAGATGGACAAGGTTAAGTAATGGTATAAATGTAGGTCCATTATCATTTCTACAGTTTCAAATTTGGTTTCAATCATTTTAAAGTGTATTGAGCTTGTTTTTTTTTTGTTTTTTTTACTCAAACGACCCATGTGCCGGGTGGTATGCGTTGGATAGTTCTTCCTTACAAAATACATTTCACTTATTTTCTAACTGTACTGTACAACAATTCAACAAAAACTATCTTTCTGCAGTGCTTAAAAGCTTTAATCCTCTAGTCTGTTGGGCTCTGGAGTATGTGGCATGTTAAATAAGTGTACTTGCCTGCCTCCTCATTAATGACTGTCTTTGTTTAATTGATTATCATTGTTTGCCTAATGGAATTTTTTATTTGTATCATTTAACATTTGGCTTCTAATTAATGTGGGGAATGGGCCTATTATTTTTGGGGTGTTTGTATTTATTTTTCAACTTTAACTGTGCAGTTATGAATCAATTTGCAGGGTCTGAAAAAAGAAGGTCACTGGGGTTTCTGTATTGGATAAGCTGGAATGTGCTTTAACTAAACTATAATACGCTATACTTACTTATTCTAAATGAATCACAATCCAGTCAGTCTCCACTTTGGGACATCAATTGATTTACTTATGAGCATTAAAAACTTCACTGTACAGCAGACTAGTACAAAAACAGGTACAATGAGAGGGAGGGGCAGATAGCTTACGTAGTAGAACATATTTAGCCATTGAAGGGCACAACTCTTAGATTATATGAGGAACAGATATGTGTATTGGGCAACACGCAAGCCTCGGCTTGCATGGAGTTGGACTCCGTGCAAGTACCTGTGTGGTAAAAACAAATCCCTCTTGTGGGACTTATTGTTGGCTCCTGAGAACTACAGTACATCTTGCTTGAGGGAAACATGTGGTCCATGTCGGGTCACATTGGCCATCATTTCTGCGTTAACATTGTTGGTTTGATGTCCTGTACAGGGAAAAAACACTTCCATGCCAACAGGTGTATTGCACGTGGCCAAAGAAAAGCCTTCTGACATGGTGCTACCCTGTGTCCCAAATGGAACCATATTCCGTTTCATGTAGGGAATAGGGTGCCATTTGGGATGGAACCATAGCAATCGTACAAAGAAAAGCTGCAGTGTGAAGTTGTGAAAGAACTGGGTCAAGCCAGTTCATATGCCCCCAGGCCTACCTGTCAGACTAAATCAGATTTTGCAGATATGGATATTTTTGTTTTTACTTAAAGGGATACTTCAGTTTTTTTGTTGTTGCAATGAGGTCCTTTATCTACTTCACCAGGGTCAGATAGGCCTCTGTGTCCAGTATGAACAAAGTTAGAGGTATTGTAGTTTCGCGAACCAATGCTAATGTAACCGATGTGAAATTGCTAGCTAGTTAGCGGTGGTGCGCGATAATAGCGTTTCAATTGGTGACGTCACTCGCTTGGAGTCCTTGAAGTAGTTGTTCCCCTTGCTCTGCAAGGGCCTTGGCTTTTGTGGCGCAATGGGTAACGATCCTTCGAGGGTGGCTGTTGTCGATGTGTGCAGAGGGTCCCTGGTCCGAGCCCAGGTAGGGGCGAGGTGAGGGACGGAAGCTATACTGTTACACTAACTAGCATTAGCGCAATGACTGGAAGTCTATGAGTATCTGCCAGCAAGCTATCCCTTTAAGGAAAACATGCACATGCTAAAGAAGAGCATTGAGAGCATTATTACACTTGTAATGTGAGCATAAAACCATCTTAGAGCAGACACATTTAGAAGAAAAGGTACCTGTGTGTTGGATATACCTATTGTTGGGAGTGCAGTCATGTAGATTATATGCACATCCCAAATCCCTAGAGCGGGGGCAAAAAAATATACTGCTTTGTATATACTGTTTGTGGTTTTAGCAACACATATCCTACTATGTAGGGTTTTTTCATCGTATTCTGTAGGTGCAGTCAGTCCCATCGACTCGCTTCATGAACTGCCTTTACTTAAAACTGTTCTCCCCCAGTGGTCTCTTTGAATCATTAGCAGTATCATTGTTTGGACTGAACCTGTCCTTTTCCTCTTGTCTTGCAGCTGCACACTGATCTGGATAAGGGCGAGAGCGAGGTGAAGTACACTCTCATGGGAGAAGGGGCCGGCTCCATTTTCACCATTGACGCAACGACCGGGGACATCCATGCCTTAAGAAGCCTTGACAGGGAGGTGAAGCCTTATTACACCCTCCGCGCGCAGGCAGTCGATATCGACACCAACAGGCCCCTGGAGCCCGAATCAGAGTTCGTAATCAAGGTCCAGGACATCAACGACAATGAGCCAAAGTTTCTAGAAGGGCCATACACAGCCAGTGTCCCTGAGATGTCACCTGTAGGTAAGAAGAAATATCACCCCTGCTTCTACATCTGCATTGCTTGCTGTTTGGGGTTTTAGGCTGGGTTTCTGTGTAGCACTTTCTGACATCAGCTGATGTAAAAAAGGGCTTTATAAATACATTTGATGGATTGATAGTGCACTACTTTTGACCAGAGAAAAGTAGAGCACTACGTAAGGAATAGGGTGCAATTTGGAATGCAGACATAATTTCTGAAAATGCTTCAATTAGCTGCAAACTTGACATAACAAAATAGATGCATTTCTCAGAATTTAAAAACTATCACATAGAGTTTTAGATCGAGACAGAGTACACAAATATATTATAAGAAAGGGAGTGTTATAGCCACAGATCGAACAAGAGGGAAGAAAACAAATCAACAGATTTTGACTTTTCTGCAAGTGAGCCAGTTATGCCCAAAGTGCATAAGTACATTGCGGATCGAGGCTCGTCTTTATGCTCTCTACCTCAGGGAAGGGAGCTCAAGGTAATTCACTCAGATTGGCTCCTCTTCTTCTGAATAGCAATGGAGCCCTGGTGAAGAGAACAGCATATTAGATATCTCCAAACGCTGAATGGAGCAAGGTACAGTCAATGTACAAAGTAATGTTTCAAATCACCATGGTCCCTTTCAAGCTGATCTAAAACATGGCCCAGTCTTCTACTCCATGTAGGTAAACAGAGCTGGAAGGCGCTGTGTGTGTGTGTGTGTGTGTGTGTGTGTGTGTGTGTGTGTGTGTGTGTGTGTGTGTGTGTGTGTGTGTGTGTGTGTGTGTGTGTGTGTGTGTGTGTGTGTGTGTGTGTGTGTGTGTGTGTGTGTGTGTGTGTGTGTGTGTGTGTGCGCCTGCGGGTGGATGTGTGTTCAAAATCAGGGGCAGGAATGTAGGACCTGCCGGTGAAAAGACTGTTTCCTTTATATGAGGGATTGAGCAGGAGGGCTGTATGCTTTGGGTATGATGATTATTTTCAGATGATTCTGCAGAGAGTGTGTGTGTGATAAATGGTTCAATATGGCATTGATGCAGTGTGTACCTGAGAAAAATATGAATCACTTCTAATTACATTAATAAAATGTATGGAACTGATAATGCTTCCTTTGGCAAATGGGTGTGGATTCAAAAGACCAATTTGATGAGTACTCTATTTTTATTTCAAAGAACTTCAAGGAACTGGAATGAGCCAAGTTAAAAGTGGTGTTTTAAGGGCACAGGGCGAGACCCAAATGCAGACACAGGAGGCAGATGGTTGAGCTCCGATATTTATTATGACAGAAAGGATAGGAAAAAGGCAGGTCGGGTACAGGTGAGAGTTCATAAACCAGGTCAGAGTCCAAACAGTACCAGGCGATAGGCAGGCTTGTGTCAGGACAGGCAGGGGTTCAGGCAGGTGGGCTCAGAGTCAGGACAGGCAAGGGTCAAAACCAGGAGGGCAAGAAAAGAGAGACTGGGAAAGCAGGAGCTGAGAAACAAAAACGCTGGTTGACTTGACAAACAAGACGAACTGGCACAGAGAGACAGGAAACACAGGGGTAAATACTGAGGGGAAAACAAGTGACACCTGGAGGGGGTGGAGACAAGCACAAGGACAGGTGAAACAGATCAGGACGTGACAGGTGTATAGTTTGTTTAGCTATTATTGACCCATTTTAAACAATGCACTTGTATTTAAAAGCTTTATGGAACTGGAGCTGTTTATAAAAGGATTGCATCACTAAAAAGCATAAGCAAAAGCATTAATACAGTACGTGGTGATAAACCAGTACAAAGTAACTACCTATAGTAGTTAAAGTGTAAATGACCAGCATCTCAGCTCCATTATACCCGGATGCGTGGTGCGGGGCTTTGTTAGGAAGGATTAACACTCTAAATCTCTCTCACCTAACGTTTTCATACAATTGTTATCATCTGCTCATAGCGCAAATCCTGTTTAATGGAGCCTTGCTAAAACCAACTAAGAGATTAACATGTGTCAATGGCCATTTGTGGATGTAGCTTCCCTTGGATGTCCACCTAGCATACAGTACAGTACCAGCCTGTACACATGGACTAAAAAATACATATCTCATTTAGCCACAGTAGTGATTTTATTGAGCTTGTAGATAGAATCATTTCCAATTGGATTGAATTGTAGATATACATGCTTCTGTAGAGTCAGTGGATTAATGCAATGCTGTTTTAGATTCAAGCTACAGTTATTAACTCTGTTCCTGGTACTGCAGGAAGTTGGATGGCTTCCATCTTGTTTCCTATTCCTGCTGTGGATGGCTCTTTGTTTCCTTAATGCTTGCGATGTCTAATGAATGAGTATCTTTTGGCTAAACATCCACTTGCATAGTTCTTCAAATGTATATTTCACATAGTTAATAATTCAACGTTTCAATATTGCACATTTATCTTCTATCGTATCCTCTTACTCTCACTTTAGCCTCTGTGGCTCTGTCCCAAATAGCTCCCTATTCCCTACATAGGGCATTACTTTTGACCTGAGGCCTGGTCAAAATTAGTGCACATTTTAGGGAATAGAATGCCATTTGTGATGCATTCATGGTGGCACAAGCCGCAAAGACGTATGGGAAAAAAACCTTACAAAATGACTCCATCTGTATGATGCAAATGTATGTGTTTGTTTCACAGGGACTTATGTGATGCAGGTGACAGCCACAGATGCAGATGACCCTACCTATGGAAACAGTGCCAGAGTGGTCTACAGCATCCTTCATGGCCAGCCATACTTCTCTGTGGATCCCAAGACTGGTAAATAAGATGGGCAACATCAGTCAAAAATGTATCTTATTTGGTACTTTTTGTCAATGTTGAATGCTGTTATGTTTATAGATCGTTTTAAATAACAAAAAGGCGGGATACCTGTCTGTCTAAACAATGACAATAGCTTACTTATGTAATGACGTGGCCCTTTCTGGGTGTAGATCGTGGCTCCCCCCTCTCTCCTACACCCAGGTTCTGTTATCTCAGGTTGTGAATTCCTGATGGAGACTCTCTCCCCCTGGCCATGCAGAAAGAGAGAATACGGAGAGAGATCAAGTGATTTCACTTGGCCGAACTTCTAAATCCCCAAAATGGGAGAATTAAACTATATGTCCAGTTGTGAGAATGTGGGAAGGGTCCGTGGATACTTAAGGTATGGTATGATGAGTGGGTCTCATTTGGTGACCTCATGGAGGACAGAAAACACGTATAACTAACTATATCTCTGAATGTGTACATTTCTCAATTGTGGGGTTTGCATCTAATTATTGTATAAAATGAATGAGTAATGTAAAACTATTTGTACAATTATGTAATGGGACGTTAACCTTCAGAATGAGACGATTGTATTCCCTGTAAAGTTTAACTAAGTCATTGGCCCCCGTGAGTCCAGACATGATCATGCGTCATGGAACCGCCCTTTTCTAGTGTTACGAATAAAACACCTTCCTGAGGAAATCCTCTTAAGACTAAGCAAACCCCCCAGCGTGAGCTGTGGTTGCAATGGTTGAGTACCAAGACTAGAAAACCATACCACGTGGCGCATTGACTACACGGGTGGAAATGGTTAAACTCTGAGACTATCGATCCCCACAGAATAAGAGCAAATCTTAGATACTAATTACTAGTCTGCAGTTTGAAATTATGTAAACCTGGAATGTGAATACCGACAACCGCCGAAACATCTACTCTAAGAACATTGGACGCCTGACGGATCCATTACAACAGACACTGTCAGGAGCCGCCGATAGAGCTACCACCATGAGTAACCAAAGTCTCTCTGATGAACTGACTCTCCAGCAGACGGACCGACGATTCCATCAGAGAAGACAACAACGACATATGGGCATAACTATATTGATTGCAATTACTCCCGAATGAGCGAGGGTTCGTGTGCAAAGGATTAGCATTTCAATTAATATAACTTTCCACTGTGTGTAGTGATCCATTTTGTCTTTCCCGCTCCTTTATCGGTCCACACCCCCTTTTCTTTGTATACCAAGCCGTCATATCGGTTCAGCCCACTAAGGGATCTTCCCTATCATTGTTAGTAACCAATACCTACTGTTTGTTTGCTATGCATTTCAGTGATCATTTAGTTAGTTAGTAAATCAATTATTAAGCCAATTGGTGTATGGATGACTCATAGTTTAGCCTGGGTTCGTGCAAATAACCAACCATTTACAACGTTTGGAATGAGACTGACGTAACGTAAAGAATAATTAATTAATAAAAGACGAATTGATCAGATATTAAAATATCTGAGGAGTTGTATTCTGTAGATTTTCCGTGGTTCCCCGACTTCCTAGTTAATTAAAGGTGCATGATTAGTTTAATCATGTAATAATAATTACAGAGAATTTATTAGATAAAATAACAGTCTTCACCTTTAATGATACTAAAGACACAACACTTCATAAAAGAAGAATGCCAAGTTCTGTAGCTGTGAAAGTGTAATAGGCGGGCAGATATTCTAACTTTTTAACATTAGTATGGACAAGGTGTTGTCTTCAACTTAATTACACATTATCGATCCGAATAAACAAATGAGCGAAATATCTTGATTTGATTACAGGGCAATGGATTAGAAACAGTGACACGCTATAACTTCCATTTCTTTACTGTGGACTGATAAGGTTCTCTATCATTGTTTTTCCTGCTTTTGCAAAGAAGTATAGCAATCAATAATAGCGCCTACAAATTACTTTTCACATACCTCAATACTAGGAAATTGGGATTAGGCCGGTTAGTGTATGTCAGCAGTTAAATTCTGTAGCTAGTATAGTCATATAATTAAATGTGTGCAGTGCTCACAGCTTTGTCCTCTGTAAAAGTGTAAATTTAAACTAGAAATTTATTTCCTGAAGAAAATGTGTGTGCTTGCTTGTCTTGAAGGAATTATGGTGTGCAATAGTAGTGGTAGTGACTGCAAACATAATGGTAGTGGGTCTAGATCTATGCCAGTGTCAAGGGATCAGCACCTCTTTGACCCTGCCCATCATGTGTGTCCAGGAGCCAACTGGGGCCAGCGAGCATCAGTCTTATAATAGACAGCTAACTGTCAAGAACCCTACAACACTCTAACCGATATGTATTTGCTGTGGTCTACTGTTCGATACAGTATCTACTTCTATTAATGTGTCAAAGTCAAATTGTCTGTGTTATAATTTAGATGTGTATTATGTATTTTAATCTGAAAGCAATTGAAATAAAAAATGTGTGTATGTCACTGGAGAAAAACAGTATCCTCAAGATTCTTGGTTGAACTATCTGTTCGTTTTTGATTCTCCCGCTTTTAACGCCCCTTCTCCAAAATAGCAGATTTAATCAGCACACTGATGTGGTCCACATTCATATTGGTTTCATAAACTGAAACGACCGGGAGCCGGGTCAAGTCTTTTAAAGAATGGCACTTGTGCTTCTTCCAATACTTTGCTCTGGAGTGCTCTCTTTCTCAAAAGCTCTCAACAACAAGGAACTACTGTATGTAATAAAATACTTGTAAAAAATTCTCAAGAAAAATACATCGCTATTACTGGTCTTAGACTTTTCGCTTTAAAATAGCTGCATCCCAGTCAGAGTTTTGGTGAGGGGCATTATAAACAGTGAGAGTTTCATAGCAGCAAGGTTTGGAGTGAAGGGATGCAGCCGGGTTCATTAAAAGTTTTTTTTTTTTTTTGTGAAAATGTTTACTTTACTTTAGCAGTCAAAGGTTAAACACAGCTGAGCTGCAGCTGTTATCCGTCCTCCGTCCTTTCGATTCCTCTCAGCCCTCAGTTGGAACAGGATGGAAACTGATTATTATTAGTCATTGTTTGTCTTCTGAGTGAACATAGACATATTTCTGCTCTCGGTTTCACATGGCCATATTCTTATCCCCTGATATTGTTAGTCATTGTTTGTCTTCTGAGTGAACCTAGACATATTTCTGCTCTCGGTTTCACATGGTCATATTCTTATCCCGATATTGGAAATCCTTAGGGCCTGCAGCGAAACTCAATCAGATAAGTGGTTATGTGGTGTGAAAGTCTGTTTTTGTGTGTGTGTCTATCGCCGTGGTTGCCGAGGAGGTTAGCTGGAGTGTGAAGAGAGACGGTGTCCCTGCAATCCCATGAGCCACTTCAGAATGTTAATGCAGGCATTATGGTGTGGAACTGGCGGGCTGAAGGGTTCATGGTTTACTACCAGCTCTCTCAAACTCCTGATCAACAGCAAATACTGACACTCTCCTCTTTTTTCTCCTCATATGCCATTTGGCTTTTTATATTTGAGCTCTGAGCAAATGATGCAATGGGTTATAAAAAAAATGTCCAGGTCAAGCTGTTGACCCTGTTAGATTGAAGGAGATCCTTTGTATGACACCCATGTCATGAAGACTGCTCTTCCCTCCAGAGTCCATTGCTCCAAAGGACCATGGGACGTCTCATTGGCCTTCATACCATGATGCATTTGGCTGATCCAGAGCGGTAGACCCTTAAATGCTTTCAGCAAGTACATCAAATAATAACAAGTATGTTGGATTTCAGTAGTTGGTGCTTTCAGCAAGCACACCTAAAAATCATTCCAGTAACTGCATTCTGCACGTAGAACGAAAAAGATACTATACCATGGATAAAATGCAATAGACGGTATTTTTTACACTGATACAACATAGAGCAGATTATATTTTAATGCTCAAATAGAGATTACCATTGAAAAAGTTAGCACCTTTAGCACAATGTCCACAATGGTAACACAGTTCAAAATAGGCAAAAGAAAGAAGAGTGGGGGGGCGGGTGGATGGATCACGTTAACCATTTCCAATGTGATATCACAGGGAGAAAGGGAATAAGGAGAATCACAGATCATGCCTTTCCGCCCTGGAGATTATACAAAACACACAATGCGACTGTATTTCCAACCTGATGGCGGAAAAACTGTTAAAACAAATGTTTGCCATGCTGAACCTGCCTCGACAGCCAAACAAACAAGAAGGAGAGAGGGAAAAGAAAAGCGGGGGAAGGAATCACATGCCTAAATCACCATATACTTCACAGCATCCTCCCTCCCTGCTAGAGCGTGAATCCCCTAAACATGATAAGATTGTCAAAAAACATCATCCTTTGACTGTTGCACACGCAGAACACAGGAGCTTATGTTCAAATGTGACGTCTATCCTTTTCATGTGACTGACGGGGGAAGACGAGAAAAGTAAACATACATCTTGCCCCCTTTACATATCTTCTATCACTCCGACATCTTCCAACCTGACCTGGCCATTACTCTGCTGTATATTTACTCTGATCTCAGGGTCCCTCAAAGCCTCACTAAGTTCAGTATTGAATGTCAAGTGTCTCCAGTATTTCTATCTCATCAGAGTGCGAATTACACCATCACATTTGGGGGGGGGGTTCTATTCAGTGCATGAACTTACGTAATTTGATAAAAATGAATTACCTTTTAATGTGTCATGAATACGACCAGTCATATATTTTAATCTGATAGCCAAACAAATCACTTCACAAAGTTCACCTGTGCATGTTCGTCCACTCCAAAATTATTCCATCAAATAAACTGCATGTACACTCGCTCCATTTGATGAATGGAAATAGACATCTGTTTACAAAACACCAGAAAATGTGCATAATGACATTCAGTGGTTGCCATTGATAAGGCCTACATTCATTGATGTTGTTGATTGTTGACGAATTTACCTTTTTTGTAGACTGAAAAGTCGGCACACCTGAAATGGGTCTGAATCTGTCCTGGAAAAAACAGGATGGTCACTCTAACACACATGGTGAACTTACTAGACCAGGCTACAATGTGTATTACCATGAACTTCAAATAGGCCTACCAATAGCCAGTGATGTAGTGGTAAAAAAAAATAGGTGGGTAAACACCTAAAGTCATACTCCCTATACTTTTAATGCATTTTTCTAAAAAGGGTGGGTTAACAGCGTTTACTTGCATTTACCCTCCACTAGGCCTACACCACTGCCGGTAGCCTACCCTCTCAACCGAGACAATTTTTCACACATGAACACACAGAGAACAGGTAGCCTACATTCAATATAATACAGAACATGTTTCACACCCTAGTTCATGAGTTGTCCATATTCACAAGTTAATGCTTGGTGTCTTCACAGATCATGTGACATAAAACACTACCTTTCTTTCCTTACATTAATGACAGTGTTATTTGTAATTATTAAGCATTTAACAATTTAATTTGAATATTTAACTTAAATCCGGTATGAACCATGGATCTTTGAGATCTTGGAAAATGCACTGTAAGTGTAACTATGCCTATGTAAAAAATGTCGCTGTGAAAACAGTTCTCATGGGCACACAAATAATGTAGGCCTATGCCATTGCAAAATTGAATGCTTCTAACCGAAAGTTACCCACTTTTAACAGAAAGACACCTTATAGTCAGTCTATCACAGTGCCATATCTTATGTCACCAAAGCCCCATACACCACCCACCACTGCGATCTGTATGCTCTCGTTGTCTAGCCCTTGCTACATATTTGTCGCCAGACCCACTGGCTCCAGGTCATCCACAAGTCTTTGCTAGGTAAAGCTCCACCTTATCTCAGCTTACTGGTTACCATAGCAGCACCCACACAGAGCACGCGCTCCAGCAGATATATTTCACTGCTCACCCCCAAAGCCAATTCCTAATTCGGCTGCCTTTCCATACAGTTCTCTGCTGCCAATGACTGGAACAAATTGCAAAAATCACTGAAGTTGGAGACTTATATCTCCCTCAATAACTTTAAACATCAGCTATCCGAGCAGCTAACCGATCGCTGCAGCTGTACACAGCCCATCTCTAAATTGCCCATCCAATCTATCTACCTCATCTCCATATTGTTTTTATTTACTTTTTTGCTCTTTTGCACACCAGTATCTCTACTTGCACATCATCATCTGCAAATCTATCACTCCACTCCAGTGTTAATTTGCTAAATTGTAATTACTTCGCCACTATGGCCTATTTATTGCCTTACATCTTGGCCAGGTCGCAGTTGTAAATGAGAACTTGTTCTCAACTGGCCTACCTGGTTAAATACAGGTGAAATAAAAAATATTAATAAATAAAAAAAACTGTTATTAACATATAGCCTACTTGTTGGATGGATTGGATGTGCATTGGTGTCTAGCTGTAGGTTATCCAGGAAAGAAAACAAATATTGATAGAAAATAATAGAGCAGATTAAACTACTTCTGGCCACGGGTGGCATGGAGAACACCTGAAAAACAAAGCAATTAGTGCTCTAAACAGCTGACTGACAAAAGCAAACAATAATTAATCAACAGATAAATCGAATGCATTGGAATAAAGGCATAAGCTATTTTTATCAAGGATGCATGGCAAACAAATTACGGAAATTAGGAAGTATGAAGGAAAATCTATGCATAAAGGAGCTCAACTGAGGCCAAAATTCAGCACCTCTGTGTGGATAGCGCCGCCACATAGAAATAAATAGTTGAACCATGACAGAGAGGTGGGGGTGTATGCTATATTTTAATATTTACCACTGTAAAACATATTTCCCACTATATTTTAAGAAAACAGAGAATGGTTAAAATAGCAATATTTAAAATCACCCCCTCTCCCCCAAAGATTGACTTTTGATTCATTTAGGGAGCTAACCTCTCATTCAAGGGAACTGAGCACCACCTGGCTCCCCCTTAATTCACAACTTGACTTCAGGTACATTAATGCACCTTTAAGTGAACCCTCTTTCTAAGGGGGGTGCTACTACCCAGGTCATTTGTACATTTGAACCCTCTAGCAGAAAAAGGGGGCATCGAGCAGCAGCGCCTTAACACTCAACTTGTCCCATCTCTATTATCATGTCTCCACCGATCCCCTACTTGGACTGCACAGCTTATGTGACATACAAGTAAAATGCCTAGATATCAGCCGTTTTGACATGTTCTAATGATACCATTTTGTCGTTAGGTATAATAAGGACGGCCTTGCCGAACATGGACCGCGAGGTGAAGGAGCAGTACCAGGTGCTTATCCAGGCCAAGGATATGGGAGGTCAGCTGGGAGGTCTGGCCGGGACCACCACCATCAACATCACCCTCAGCGACGTCAACGACAACCCACCAAGGTTCTCCAAAAGTAAGAGAGAGAGAGGAAGAGATTCAAATAGGGGCCTGTTTGCACACACCACTCGAGGGAAGGAGGGAGTTGTTATTCTGTTGGTGTTGGTGTGTACGAAGTTTGCTTTACATTTTTACATTTCGGTTTCATATTCATAATATCGGTTTTAATATTGCCATTTCATATCATGATTGAATAATTGATTATAATACTGATGCCCAAAGGACATGTGTCTATGTTCTTTATATTTTTTCACTATATATTATTTATTTTATAGCTTAGTACCTTGCCACATACAATTAAACATACTTAGAAATGTACCTTCCATTAATTAGTTCTTCATTATTTAAAGGGAAATTATCTATTTTCAGTTGCAGTGTTATTTAACTCAAGACAGAGTCAGCATGGGAGCTGATGCCTGTAATAACATTTCTGGAATTAAGTATATACTTTAAGATTCCAAACAAGTCATTTAAATTAAATAGTTAATCAGTGCACAAGTAAGAAACTGGAGGCAGGCCAAACATGCGGATTGTGTTATTGTGGAAGATTTTGTATTTTTTTCATTTATTGATCCATGAAAATCTAAAGTCTGCATGTTTGAACAACATGGATCAATTCAACAAGTTTAAAAATGCATATTTATGAATAAAGCCTATAAGCATACATACATACATACATACATACATACATACAGTTGAAGTCAGAAGTTTACATACACCTTAGCCAAATACATTTAAACTCAGTTTTTCACAATTCCTGACATTTAATCCTAGTAACAATTCCCTATCTTAGGTCAGGTAGGATCAACACTTTCTTTTAACGTGAAATGTCAGAATAATAGTGCAGGGAATGATTTATTTCAGCTTTTATTTCTTTCATCCCATTCCCAGTGGGTCAGAAGTTTACATACACTCAATTAGTATTTGGTAGCATTGCCTTTAAATCGTTTAACATGGGTCAAAGGTTTCAGGTAGCCTTCCACACGCTTCCCACAATAAGTTGGGTGAATGTTGGCCCATTCCTCCTGACAGAGCTGGTGTAACTGAGTCAGGAATGTAAGGCCTCCTTGCTCGCACACGCTTTTTCAGTTCTGCCCACACATTTTCTATGGAATTGAGGTCAGGACTTTGTGATGGCTTCTCCAATACCTTGACTTTGTTGTCCTTAAGCAATTTTTCCAGAACTTTGGAAGAATGCTTGGAGTCATTGTCCATTTGGAAGACCCATTTGCGACTAAGCTTTAACTTCCTGACTGATGTCTTGAGATGTTGCTTCAATATATCCACATAATGTTCCTGCCTCATGATGCCATTTATTTTGTGTGTGCACCAGTCCCTCCTGCAGCAAAGCAGCACCACAACATGATGCTGCCACTCCCGTGCTTCACGGTTGGGATGGTGTTATTTGGCTTGCAAGCCTCCCCCTTTTTCCTCTAAACATAATGAGGGTCATTATGGCCAAACAGTTCTATTTTTGTTTCATCAGACAAGAGGACATTTCTCCAAAAAGTACGATCTTTGTCCCCATGTGGCCATAATGACCATCGTTATGTTCGGAGGAAAGTGGCCATCACAAAGCCCTGACCTCAATCCTATAGAAAATTTGTGGGCGAACAAGTAGGCCTACAAACCTGACTCCGTTACACTAGCTCTGTCAGGAGTAATGTGCCAAAATTCACCAAACTTATTGTGGGAAGCTTGTGGAAGGCTACCTGAAATGTTTGACCCATGTTAAACAATTTCAAGGCAATGCTACCATATACTAATTGAGTGTATGTAAACTTCTGACCCACTGGGATGTGATGAAAGAAATGAAAGCTGAAATAAATCATTCTCTCTACGATTATTCTGACATTTCAATTCTCAAAATAAAGTGGTGATCCTAACTGACCTAAGACAGGGAATTGTTACTAGGATTAAATGTCAGGAATTGTGAAAAACTGAGTTTAAATGTATTTGGCTAAGGTGTATTTAAACTTCCGACTTCAACTGCATCTGTCTATATAAGGCCATGAGGTCGAAGGAATTATCCGTAGAGCTCCGGGACAGGATTTTGTCGATGCACATATCTGGGGAACGATACCAAAACAATTCTGCAGCATTGAAGGTTCCCAACAACACGGTGGTCTCCATCATTCTTAAATGGAAGAAGTTTGGAACCACCACGACTCTTCCTAGTGCTGGCCGCAGAGGTAAACTGAGCAATCGGGGGAGAAGGGCCTTCATCAGGGAGGTGACCAAGAACCCGATGGTCACTCTGACAGAGCTCCCGATTTCCTCTGTGGAGATTTGCCTTTCAGATTACAACCATCTCAACAGCACTCCACTGATCAGGCATACATGGTAAAGTGGCCAGACGGAAGTCTGCTTGGATTTTAAAAGGCATATGACAGCCCACTCGGGGGAATTTCATCTAAAGGACGGGAGGAAACCTGGCTCAATCACTTTGGTGAAGCATGGTGGGTGCTGCATCATGCTGTGGGGATGTTTTTCAGCAGCAGGGACTGGGAGACTAGTCAGGATCGAGGGAAAAATGAACAGGGCAAAGTACAGAGAGATCCTTGATGACCTGCTCCAGAGCACTCAGACTGGGGTGAAGGCTCACCTTGCAAAAGGACAATAACCCTAAGAACATGACCAAGACAATGCAGGAGTGGCTTCGGGACAAGTCTCTGAATGTTCTTGAGCGTCCCAGCCAGAGCCCAGACTTGAACCTGATCGAACATCTCTGGAGAGACCTGAAATTAGCTACAGCGCTCCCTATCCAACCTGACAGAGCATGAGAGCATCTGCAGATAAGAATGGGAGAAATCCCCCAAATACAGGTGTGCCAAGCTTTTAGCGTCTTACCCAAGAATACTCAAGGCTGTAATCCCTTCCAAAAGTTCTTCAAGAAAGTACTAAGTAAAGGGTCTGAATACTTTCTAAATAAACAGATTTTGCTTTGTCATTATGGGGTATTGTGTGTAAATTGATAATCAAAAACAATACAATGCCCAAAAAATTTAATTAAACGGAAAGTGGTGTGTGCATATGCATTCACCCCCTTTGCTTTGACGCTCCTAAATAAGATCTGGTGCAACAAATTACCTTCAGAAGTCATATAATTAGTTACATAAAGTCCACCTGTGTGCAATCTAAGTGTCACATGATCTGTCAATGGTCTCAGTATATATGCCCCTGTTCTGAAAGGCCCCAGAGTCTGTAACACCACTAAGCAAGGGGCACCGTCATGCAAGCGGCACCATGAAGACCAAGGAGCTCTCCAAACAGGTCAGGGACAAAGTTGTGAAGTACAGATTAGGGTTGGGTTATAAATAAATATCAGAAACTTTGAACATTCCACGGAGCACAAATCCATTTTTTTATGTAAGAATATGGAACCACAACAAACCTGCCAAGAGAGGGCCGCCCATTACAAACTCACAGACCAGGAAAGGAGGGCATTAATCAGAGAGGCAACAAAGAGACCAAAGATAACCCTGAAAGAGCTACAAAGCTCCATAGCAGAGACTGAGTTTCTGTCCAGAGGTCCACTTTATAAAGCCATTTACTCCACCGAGCTGGGCTTTACGGAAGAGTGGCCAGAAAAATAAGCAAACATGTTTGGTGTTTGGAGCAAACCCAACACCCCTCATCACCCCGAGAACAGCATCCCCCACAGTGAAGCATGGTGGTGGCAGCATCATGCTGTGGGGATGCTTTTCATCGACAGGGACTGGGAAACTTGTCAGAATTGAAGGAATGATGGATGACACTAAATACATGGAAATTCTTGAGGGAAACCTGTTTCAGTCTTCAAGAGATTAAAGACTCGGAAGGAGGTTCAACTTCCAGCAGGACAATGACCCTAAGCATTCTGCTGAAGCAAAGCTCGGGTGGTTTAACCTCTCTGGTGCAGGTGTTCCGCTAGCGAACCACCTCAACAACATCCGGTGAAATTGCAGAACGCCAAATTCAAAACAGAGAAATAGTAAAAATTAACATTCATAAAAATACAAGTGTTATACATCGGCTTAAAGATTAACTTCTTGTTAATCCAACCGCTCTGTCAGATTTCAAGGCGGCTTTACGGTGAAAGCCATACCATGTGATTATCTGAAAAATGTCAAGGGGGTGAATACTTTCGCAAGCCACTGTATATTTTTAAGTCAAGGGATCTGAATATTTTCCAAATGCACTGTATCTTTCACTCTAGTATCCCTGCACATTCTGAATATGATGTTGGAACTTACCCTGTATATAGCTTCTTACTTTCTTGTGTTCTTATTTCTACTTGTGTGTTTTTATATTTGATACTGCTGCTGTCTCAGTCGTTCTACGCTCTCTCTTTATCTTTCTTACTCTCTCTCTCTCTCTCTCTCTCTCTACAGTACCTCTCTATCTACGGTACCTCTCTTTCTAAATTTCTCTTAATCTTGCTCTCTATCTTTGTCTCTCTCTCTCTCACTCTCCCTTGCTGCTTTGCACAAATAATGACAATGCCAATTAGCATATGCAGTTGCCCTGTTGCTCACTTCCAAACCATTTCAGGACACACTGAAAAAAAGCCCAATACAATGCCAGAAGTTGAAAATGAACTAGACTAGATTAATCTCTTTATTTGTTTTTGTCTGTAAGGTTTCTTTCACCTGAGAGTCCCCGAGTCCTCTGCAGTGGGTTTTGCTGTGGGAAGGATAAAAGCTCATGACTTGGACATCGGGAAGAACGCAGAAGTAGAGTACAACGTCGTACCGGGGGACGGCGACAACATGTTTGACATCCTCACCAGTGAACACAATCAGGAAGGAATCATTATTCTCAAAAGGGTAAGCGTCTTCATCGGTCACGTGGTATCTGGATGCACTTTATATTGGAGTACGGGCTCTCACAGTAGTAATGGCTGGAATAGAATGATTGGAACAATGTCATACACACAATTGTTGTCACGTTCGTCGTAGTGAGAAGACCAAGGCGCAGCGTGATGTGAATACATTATACTTTTAATAAAG